>NW_006159506.1:8647736-8657886 GCF_000334495.1 Tupaia belangeri chinensis
GAGCCCGCAGTGAGCACCTGCAACACTGCTGTTTTATGTTCTTGGCTCCTGCTCCTCCTGACACCCAAGCAGGTTATTTGTCTAATGAGTCTCAGAGCTCCTAAGTGTTTCTGGGCCACCCAGTCATCCAGTGTACTTACAGTTGAGTAATCCGTGTATTTTTCTAATGGACTCTAATGCCAGGTCCTAAACTTTATGGAATGAGAGTGTAATCAGCTTTAATGACCAATTTATGCTCGCTGGAAGTCTGATGTGGCTGTGGAAGTCAGTTTGGGACTTGAAGCTGTTAATTGCCCTTCCTGACTTCCGTGGACCAGCCCCTCCCTTGCAGCTTGGAAGCAGCCCACTCCGTCATTAGCGCGGCATCATCTATCCCAGCTGGCCTCCCGATGTGTGCCCACACATCTTACCGTCCAATAATTACGGCGGAACCTTTACACAAACGTTCATTGCCTCCGTTCTGTGGCCCCCTTTGAGATAACTTTAATAGTTCCTCCCTCTGTGAACTGAGTGTTTTCCTTATCTCTTCTGTAATAGTACTGGGTTAATCCATTATAGCCCCGGATTAGAGCCTTAAACCCTCTGTGGGGCCGAATTTAAATCATTCGATCTCCCGTAGCCGTTGGCGAGTGTTCTTATTGCCATAAATGGTCCCCTCTCTATTTTTATCAAGTTGCCTTTCTCAGTTTCATATCTGCACTAGGAAGTCTTTCTAATTACTTATAGATCAGGGTGTTGGAATTAGTGAACGTCGGGCCCTAGCCATAGAGGACAAGACACTGGGCTTTTCAGCTCTCAAGCACTTACCGAGCACCGTTTAGGTGTCTAGCCCTGGGCTAAGCTGTACTGCAAAGACAGCTGAGTGAAGGAACGGACCCATCTCATCAACCACTAAGGGAACGGAGATGACACGGCTGTAGTTACAGTACAGGGGCCACGTGTCACGTGGGTGCCCGGTATGAGCAGCAAGAGCTCCCAGGAAGGAGAGAACCCTTCTGCAGAGGGGACTGGGGAAGCTTGAACCACTGGCCTACAGGGCTGGTAAGCTTTTCCATGGCTGACCTAGAGCGAGCCTTCCTCGACACACACAGTGTGGAAGACCACAGGTCTCATGGCAGTGAGTAAGAAATCTGGGGACACCTAGAAAGGTGGGGGTCTCAGGTGGAGCACTGCAGGCATCAGACAGATGGATCATGCCCACTTAATACCCTTCGCGTTACTAAGATCTCATTTCATTCTTTTTTGCTGTTTTTCCCCCCTCAGAGGCCATAATGTTGTTGCATATGAATGAATGTTTTTAATTCACACTTCTATCAAAGTAGACTATAAATTTGATTTCAATTTCAAGTTTTCTAAATCTCGAGTTCTCTGGATTGACCCCCTAGGCCTTCATTCTGCAGATTTTCTTTGGAGTCTTTTCCATGGGATGACTGGGACTAGGGCACCTCACCTCACAGCCATATATCTTGCAAAAGAGTGTGTCTCCTAGAATTTCTGTCCTCCAGGTGGGTGGGCTTTGAGGAAAAAAAACATAATGGGGCTTCTGTTAAGAACACAGCAGAGGCTGGGAACCAGCAGTTAGCGTAATGGCTATGTCGCTGGACTCCCACGTAGTCGACCGCGGTTCGTGTCCCGGACCCGGTGGCTTAAAACTCAGCTGGGTGCGTGTGCGTGCGTGCCCAAGATCCTGAGAGGAGAATGGAGGAGAAGGGATTGCGGCGTGACCATCCACCCTGGGGGGTGATTTCTCGCTTTCTGTCTCTATGTCTCTGTCTGGCGAGTGCATGCAACCTATAGCGAAAACCTCTCAAAAAAAAAAAGAAAGAAAAGAAAAAGAACACAGCAGAGGGCATACTACAGGGAACTCCTGTGTGCTTGTTCTAGGCAGTGCATAGGGGGTGTGGCCCTGCACACACACAGCTGACACAGCGAGCCCTGTGCGGGGAGACTTGTCAGCTCTGCAGTGTGATGAGCGTGCTGCCGAGGCCTTCAGATGAGCCACCAGAGGGAGTGTCCGCTGGACAGACAAGTGCACCGCTCTCTCTGGAAAGTAATTTGGCAGGATCCCTCAGGAATCGTAAAAATATTGATCCTTCTTTACTCAGCAGTTTCACATTTAGAAACCTTATAAGGAGGGAAAAATCAGACACAGTAAAAAATATATAAGCGTGGTAATTCTAGCAGTAAGTGGAAATAATGTTAATGTCCCTCTTATGGGAATGACTACATAAATTATGAAACAACTTTACAATGAAATATTATAGTTATTCAAAATACCCTTTCTGGGCCGGCAGGTGGCATGGTAGTTAAGGGCACTGGACTCCCACATGGTCGACCACAGTTTGAGTCCTGGACATGGTGGCTTGCTTTCTCTCTCTCGCTCTCTCTCTGTCTCTCTCTCTGTGTCTCTCTGTCCCTCGCTGGTCCAATTATAAATAAATAAATAAAGTTAAATAAAATAACTCTTTTTAAAAAATGCCCTTTCAAAGAACAGTTAATAACAAAAGGATCATAATATGAAGTAGAAAAAGCAACTTAGGTGATTCCATGCTTAAACACACACATTTTAAATCTATGATGGATCCACAGACTAGACAGGAAAATTCCAAAATATTAACAGCCAAAGACCGTAAAGCAACTAAATATTTAGGGAGGGAAAGAATGCATCTGTAGTTTTCTACTTTATTACTTGTTTCAGGATTACATATTTCTTTCCTAAGAGAGAGACCGAAGAACAGAGAGACAAACACCTCCTACAGGGTTTTCACACCACAGTCTACCCCCAGGACCCGCCAGCCTGCATCACAGGCACGTGTCTGGTGTGCTCAGGGACACCCCTGGATGTGAACTCAGGACCTTTCCCTTGTGGGTCCAGTGTGGTGATGCCTTGCCACTGCCTAGCCACTTATGTAGTTTTTTAAATGTCAGAAACATTGACACCATCTATTAATGGCACCTCCCAAGGGGGTAGGCATACTGTTTTCCACTTATCACAGGGCATAGCTCACCTCCTTCTCTGCACTGACCTTTTCCTCATTAGTCACATGACCTGAAATTAACACAGTGTGTACTGAGATCAGTTAGGGGATAGTTTAGCTGTGTATACCAAGAACGCAAAGAACAGTTGCTTTAAAAATGTGGAGGTTTGGGCCCGCGGGTAGCGTGGAAGTTAAGGTTCTCGATCCTACATGGCCAGCTCCATCTTGAGTCCCAGACTCGGCGGCTTGAGAATCACACCGGGCGCCTGTGCACGTATGCCCAAAATCTCAAGAGGATAATGGAGGAGAAGGGGTTGAAGCATGGCCACCGCCTTTGTGTGTGTGTGGAAGGGGTGATTTCTCGCTTTCCCCCTCACTGTCTCTCTGTCTCTGTCCGGCAAACACACATGCCCTATAGCAAAAACTACGCAGAGAGAGAGAGAGAGAGAGAGAAGCTAGTTTTTCTCTCACATAAAATAAAACTAGCGCTAAGGTGTCCAGAACTGGCATGGTGGCTCTGTGGTCACCAGGAGCCCAGACACCATCTTTAATGTGTAGCTCCCATATTAGACTGATCTCAGTGCTAGATGGCTGCTCTTGTTCCAGCCCTTGGGGCCATATTCCAGGCAGAAAGGAGGCAAAGTTGGGAAGGCAGTGGAGTGCCCCTGAGCTGAGGCAGCCCCCTTACAGAACTTTCCCAGGTGTTCTGCCCATGTTCAAGATATAAGGGAGGATACACAGTGTAGACTTCCAGATGGATACCTTGATCCCGTGTGATGGACACGGGGCAGGCCACAGTTATCTAATATGCTTATCTGAAATTTTTAACATGTAGGCTCTGGGGCCAAAAGACTCTGTTCTGCGTCCCAGGCCCCGTGGCTTGAAATTCATGCCAGACATGTGTGCAAGCATTCCCAAGATCTCTGGAGGAGAAGGGATTGCAGTATGACCATCTGTGGGTGGGGGAGGGGTGGATTTCTCAGTTTCCCTTACTGTCTCTGTCTCTTTGTTTGGTAAGCACACACAGCCTAAAGCGAAAACCTCTAAAAAAAAAAACAAAAAAAGAAAAAAAAATATATATATATGTGTGTGTGTGTGTGTGTGTGTGAAAAAATATATATATATGTCTGGGAGTAATTTCTCACTTTCTGTCTCTCTGCTTCTGTCTCTCCATCAAGCACATGAACCCTATAGCAAAAATCTCTCTAAAACAAAATTAATTAATTAATTAATGGCGATTAATGAAATTATAAAAAAGAAAAAAGGAACCAGCCTTGGTAGGGGAACTGGTGGGTCATTTTGGCAAAAGCACTAGACGGAGATCAGGAAACGTGGGCCTCTAGTCTTTGCTACACCATGGACTGGCTTCCTCCGTTTCTCTCCCAAACATGAGCGCAGTGACCCTTGTGTCATCCACACGCATGGCTTCATCTCGCCATGCTGACTTCTCTTCTTATCACCCGCGTACTACCCTGCCCCACTCCTGCTGCTCCTTCTGCTACCTACTCGGTTTAAGCCAAAGTCACCCCTTTCTCTTGCTGAGCCCTTAACTCGGTCCCCTGGCTCCTTCCTCCCCATCCTTCAGTTTGCCTTCACACCGAGATAAAGTGATGGGTTATTTTGTTTTGTTTTTGAGAGATTTTTGCTATAAGGCACATGTGCTCGCCAGAGAGACAAAAGAGAAAGTGAGAAATCACTCCCCAGGGGCGATGGCCACACCACAGTCCCTTCACCTCTAGTTACCTCTTGGGATTTTGGGCACGCACACACATGCCCAGCATTTTAAGCCACCAGTTCTGGGACTGAAACCATGGTCTGCGATGTGGGGATCAAGCCACGTTACCACTATGCCACGTGCCGGCCCCAGTAAAGTGATGTTTTCCAAACACAGGTCTGAGTCAGCCACTCTTCTGTTGTTGGCATTTTAATGGCCTCCACTCCCTCAGGTTGAGTCTGGCTTCTGTGTTCTGCCCCAGCCTCCTCCATTCTCTGACTCCCTCTGTGTCCCCACTCCCAGCCTGCTGTTGTCTGTGACATCTCCTCTGTGAGATGTGCTGCCCCTGGAGGTAACTCACCCTGTACTGAGAATGTGCCTCTCACAAATCCCCCAGCTCCTGCTTCTGGCCTACTGCTCAGCCTCCTCCTCCGAGAAGCCTTCCCTAGCCCCCTCACATGGGTCTCCCTCTCATCCAGTACACTGCTCCCTCCCTTTCCAGATCGTAGTTCACGGCTTTCTCTCCAGATCTGTCCCCGCACTGGACTATGAGCTTTCTGCGGGCAGGACTCTGGTCTGAAAGTCTCACCCAAGCACAGTGCCTGGCACAGCGCTCCCTGGATGGCAGGACCTGCAGCCGCCCCTCCAGGGCTCCTCCAGGGATTGCTGCATTTCCCATTCAGTCAACACCTGTCCACGGGGTGCTGTAGGAAAGGCCCTGCCCCGTCCCGCCGACTGTGCTGCAGAGCCATTTGCTTTGCAGTTCGCAGGGCCCAGTTCCTTCTCTTGTCACTCAGCAGTGGCCCCCTGTGCTCTGTCGTCTGCCAGGACTGTGCGGGCCCCAGCCACACAGATGGACAGTGCACCAGGCCTCCCTTCGAGGGGGCCCCCAGAGCAGCAGCAGGGATGGAGAAGGGAACAGCGGTGTGAACTGGAGCACACCAGGTCTTGCAGGCTGTCGGGAAAGACACACAGATGGCCCGGACTGGCTGCAGGGAGAGCAGCCTCTGCTAGCTCACTGCCTGGGCAGCGGGCCTGTGGGTGTAGACATTCAGAAGGAACAGAGCCGCCCTGTCAGCACATGCAGGAAGCCGGTCACACCTCCATCTTCTGCCACACAGGTCTCTCCCCGCCATGTCTGTAAGCCATGAATCTTTGCCAGAGTCCCACCGGCTGCTACAGGGATGCTCGCACCTGCAGGGGCCACATTTTTACTCCGAGACAGTAAAGATCACCTTGGAGTATCCAGGCCTTCATTGTACAGAGCAGGACGCTGAGACCAGAGGGAAGAAGTGGAGAGTGTCGCATGGAAGGTGGCAGAGCCGGGACTGCAGCCCTGGGTCTTTCCCGGCACCACCCTCTCTTCCAGAGTGCTGGAAATCAACCACACGGGTGGACACTGGGCCATTCAGAGGCCACATGGCTGTTCCCAGAGGTGTCCAAGGCGGAGCATGGAGACGTGAGCTGTGCCTTCAGTCACAGCAGCTGGGAGCAGGAAGGAGCCCAGTGCAGCCCCCATCTGACTCGTACCCTGCTTTTCTA
The DNA here is from genome assembly GCF_000334495.1 of Tupaia belangeri chinensis. Lineage (NCBI taxonomy): Eukaryota > Metazoa > Chordata > Mammalia > Scandentia > Tupaiidae > Tupaia > Tupaia belangeri. The sequence goes on from NW_006159506.1 coordinate 8,653,971, forward strand.
CCCTCACTTTCTGCTCCTCACAGAAACAATTTGTGTTTCGGGGAGAAGATCTGACGTAGCCCCAGGTTATGGCTATAGCAGCAGCTGGGGCAGAGGGAGCATTTGGACACTAGCAGAGACACTTAGTTAAAAAAGAACACTTACGAGAATCTGAGGAAGGACATTCAAGAGAAAAATAGAGAGGCAAGGCATTTGTGGGACAAAGAAATGGGTTATTACCTGTTGAGGGATAACTTTATAGTATTGTCAACTGAACCGGTGCAAAATGCACACATGCTGGAATTTCCACTTTGCAAGCTATGTAACATGATTGAATGTATAAAAGAAATAATAATTAAAAATAATTTTTTTTAAAAATGGAAGGAAAAAAAAAAGGACACTTCCAAAGGAAGGAGCAGGGAAGGCGGGCGCTCCACAGGAGCAGACGCGGCCTTGTTCGCCTTGCCCCCATGCAAGGCCCTTTCCGCCCAGCACGGACAGAACGCCCTTCTGCTCTGTGCTGCCAGTCTTCCCCGGTGGGAGAACCAGCTTCCAAGGAAAGAAATCCTGTTAGGTGAGGACCGTGTTGCACGTGTCTGGACGGCCAGGGACTGTTGGGTGGCCTCAGCTGGCTCAGGACAGCCCTAGAAACCAGGGCTGTGGCTACCTTCCCACAGTGAGGAGGTGGGCGTGGGTGGTGAAGGGAGCTAGCACAGGCAGATCTGGGGAGCATGTAGATTCCAGAAGGGAGCAGCCCCATGATGGAAGAGGCCACAATTAGGGGTTAGAGACACTCTGCTCACAGCTGGTAGAGTCCCACAGTTCTTTTCCATTTATTTATTTTGTTTGTTTTGTTTTAAGGAAAAGATTTTTGCTTTAGGTCATGCATGCTTGCCAGAGAGACAGAAAGTGAGAAATCACCCCCCAGCATGATTGTGGCCATGCTGCAATCTCTTCTCCCTTCTCCTCTTAGAATATTTTTCTTTTGGAGGGGGAGGTTTTTGCTATAGGGCGCGTGCACTCGCCAGACAGACAGAGAGAGACAGAGAGACAGAAAGCGAGAAATCACCCCCCAGCATGATTGTGGCCATGCTGCAATCTCTTCTCCCTTCTCCTCTTAGAATATTTTTCTTTTGGAGGGGGAGGTTTTTGCTATAGGGCGCGTGCACTCGCCAGACAGACAGAGAGAGACAGAGAGACAGAAAGCGAAAAATCCCCCCCCAGGGGGGATGGCCATGCCACAATCCCTTCTCTTCCATTCTCCTCGCAGGATCTTGGGCACACACGCACACGCGCCCGGCCTGAGTTTTAAGCCACCGGGTCCAGGACGTGAACCGCTGTCGACTACATGGGAGCCCAGCAACATAGCCTTTATGCTCACTGCTGGTCCCTCCTCTCAGGATTTTGGGCACACACACACACACATACATGCGCCCAGAGTGAATTTTAAGCACTGGATCTGGGACTCAAACTCTGGTCCACTCTGTGGGAGTCCAGAGTTGTAATAACTATTACACCATCTACTGGTCTCACTTTTTTTTTTAAGTTTAGTTATTTTCTCTCTTCCATGAGGGAGAGATGCCTACAGCAGGCCCTCACACACGTCCACCCCTTATCCCTAACCTTCCAGGTCATCGGGATCGTCAGCACTGTCACCCAGTGCATTTCAGGTCACCTCGGGACCTGACCCATGGTCAGCCTTGTGACTTGCAGCACTGCCAGTCAGTGAGCTACTGCCTGAACTATTGAGACTCGGCCTCCCACACTTCCTGACCTGTGTCTTTTCTCTGCCTTCAGGTTTATATTGGCCAACTGTATTCAACTGACAAGCTTATCATTGAGAATCAAGAGAAGCCCAAGACCTAGGGAGCTGGGGACCAGCCACCAGCGGCAGCCGGGGACCACCTTCCGCATCCGTTCTGTGCTGGGGATGAGGCCTCCCAACACCAGCTTAAAGTAGCCTCTTGCTCTGCCTGCCCTGGAGAAGCTGATAAACTGAGTCGTGTTTGTATCGTCCTGCGGCCTGCCTGGGAAGGAAGGCTGTCTCCTCAGTCCAAGTGTTAGAAGGAAGAGTTGGAGCTCACTCATAATAATGCTATGTATTATTGTGTCTCCTCTCCACCCTGCCTTATTTTGTATCCCATCGCCACTGTATAGAGCATTTCCAGACTTTGTTTCTTGCTCCTTGACAATAAACAGAATTGTCTCCCGAAGCCTTTCACACCAGGTAAACCCGTCCTGACTAACACACTTTCTTGGTGATGGAGGGTCTACAGAAGAGGTGGACGGTGGGGGGTGAGGGCAGCAATAGGGAGCTGAGAGCTCCCTCTGTGAAGGCAAATCCAAGCACCAGGTGAGATGTGGGGAGCAGCAGAGAGTAGGGTAGGGCAGAAGAGGTAGAGGGGTCACCTGCAAGTCACCTCAGTGCAACAGCGAAGATGGTAGGCATGTGGGCAGACACTGGAGGTGGCCACGGCTGTGATCTGGGGATCAGCAACATCAGCCCCTCCTGGGAACTTGTTAGCAATGCAGAACCTTGGGACGAGCAGTTGACGTAATGACTATGTTGCTGGGCTCCCATGTAGTCGACCACGGTTCGAGTCCCAGACCTGGTGGCTTAAACTCACACTGGGCGCATGTGCGTGTGTGCCCAAGATCCCGAGAGGAGAATGGAGGAGAAGGGATTGCGGCATGGCTGTCCCCCTGAGGGGGTGATTTCGTGCTTTCTGTCTCTCTGGTTCTCTCAGGACCTCAAGCACCCCCCATGTGTATCAGAGCCTTCAGCCCAGCAGCACCCCCAGGTGGCTCCCAAGCACACTAAAGTTTGAGACATGTTCCCTGACACGAGTGCCCAAACCGGACTGGACATCAGAATCAGCTGGAGAGTTTTTTAATAAGAGAAATCTCTCAGCACTTCCCTCCCCATGGATTCTGACTCAGGGAAGGGTGAGGCACAATAATTTATAAATACTTTCTTTTCTTTTCTTTTTCTTTCAGTTTACTATAGGAGTGTGCACTTGCCAGAGAGAAATAGACAGGGAGGGGGAAATTGATAAATCAGCCCCCAGGGGTCAATGTCAGGATTTGGGGGTATGCACACACAGGCTCCTAGCATGATTTTCAAGCCTCTGAGTCTAAGACTTGAACCACACACTCTGTCATGTAGGACCAGCCACCTTAACCTCCCTGCCACCTGCTGACCCCTAATTCATAAGTATTTTTAAAGCTCTCTCAGGGGTCCTAACGTTTAGCCAGTTCGGGGACGCTGCCTCCACTTTTTGAGTACGTTATGAATAGCAGAGATATTATTGGCATGCTTTATCCTTGGAAACACATTTCTTCCAAACATAGAGAGCATACATTAAAGAACTTCCTTGAGGGACCAGTAGGTGGTGTGGTGGTTAAGGCACTGGACTCTCCCACATGGCCAACCATGGTTTGAGTCCCAGATCTCTGTGTGGGTGTGTGTGTGTGTCTGGTAAAATTAAATAAAATTAAATAATTATTTAAAAAGAAAGATTTACTTGAAGCCAGCCCTACAGCCTTGTTCAGGGAGCTGGATCCCACACAGTTGACTCTGAGGTTTGAGTGCCAGACCTGGCGGCTTGAGAAAACACACTAGGTGCCAGCCTGTGGCATGCTAGGTAAAGCAGCTGGACCCCACATGGTCAGTTGCATGGTTCGAGTCCCGGACAATATGACGTGAGAAGCACACAGGACATGCGTGCATTCCCTAAGTGAGGGAGAAATAGAGGAGAAGGGATTGTGGTGTGACTGTCCTCCGTGGGGGAGTGCTTTCTCCTCTCCACGTTTCTTTCTCTGAAGTGCCCTTTGGTAAAACTGAAAGAAAGAAAGGGAAGGGGAGGGAAAACACTGGACCTGTGTGTGTGTTTGTGTGTGTGTGTGTGTGTGTGTGTGTGTGTGTGTGCGCGCGCGC
>NW_006159506.1:8657941-8662672 GCF_000334495.1 Tupaia belangeri chinensis
ATTAGTTGGTGCTTCTCGTTCCCTCACACTCTCCCTCTCTCTATCTCTTCCTCTCTCTATCTCTCCCTCTCTCTATCTCTTCCTCTCTCTATCTCTCCCTCTCTCTATCTCTCTCAAAGGAGCACAAACAACCTCTGGCAAATAATTTTTTTAAAAAATTCTTTGACTCCTGGGGCATTTATGAGGGACTTGGCCCACTCAACAGTGATTTCTCATTCCCTTTTTAGACACTGCTAAGTGGCTTCATAATTTACGGGTGAAGGTTTAGAACTGGCACTTATGAACACTCAGGGTCCCAGAATAGCTGTGACTGTCACCAGCTTGGCACTGAACCGACCCCATTCCCTATCATCTAAATCTCACCATCCTGTGGGTGGGGCATGGTCAGCCTAGGCCCACACTCTTCTCACCCCCAGGGTAGTAGATCGTGTCCACCCAGCTCTTCTGAGTGTAGATTTTGTGGTGATGATCCGTTCAGGATATGTGAAATGTGTAGTCATCCTATTTGGCAGTACAGCCAAGGGTACAGTTAGGATAAAGTCTTATGCACCCATTAGACTTCCAAAGCATAGTTGGTCGTGGATCTGTGTTGTCTAAAGGGCTGAAGAGCCCACTCTTGAGTGCTGCGATGTCAGAATAACGATTCAGCAGGCAGTGAACTGAGGTGATGGATTGTGATCTCCCCTTCCAGATGAATGGGGAGCCGCATGATCCATCGTGGACACCCTCATGGAACTCTCCAGCATGTGCACCTGCTGTGATTGTGGGATACAGACTGGGGTCTGGAGGTCATTTTCCGGGACAACATTTAGCAAATTTGAACCACCACTGTAGGTTTACTTGTCCTGAGACAAATATTGGCCAACCAGAGCTATTATGAGACCCTCAGAGATGACATTGGGTTGGTCTCGCTCTGCTGGAAACCTCACATGACCAAGTGCATGACTGTGCCCAGACGGCTACTGTGGTCTGGATTGTGGAACTGAAAGATCATCATGGAATTGCCATAAATTGCTCTGCATATACTCTGTCCTGCTACCAAGGGACAGCCACCCTTAACTCCTTCATCCATAGGCTGACCCAAGAACATTCAGGAACAAAAGAGACAGGCTAGGGAAGACACCTACAAAGATAACAGACAGCCGACTGGCATTAGAGCTCACCTAGGACAACCCCCAAATCTGCCCACGTGAAAACAGACCCTGAGCTCACCAGGTTCTTTACAGCCAGGCCTCTCCCCTGCATCCCTTTCACACTGACTTGTTCATTCAGTGTTGACCAAGAGCCAATAATGCCAGGTGCCTGGGAGCAGCCAGTGAACAAGATGGATCCCCTGCCTACCGGCACAGAGGCTGGGGTCTAGCAGGGAAATTAAGAAAAGGACCCGTCTGCAAGTGTTATTAATAATAGAAAGCATGGGAACCAGCAGTTAGCGTAATGGCTATGTTGCTGGACTTCCACATAGTCAACCGCGGTTCGAGTCCTGGACCCGGTGGCTTAAACTCACGCCAGGCGCATGTGTATGCGTGCCCAAGATCCTGAGAGGAGAATGGAGGAGAGGGGATTGCGGCGTGGCCATCCCCCCTGGGGGGTGATTTCTCTCTTTCTGTCTCTCTGTCTGTCTCTGTCTGTCTGGCGAGTGCACGTGCCCTATCGCAAAAACCTCTCCAAAAAAAAAAAAATAGAAAGCATGAGAGACTGGCTGGTGCCATGGTGGTTAAGGCCTGTGAACTCCCACATGGCCACCTACAGTTCAAGTCCCAGACCTGACAACTTGCCTTCTCACTTTCCCTCTCTCACTCTGTCCCTCTCTGGTCAAATTAAAATGAATAGATAAGTTAATAAAATAATTCTTAAAAAAAAAATAGGGTGAAGTACAGACAGTACAGGAGATGAAGATCAGGGACAGAGAAGGCCTCCCTGAAGGAGGAATACTTAGGTTTAAGAGCAAATAATGAGGGAGTGGCTGGATGAAGAGCAAGAACACGGACTCTCTAGGCAAGAGGAACAGCGTATGCAAAACCCTGAATTAAAAGGGGAAAAATTGCAGTGCATGAGACTAAAGGCAGTCCAGGATGACGCAGCCAAGAATGAGGATCCTTCCACATTGTGGAAGCCCAGGGAGCCACAGCCTACCAGAGAAACTTGGAAGTGTTCAAGCAGAATGAGGTCAAGGTGTCACATTCACTGTAGGGAGTAGATTTGGAGGGAAGCAGAGCTCATCTTTTATGGGGAAGTGGGTTTTGTAGTCCGCCAAGAGATGATGGTGTCTGCACCTAGTAGGCTGACACGTCGATCAAAAAGTAGGGTCCACCTCACCCTGAGAATTTGCAGGAACTGCTGTTTCAAAGAGGGTGAGAGATGTGTGAGGTAGGGATGCCCAGCTAACTCACAGGTGCATGTGGAAGGCCTGCTGAGCCTCTCAAGTGTAGCACAGATCTGTCAACTTCGGCTAACGCTTCGACATGGAATAAACAAATTGTACAAGCCACCAGATTTGGAAGTAGATCATTATGAAGAAATGGCAAACTAAAAGCATCTAATACAATACCTCCGTTTACATTTTCAGGGCCACATAGTCCAAAAAGATACCCCATTCTGATATTCAGAGAAGGTAGGTACAGATGTTCATTAGTACAAACGAAAGGAACTGCCAACAGGAACTGTGCCCTGGCATCCCTTGAGTTGACAGGTGCCTCGCCACTAACCTCGTGTTTGCCAGTTGTTATAAAATACTCTGGAGGAAAATGAACTTGGTAGAGAACAATAATTTATGATAGAGCAGGTTCCCACACACATACACCCTTGAGAGTCTCCCCAGAATCTCTGGACAGTGGCTTGCTTCACCTCTGAGAACAATTTCAACCTTCTTGCAGCCCTGGGAACTTCAGGGAACCATCCTGAAAATTGTTTCCTGTGTTGCTTTCCTCTTAGGGCATACGGTGTATGTTGTTGCTTTTGTTCAAGGGCAAAGTTTTACATCCAAAGACCCTGAAGAGAAAACCCAGAAGGAAAACTGCTCAGAAATGAATCTGTATCCTCTACCTGGGAGGGCCGTTGACACCACAGCAGTGACAGCAAAGTCAGTGTCTTGCCATCTTGAAACAAGATCACATGAATTGTTGACTCTAGAGCCGGAACTGTACTTGAAGACTTTCTGACCAGCTGGCCTCACACTGAACACGTCCATGCTGACCAGCGTGGGGCTCCTGTTAGTCTTGGGCATTTTGGTTGTACCTCTTCCAGGGGGAGACCGGCTCTGCAGGAAAGCTTCCTAGAAATGATCTTTTCCTACTGGAGTGTCAAACTCTCTTAGAAAGTGTTTCTCCCATCCATCAGCCAGAAAACTACTTTATTTACTTTGGGAGTATCAGATAGATACTGTGAAAGCTTTTCACTAGAACTTCCTGTTAGTGAATTCATGTCATTCATCTGTCATGAACACAGAGGCAGTTTCATCGTAGAGTTTCTAACCTTCTTCACTGGACAGATCAGAAGGACCTCTTCTTTTGTAGAACTTGATAGATAGTTCATTCCATTCTGCTACCAAGAAGTGTGTGCTGCTGCAGCGACACTTCATTGCAACCTGGCTTAGATTCTTCAGAATTTCTCATCCTTTGCCAAAGCCTCTATAATCGCTCATCATGAAGAAGTCCTCAAGATACAATAACTTGCCAATCCATGGGTCGTAGGTGAAATAGTACATGGCGAAACCAACCATGCGGTGTCCTTCCGGAGTCCACTGCTCTTTGGGCACTTCTGCAACCAGGCAGTGGTAGAAGGGGTGCTCTCCGAAACCATCCCCTAACAGATCTTTTTCAGTTAATATGACTTGCTCTTCCATGTATTTGTATTTAGCCAGTTCCTTGATCAGCCGCAGGAAATCGCTGCAGTCAGCGGCGGTAGCTGGGCGGATCACAAATTCAGCTATTTTCGTCTTTTGCTTTTCTTCCCTTTGCAGACCAGGCCCCTGTACTTGAACAGCAGGAGGAGGTGGTTCCTCATTCGTCTCCCGGGAGCGTCCTCTTCTCAGTCAGGCTGGCACCATGACCCAGCGGACTTTAGGGAGTGATGGAAAGGCCTCCTTGGAGCTGCACCTGAGAACTGTGCAGTTCTAGGTTTTTAAAGAACCATTTAATTTACATTCTTATATGTGATATACCCAGAACAAACACGTTATATGATCGAGAAGTATTATGCCAATGCTCCGAGTAGCCAAAGATACTTTCCACTCATTTTTCAGACATGTAACATATTTAAGGTTTATTTTGTAAAGTTATTATTACTACTGCTATTATTTTCTTTTTTAGGTGTTTTTTTAGAAAGAGAGAGAGAGATTTTGCTATAGGGCACATGTGATTGCCAGAGAGGCAGAGACAGAAAGAGAGAAACCCCCCAAGGGCAAGGCCACCCTGCAGTCCCTTCTCTGTTCTCCACCCAGGACAGACATGCACATGCACCTGGTGTGAGTTTTAAACCACCAGGTCTGGGACTCAAATTGCATCAGCCATGTGGGAATCTAGTGCCTTAACCACTATGCCACCTGCTGACCGCTGTAGGGTTTTTGTTCGTTTTGGGTGTTTTTTTGCAAGTAATCATGTGTATTCACCAGACAGAGAAAGCATCCCCCAATGGGACATAGTCATGCCACAATCCTTTTTTCTCTTTTTTGTTTTTCTTTCTTTTTTTTTTTTTTTTTTTTTTTATATATTCTTCCTTGTGGTGTGCGTG
>NW_006159506.1:8662703-8669764 GCF_000334495.1 Tupaia belangeri chinensis
CACTGTAGGGCGCGTGCGCTCGCCAGACAGACAGAGAGAGACATAGAGACAGAAAGCGAGAAATCACCCCCCAGGGGGGATGGTCACGCCGCAATCCCTTCTCCTCCATTCTCCTCTCGGGCGGGATCTTGGGCACGCACGCACACGCGCCCGGCATGAGTTTTAAGACACCGGGTAAGGGACACGAACCGCGGTCGACTACGTGGAAGTCCAGCGACATAGCCATTACGCTAACTGCTGGTTCCCTTTTTTGTTTTTCAAGAGAAATTTTTGCTATAGGGCGCATGCACTCACTGGAGAGAAAGAAAGACAGTGAAAAATCACCCCCAGGGAGGATGGTCACGTTGCAATTCCTTCTTCATTCTCTTCTCAGGATCTTGAGCATGTAAGTTCTCCCAGCCAGCATAAGTTTTAAGCCACGAGATCCAGGACTCAAACTGTGGTCGACTACGTAGGAGTCCAACAACATAACCATTATGTCATCTGCTGGTCCCCCTTTTTCTTATTTCTCCATCCCATCAGGATTTGGAGCATGTGTGTGCATGCATCCAACATGTTTTTCAAGCCACTAGGACAGGGATTTGAACCACCGTCTGCCATGTGGGATCTGGCTCCCTGTGCAAAGGGCTTAACTCTGTACTAGGGGCTGGCCCCATGTTTAGGATTATAATTTCCCAGACTTCAGTATGTATTAAAATATTTCAAACACAGGAGCCAGCCACAGTGGTGCAGTGATAATGCTGCACCCTCTGATACTGAAGCCTCATAAGAAGATCCACAGTCCATGGTCTCCCTGTGCCTGTTACCCTGGGTAACTGAGGCTGGAAGTGGATTATGATGTGGAAACTTGATTGAGGGATGTCTCTCTCTCTCTCTGCATAATGGGAAAACTAAGTAAACCTTTTTTAAAAACTCAAACATGGCATTATACTTCCTTGTGGTACTCTATAAATAGAAACTTGGCAACGCTATTGCTAAAAATAGAACATTTCTGGGCCACCAGGTGGTGCGGTAGTTAAGGCACTGGATCCCACATGGCCAGCTGCATGATGTGAGTTCCGGACCCATTGGCACGCAAAACACAGATGCATGCATACGCGCCCAAAGTCCTGGGAGGAGTATGGAGGAGAAGGGATTGTGGTATGGCCATCCCCCTGGGGGTGCTTTCTCACTTTCCCTCTCTCTCTCCTTCTCTCTGTCTCTGGCGAGTGTATGTCCCCTGTAGCAAATTCTTTAAAAATAATATAAAAATAAGACATTTGTGGGGCCAGCAAGTGGCATGGTGGTTAAGGGTGCTGGACTCCCACATGGCCAATTGCAGTTTGAGTCCCAGACCTGGTGACTTGCTTTCTCACTTCCTCTCTCAAAAAAAAAAAAAAATCAAGGAGAGGGGGACCAGCGGATGGCATGGTGGTTAAGGGTGCTGGACTCCCACATGGCCAATTGCAGTTTGAGTCCCAGACCTGGTGACTTGCTTTCTCACTTTCCCTCTCTCTGTGTGTGCATGTATGTGTCTCTCTCTGGTCAAACTAAAAATGAATGAATAAATAAATACATTTAAATAAATAATTATTAAAAAAAAATCGAGGAGAAGGGGCCAGTAGCAGTTACATCGCTGGACTCCCACATGGTTGACCGCAGTTCAGGTCCTCGACGTGGTGGTTTCAGATTTGCCCCAAGTGCATGTGTGTGTGTGTTCGGGCATGTGTGTGTCCAAGATCCCAGGAGGAGAATGAAGGAGAAGGGACTGCAGCATGGTCATACACCCTGGGGGGGAGTGATTTCTCACTTCCCCTCTCGCTGTCTCTGTCTCTCTCTCTCCAGCATGCACACATGCCCTAAGGCAAAAACCTCTTTAAAAAAATCAAGGAGAAACAGAAGGGCTGGGTTTTGACTATAGTAGTTCTCAGTTTAAATCAACACTGTCAAAACTGCATTTGCAGAAATCTGTTACTCATCCTTAACATTCCACTGGGCACATTTTGCAAGCAAGTCCTGAAATAGAGGTTAATGAGTCTATTCTGCCTCATATTATTAGAAGGAATTGAGTAAAATCCCACATAGTCGCATTAAACCATACTGTCCATTCGCTCTCACCGCCACTGTCTTCCCCGCTGAGAAAAGGGCCCTCTGCCCCTGTGGTTCCCTATCAGCAATGGCTGGGGGTTGGACAGGGCTGCAGTGGTAAAATACACGCATTGCTCTGCAAGACTGACTATGTGGGAAGGTTCTGGGTTCACATCCAGAGACCTCCCTAAGTACACTGTACACACACGTGCCCACGACCCAGTGCTGGCAGAGGCTGAAGGGGTGGATCATGGCCAAAGGATTCCACTGAGATGCTGTGTCTCTCTATCTCTGTCTCTGTCTCTCTCACTCATGGCGAAGAGAAATGAATGAACTTTAGAAATGAAAGTGGATGAGACCAGGGCCAGCAGGTGGCATAGTGGTTAAGGTGCTGGACTCCCAGATGAACGACCGCAATTCAATCTGACCTGGTGGCTTGAAAATCATGCTAGGCATGTGTACGTGTGGGCCCCAGATCCCAAGAGGGTGGAGGAAAAGGGACTGCAGTGTGGCCATCCTGGGGAGTGATTTCTCACCTTCCTTCTCTCTCTGTCTCTCTGTCTCTCCAGCAAGCACATGCACCCTATGGCACAAATCTGAAAAAAAAAAAAAAGTGGATGAGACTGGCCCCATGGCCTAGTTGTTAAGGGAAGCAGATCCCATGTAGCCAATCTTAAGGTTCAAGTCCTGGACCCGGGGACTTGAAAAATATTCTAGGCCTATAATCTTTACAGGGTAGAGAAATAGAGAAGGGATTGCAGCACAACCACACCTTCTTGGGAATGCTTTCTTCCTCTCTTTCTGTCTTTCTCTCCCTGTCTTTCTCTGTCTAGTGAGTACACGTCCCCTCTGAAATTAAAAAAATAATAAAATAGAAAGTAAAAATAGGGACCAGCAATTGGTGTAATGGCTATGTCATGGGGCTCCCACATAGTCGACCCTGGTTCAAGTCTTGGACCCGGTGGCTTAAACTCATGCCGGGTGCGTGTGTGTGCATGCCCAAGATCCCAAGAGGAGAATAGAGGAAAAGGGATTGCGGCGTGGCCATCTGCCCTGGGGGGTGATTTCTCGCTTTCTGTCTGTCTGTCTTTCTGGCGAGTGCACACACCCCATAGCAAAAAACAAACAAACAAACAAAAAACAAACAAACAAAAAGTCCAAAAGAAGAGAAAAAGTAAAAAAAATTAAAGTGTATGACTGCTTTTGTACCTCCTCAGAATATTTCAGAATATTTCATCCCTCCACCCAGAGTTGGGAACCTCATGGAGCCCACTAGCAAGTCAGCGCCCTCTATAGGCAGGATCCTGAGAAAGTGCAAGATTGCAGGCATTCATCCAGGTTAGGGAGGTTGTGTTTCCAGACCATGAAGAAAGGACATAGCCATTTCAGAGATGTCAACCTTGACAACGTCTGCTCTGGGGTAGCCCAGGAAAGCCAGGCCCAAGCTTTACTCACAGAGGGAGTCACTGTACATGAAACTGGGTCCCCTTCCCCCATAAGCCCAAACCTCTGCTGTTATATAATGGACACTTGGTCACAGATGTCCAGCGTCGCCTCTCCTGCTTACGCCAACAGAAAATATTGCTGAATTGCTATAGAAACCCTTGACATTCACAGATTTATACAGATAGAGTGTGTGTGTGTGTGTGTGTGTGTGTGTGTGTGATAAATTGATGAGTTACAGTTGCATATTGCAGATTCCTTTTGTAAGACTTCTGAGCCAGGACCAGCAGTTGGTGTAATGGCTATGTCACTGGACTCCCATGTAGCTGACCATGGTTCAAGTCCCAGACTGGTGGCTTAAACTCACGCCAGGCACATGTGCATGCATGCCCAAGATCCCAAGAGGAGAATGGAGGAGAAGGGATTGCGGCATGGCCATCTCCCATGGGAGGTGATTTCTCACTTTCTGTCTCTCTGTCTTTCTGGTGAGCGCACGTGCCCTATAGCAAAAACTTCTAAAAAAAAAAAAAGAGAGAGAGAGACTTCTGAGCCAATCAGACATGGCAGGGTCAAAAGCAAAGGTTCAGAAAGCTCTCCCTGTGACTCCGGAGTGGCCGTCAGCACCCTTGGGCCCAAGGGTCAAGGACAACAAGCAGGCCGAGCCAGAGCCCTAAGCCAGGCGTTCCGCCTCCTCCAACTCCTCATAGCTCTGGATCAGGGTGGGTCATGCCAGGCAGGGGCAGCCACTGCCCCAGAACTCAGCACCTTTACTGTTCATCTTGAATGTGTCCTTTTCCCTGCCAGGAAAAAAAAAAAAAAAAAAGCAGTCTTTAAGGGCACCGTGTTCCAGATTCATCTTTGATGACTCTTTGGTAATATAGCGAAGTCCAGAGTTATCAGGATTCTGGCAACAGAAGCAACATCTAGTTCAGAATTTTTTTTCTGAGAGAGATTTCTGGTATAGGGTACATGTGCTCAGCGGAGAGACAGAGAAAAGGACAAAGAGAGAAAAAAGTGAGAAATCACCACCACCAACCCTCGGAGCGATGGCCATGCCACCACAGTCCCTTCTCCTCCATTCTCCTCTTGGGATTTTGGGCATATACTCACCTGCGCCTGGCCTGAGATTCAAACCACCAGGTCCAGGACTTGAACCACAGTAAGTCATGTGGAAGTCCAGCATCTTAACCCCCTAGTTCAGAGTTTTTTGTTGGAGTATGCGAGATTCATATATTCTAAATTTTTTTTCCAAAGAACATATTTTGTATTTCATTGTCAAGCACTTGTCTGCAATTCAGTATACAATAGTGTGTATTCATGGATGTCCTAGGCACCTTCAAACTCAGCCCAAACATGACAAATTATCTTTTTTGGAGAGGTTTTTGCTATAGGGCGTGTGCGCTCACCAGACAGACAGAGAGAGACAGAGAGACAGAAAGCGAGAAATCATCTCCCCAGGGGGGATGGCCACACCGCAATCCCTTCTCCTCCATTCTCCTCTCGGGATCTTGGGCACACACACATACGCGCCCGGCGTGAGTTTAAGCCACTGGATCCGGGACTCAAACCGCTGTCGACTACGTGGGAGTCCAGCGACATAGCCGTTACGCTAACTGCTGGTCCCCAACAGGACAAATTATCTAACCCTAAACTAACCTCACTGACCTTGGAGTCTACACCTAATTGTGACCTCAGTGTCCCACAGGCTTCTGAAAAATGCAACACCAAAAACAGCATTCCTGAGGGCCAGCTGATGGCATGCTGGTTAAGGTGGCTGGATCCCACATGGCCAACTGCATGGTTCAAGTCCTGAACAGGGCAGCTTGAAAGACATGCCAGACACATGGGCCTATGTGCCCAAAATCCTAAAAGGAGAAGAAAGGAGAAGGGATTGTGGCATGGCCATTCCCATGGGGGTACTTCCTCACTTTCTGTCTCTCTCACATATATGCATGCGAACTCATGGGCCCTCTAGCAAATTTTAAAGAATAAGTAATACAATTTTTAAAACAGCATGCCTGAAGTCTGTGCCCACAAGCACATAAGCACGACTGCCCTTTAACCAGGGTGAAAGGAAGATAAATGGAATGTTCTGGTCTATTTAAAGTGATTCTGAACATAAACTCAGCATGTTTCTTTTTTAAAAAATGTAAAACTTATTAAAAAGCATTCTCCGAGAAAGAGTGAGCTCTTCCATCCACAAAAGGTATAAAAAGAGGACTCAGCTAAGCAGAATAGCCTCCTGATGATATGGGTTCTTTACCCCAAGTGCGGTGGAGACCGAGACCTGTCTTCAGAGAATGGAGTCCCTTTATGGACTGTTTTCTGGGAACACGAAGTTCTCATCCGCGGTAACGGATGCTTCCTCAGCCCGTCACTCATGTACTTACTTGTAGCAAAGTCATCTTCGGGACTGGTAGTCAGCGTAATGGCTATGTCGCTGGACTCCCACGTAGTCGACCACAGTTCACGTCCCGGACCCGGTGGCTTAAACTTACGCCGGGTGCGTGTGTGTGCGTGCCCAAGATCCCGAGAGGAGAATGGAGGAGAAGGGATTGCGGCATGGCCATCCCCCCTGGGGAGTGATTTCTCGCTTTCTGTCTCTCTGTCTTTCTCTGTCTGTCTGGCGAGCGCACGCGCCCTATAGCAAAAAACTCTCCAAAAAAAAGAAAAAAAAAGAAAAGTCATCTTCAGGGTGTGCTCAGGAAGCATGAATATTCCAACCTTAGTTTATGACGTCCTCCCACCCTGACTCCCTATTCAATCCAGATTTTCAGACCACATTTCCCATTCAGTGTATGTGAGGATGCTAGAAACCCTCCTTGGGAAACAACTTGGAGTAAGAAGCTTGACGTGACAGATCTGAGCAACGCCCGCAGTGTGGACGGGATGAGTACCTGCCATCAGTTAGACGGGCTGCTTTTCTTAAATGTGTTGTAAGGTGCTTGAGGAAAGATGTGCAGACCAGTCTATGGAAGGTAAGGCCTGTTAATCCCCAGAGAAGCATGAGCCTGAGGACTTCATTACATCCCATGAATAAAAACGATTCTGAATAGCCGGTCAGTTCAGTTGTCTGTGTTATTTGAAATGAGCCAATGTAAATTCTGTTGTTTTTGTTTTTGTTTTTGTTTTCTGGCCATAAGTCACATGTGTTAAACACAGTGAGAGAGAGAAACGGAAAGAGAAAAAGCACCACCCCCCTCCAATTGGGCATGGTCACACCGCAATCTCTCCTCCTTCACTCCTCTGTTCTTTTTGGGATTTGGGGCACCCACACACACACACAGCATGTTTCTCAAGCTGCCAGGTCCAGGATTTGAACTTCCTGGGAGGCTCTATGGGATTTAGTTCCGTTATCCATCAGACCACACAGGGTCAGTCCCAATGTATGGTTTTTTTTTTAAAAAAAGACAGCATATTTCAACAGTAATTTTTTAATAATTATTTATTTATTCATTTATTTTAATTTGATGAGAGAGAGAAAGAGAGAGAGGGAAAGTGAGAAGGCAAGGCAAGCCACCGGGTCTGGGACCTCAACCATGGTTGGCCCT
>NW_006159506.1:8669776-8670222 GCF_000334495.1 Tupaia belangeri chinensis
GAGGGTCCAGCACCTTAACCACCACGCCACCTGCTGGTCCCATACATTCTTTTTTTAAAAAAATTATTTATTTATTTTTATTTGGTATTATTATTATTTATTATTTTAGTTTGACTGGAGAGAGAGAAAGGGAAAGTGAGAAAGCAAGCCTCCTAATCTGGGACTCGAACTGTGGTCAGCCATGTTGGAATCCAGCACTCTAACCACCACAGCACCTGCCGGCTCCCCAGTGCATGTTCTTGACAAACAAATTGAAACTTTCCTCTTCTTGCCCTTCTTTTGGTATATATCAGCCCTCTGAGCAGCCTTTCAGTGCATAGATTCTAGGCAGCTAAAATCTTCACCCGGGGGGTGATTTGTCCTAAGCCCTTGGCTCAAATAAACTTTTTCCACTTCACTTACTGTTTTCAGCCTTGCTTTTGAGGTTGACATTCTCATAAATGGCT
>NW_006159506.1:8683921-8685803 GCF_000334495.1 Tupaia belangeri chinensis
TATATATATATATAGTTTCTGGTTGAACTGGCTTTGAACTCACGGCTTAGACTTCTGCTCTAGTATAATAGACTCACTAGGCAAAGCTCATCAGCATATCCGAAAAGGAAGCCCTTACATTTCTGTCCTCTCTAAAGATCCACATTCAGCTGAAGTGTGGCTCTCATGTACTTTTCCTAAATTTGCTCACAGATGGCTAAGGTCAAAGAACTAAACTCCACAAGATGCAAATACAATGTCTACTGGAAAAAATTTAAATCAGAGTGAGCCTAAAGTTACAGCATTTAGCACTCCAGCCACCTGCTCTTGGAGGCTTTCAGGATCATGTAGGGCTGCATTCTGACACAGCCGCCTCCGATCAGCTGCAGGGAGTCCCCAGAAGGATATGACAGTGCACCAGGTCACGCTGGGGGGTGTGCCTGTTACGTGGCCTGGAAGAGAAACCAGGGTTAGCCTCTCCCAGCAGGCTGCCAGGTACCTTCCCACTTCCCTACAAGGAGGTCAGGACCGCTCCACAGGACGGGAAGGCCCAGTCACAGGGACGAGCCCAGGCTGTCAGCCCCCTGCTCCCACCCCTTCCCTTAGTGACTTTAAGTAGCACACCCCTAATCCTGAGGGCTCCTCAGGCCCCAACACGGTGTGGCTTGGCTGGGAAAAGGCTGGAGTGCCAACAGCTCGCTGTCACTGTTGCTCGTCCAGTTACAAGCCACGGCAGTCTCCTTTCACCTACAAAGTGCCATCGCAGCGTGTCAACCACAAATGCACATTCGATTCGATCCCACAATGCCACAGAGAGGCAGAGCCTCACAGTTCCTCCCCAGGGCTGTTTCTTACACTCCTGACAAAACTCCCAGGACACAGATCACGCTACCTCAAAGGGGCTCCAAACCACAATGCTCCAAAATAAAATAAAACAGGACCAGCAGTGAGCGTAATGGCTATATCACTGGACTCCCATGTAGTTCGAATCCCGGACCCGGTGACTTAAACTCACACCGGGTACATGTGTGTGCGTGCGTGCCCAAGATCCCGAGAGGAGAATGGAGGAGAAGTGACTGTGGCGTGGCTATCCCCCCAGGGGGTGATTTCTCACTTTCTGTCTCTATGTCTCTCTCTCTCTCTGTCTGGCGAGCGCATGTTCCCTATAGCAAAAACTTCTCCAAAAAAAAACAAAAAACAAAAACCAAAAACAAATGAAAAGAAAAAGAAGAGAAAAGAAAGCAACTGAGTCAAGAAATGGAAAAATCTTACACTACTGGAAAGCTGCTTTGGAGGCCAGACAGTGGTGCAGTGAAACACGATGCTCTGCGAGGCTGACCCACCTGAAGGCTCTGGGTTCACATCCTGGAGACCTCCCTGAGTGCACGGGGCAGTGTTCGTGACCCAGGACTGGGGTTGGAAATGGATTGTGGCATCAAAACTCTGTTGGGAGGTGCTGTCTCTCTGACTCTCTGACTCAAGAAATCAATAAGTTTCTAAATTTTAAAAAGTGTGTAAAAGGTACCAGCAGGTGGCATGGTGGTTCAGGTGCTGGACTCCCACATAGCTGACCACAGTTTGAGTCCTGGGCCTGGTGGCTTGAAAATCACACCGGGCACGTATGCATGTGTGCCCAAAACCCCAGAAGGAGAATGGAGGGGAAAGAATGGCCACCCCCCTGAGTGTTGATGTCTCACTTTTCCTCTCACCGTCTCGCTCTGGTGAGCCAATGCAACTTGTGGCAAAAACCTTTTTAAAAAAAATTGGGGCCCAGCCAATGGCCTGGTGGTTAAAGTGGCTGGATCCCACGTGACTGACAGTGCAGTTCGAGTGCTGGATCTGGCAGCTTAAAAAGCCCACCGGGGGGGGGGGGCCCAGCGGGGGGGGGGGGGGGGGGGGGGGG
>NW_006159506.1:8685891-8689706 GCF_000334495.1 Tupaia belangeri chinensis
AAAATAAATAATTATTTAAAAAAAAAAAAAAAAGCCCACCAGGGACATACCTAAAGCCCACACCTAAAATCCTGAAAGGAGAATAAAGAAGAGATTGCAGCATGACCTTTCCTCAGAGGGAAGGCTTTCTCACTTTCTCCTCATCTCTGTCTCCAGCTAGCAAAGCAAAACCCAAACCAAAAACCCAGTTGTGCTAGAAAGCTGAAATACGGAAAATCTGTGAAATGAAGTCTGAGGGCGACACAGCACCATGAGCGACACACTGTAGACAGGTTTTAGAGCCACGGTGTGCCAGGGAAGCCCAGCCCCAGGGCAGGGCAGGTGAGGGATGGCTGGAACGGACAGCTCATTGTACACCTGAGTTGAGGTTCATGGATACCAAGCGGCCCCAGCAGGCTACCAGCCTCAGAGATGCTCCAGGTCCCCAGGGCTGAGTGGGGTCCAGGTAAGTCTGATGTCCACCCCCAGAGCAGGACTTTGGCCTCCCTAGGTAGTTCTTGGAGCCAGCCAGCCTCCTGGCTTCATAAACCTACGGGCTTTTAGGAAGAGATTTTGTTTCGTGCGAACTGGTGCATTTCCAACCATTGCTTTGGAAATGCTTTAGATGGGAGTACACCTTTCATTCGATAGTCCCTGATGATCCACAGACACGCCCATAAAGAAGAAACGAGAATCTCCCTGGTAGAGGGCAGAGTCCGTAAATCAGCTGAGAAAGAACTTACTTGTTTAAAATAATTTTTTATTTAATTTTATTTATTCATTCATTTACCTTCATTTGGCCAGAGAGAGAGAGAGAGAAAGTAAGAAAGCAAGCCACCAGGTCTGAGACTCGAACCATGCCATGTGGGAGCATCCAGTGCCTTATCCACCATGCCATCTGCTAGGCCCCAAGAACTTACTTTTAAGTCACTAGAGCTAGATGAGATCTCAAGTTGTTACATTTTTTAACATGACCCTCCCTTGCTCAAGTTGAGGTAGATTTGGCTGCAAAAGAGCTCCAGCTGCATTGTGGGAATTCTGGTTGCCGGTGCGTACAAGCCTGTGTGTTTGTTTTCCTCTCGGGAAATCCACTCTTAAAAACTTCCGGACTCTGGTCAGTATTGCTCCACTTTTATAATAGTTTTTCAAAACCAAACCTACTTAACTTCCTTTTCATTTCATTACAAAATGTTTGCCATTAGTCTACAGACGATAAAAGTGACATTTAAAAGGTTCAAAGCAGGCCCAAGCCAGTGGCATGGGGGTTAAGGTGTCTGGATGCCACAGGCTGACTGTGTGGCTTGAGTTCTGGACCCAGTAGCTTGAAAAATACTCTAGGCAGGGGCCAGTTGATGGCATGTTGGTTAAGGCACTGGACACTCCCACATAGCCAACCACAATTCGAGTCCTGGACCTGGTGGCTTGTGCTCTCACTTTCCCTCTCTCTCTCTGGCCAAATTAAAATGGATGGCTGAATGAATAAATAAAGTTAAATAAATAATTCTTCAAAAAACCAAAAATACTCCAGGCACATGTACCTATATGTCCAAAAAGAAACCCCAAGAGGACAGTAGAGAAGGGATTGCAGTATGGTCATCCCTCCTAGGGGGTGCTTTCTCACTTTCTCTCTTTCTCTCCCTGTCTCTGGCAAGTACATATACCCTGTAACTGCTCCCCCTCTCCCCCCCCAAAAAAAGATGGAATGGTAGTACTTTAGAATGGCTACAAGCATTAGTGGAAGGATTGGGCTATTCGAAATTCTTTTTACCAAAATCTGAATTTTTGAAATGCTACCTCCAGTGTTTGGAGGAAAGCAAAGCTAACTTTCCTTTATCTTTTTTTAAAAAGGATTATTTGGAACCAGCAGTTAGCGTAATGGCTATGTCACTGGACTCCCACATAGTCGACCGCGGTTCGAATCCTGGACCCAGTGGCTTAAACTCACGCCGGGCACATGTGCGTTGGTGCCCAAGAGCCCAAGAGGAGAATGGAGGAGAAGGGATTGCGGTGTGACCATCCCCCCTGGGGGGGGATGTCTCGATTTCTGTCTCTCTGTCTCTGCCTTTCTGGCGAGCACACACATCCTATAGGAAAAACCTCTCAATAAAAAGTAAAAATGTAAAAACCTTGGGGACCAGCAGATGGCATAATGTTTACATTGCTGGGCTCCCACAGAGTCAACCATGAATCGAGTCCCACCCACCCCAGACGCATGTGTGTGTTGTGTGTGTGTGTGTGTGTGTGTGTGTGTGTGTGCTCAAGATTCTAAGAGGAGAATGGAGAAGGGATTGCAGCTTGGCCCTCCCCTGGGAGGGGGGGGATGATTTCTCTTTTTCCGTCTGTTTCTCTGTCTGGCAAGCTTACATGCTCTATAGCAAAAAATCTCTAAAAAAAAAAAAAATGTAAAAAACCATTCTTAGGTCTCGAACAGGCTTGGGAACAAATTCGGCCCATGGACTGAAGTCTGTCGACGCTTGTGCTATAGAACAAGAGTAAAACTGTCCCTCCTTAAAGACTACCAAATCAAAACTGCTCATTTATACTGGCCAAGTGCTAGAAAACAGGAAAACTTAAAAATCAAATAAAAGGTGGGGGTCAGACAGTGGCCCATGAGGCTGACCCACACGGAAGGTTCTGGGTTGACGTCCAGAGATCTCCAAGTACACCAGTGCGCACCGCCATGATCCAGAGCCAGCTGCGACTGGGAATGGATGGAGACATCAAGACTCCAGTGGGGGCTTCCCACAAGTTAAGGTTAAGTCCTGTGCACTGGGAGCTGAATCCCATAGTTTGAATCCTGGTCCTGGTGGCTTAGAAAACATGCTGGGCACATATGTGTACATGGGTGCATAAAATCCTATAAGATGGGGAACAGAGGAAAAGTAACTGCAGTGTGACCATGCCCCATGGGAAGGCTCTCTCTCTCTCTCTCTTTCTCTCGCAATCCCACTCACGCAACCTCTGGCAATTAAAAACAAAAACACTGGGAATAGCAGTTAGCATAATGGCTATGTCGCTGGACTCCCATGTAGTCGACCATGGTTTGAGTCCCAGACCCGGTGGCTTAAACTCACACCGGGCGCGTGTGCGTGTGTGCCCAAGGTCCCGCGAGGAGCATGGAAGAGAGGGGATTGCGGCGTGGCCAACCCCCTTGGGGGGTGATTTCCTGCTTTCTGTCTCTCTGTCTCTGTCTTCCTGGAGAGCGCATGCGCCCTATAGCAAAGAATAAAAAAGGGAAGGTAAGTTGATGAAAGTCTGACAGAGAGGTGAAGTCCTTACCCAGAACACCCACGTGCCAGTTACCGTATGGCCCCACCACCTTGGGCACAGCAGGGAGGGAAGAGGCCCGCAGACCCCTGTGCCCACAGTCCTATGTGCAGGGTGCAGGTCTGGTTCTGCCGGGCATGCTCCATCACCCATTAAGCCACTACTCAGGCTGAAGTTCTGAGAGGGACAGAAAGCCACCTTCCCATTCCCCACACCCTGGGCTTGGAGTCCAGCGACTAGGAGCCCAGCTTCTCCGAGTGCTAAAGGCCTGGCTGGAGTCTAGCAGCGTTTTGCGCTGTTGACGCAAAGCAGGTGGGGGAAGGGGGGGGAGCAGGGCGACACTCCCCCTCGCCGCCCTTGAGCTCAGTGCCAAGCCTGCTGGGTTATTGGGGCATTTCAATTCACCAAAAGTCTCATTTCAGCAGGGAACAAAGTATTCTCGACCAAACATCCTGGAGAACATTTTTTTGTCCAATGTGAGAACTCTGTGCCCTCCCACGTCAGAGAGGAGGGATGGAAGGGGAGAAATGTGGGATCCTACGCCAGAAGGACTCTTAGACCTTAGACGG
>NW_006159506.1:8691324-8697709 GCF_000334495.1 Tupaia belangeri chinensis
GGCATTCCAGCAGCTCCTCCTGCTCCTGGGGGGTGGCCTCTTCCGGTGGGGACAGCCGGTCCCCGAGGTGAGGGTCGAAGATCGGGGCCTCCGATGCGCCGTCGCTGTCCTCGTCACCCTCCTCGCTGCGGACCCCCGGCGCTGGCACTTCCTCGGCCCGCCAGGGCTCCACGAAGGGCGCAGGTCCTGGGGCCTCCAGACCTAGTAACTGCGTCCTGGGAGACTCCATGGTCTGCCCCCAGACTTTTCCGAAGCCCGATCCCCAGTTCAAACTCTCGGACACTTATCCTCGGGCGGTAGAAGGAGCGCGCGGCGCCCGCTGGGGGTCGCCCTCCCGGCCGCCAGTCGCCCAGGCTGGAGGAGAGAGCGCATTCCACTTTGGAACCGCCTCTTAGCTGCTGCTGCCCGGGCGGAACTGGAGGAGGATGGGGGCCCGGGGCTGGCCAGGAGACACCGCCTCGGGGTTGATCGGGCCCGCGGAGGGGGAGGGCCAAGGGCCGGGAGGCGCGGCCGCCGCAACCCGTGGAAGCGAGTTCCCAGTGCTCGCGCAGAAGTCAGGACACGACTTTCTGGAGGTCGCGGGTCCCCTTTACCCCCACTCTCACTCCTAGCGGGGCTCGCGTCCGTGCCTCCTCCTGCGTCCCTCTAGGGAGAGTTCCCACTCAGTTTTCCGAGTCCCGGGTGTGGACAGTCTTGCTGCCCAGAAATTGGCACTGACTCATCTGCCCACTGCAGCTTCACCAAGGGGTCTCCTCCCGCTGCGCCATCAGTCCAGGGAATTGGGGGAGACTTGCCTATGGGGAGGCTGGAAGGCCTCGGTCCGCGGACGACGAGCCTGGGGCGCATCGCTTTCCTTCCATTCCTTCTTCCCTAACTTCGCCTGTGGCTCCCGTCCCACTCGGAAGCCAGCCTTGGTCGGGCGCGTTCGCCCCTCAGTGCCTTCTAAAGCCGGGAGGCCCAAGTTGCCGCCTTCACCTGCCCATTGGGTGGACGAGGTCGGGGTTTGGCCGAGATTGGGGCGGGCGGGTGCGGGGACAAGACGCGCAGGGGAGCGGACCGGGCTGACGGCCCGGAGCAGCCGGAGGCCATTGGCGTCGGCCTGAGAGCACGTCCCAGCTCCTCCCTCTGTCCTGCCCTAGAGACCGCCCTCTGGGTCCCACAGGAGGGGAGGAGAGGGCCCCGCGCGGCTGCACCCGCGCCGGCACCGCCTTCCAGAACCCCCAGCGCAACCTCCACAAGGGCCTGACCTGGGCGGGACAGTGCCGCCACTGCCTTGGGAGGGGACAGAGCCAGAACCAGGGCCAGGGACTGGTGGGAGTGCGTCATGGTACCTGGGGACTGAGGGGAGTTTCAAATTGGACGTATTTCTGTTTTTGTTTTTAAGGCCAAGTTTACCTTGCTCTGAAGTCAGTGTTTCTGTAAGTTCAACACCCATCAGCGTCACCAGCAGAGCTTGGGGCATCCCAGAGCGGGGTCCCATCCCCAGAGTTTCTGATTCAGCAGATCTGGGGTGGCAGTTGCTGCACAGTATTTCTTTTTCTTTTTTTTAATTGTATTTAGTCATTTATTTATTTTAATTTGACCAGAGAGACACGGGGGGAGGGGGGGTGAGAAAGCAAGCCACCAGGTTTGGGACTCAAACGGTGGTCAGCCTGTGGAAGTGTCCAGCATCTTAACCACCGCCACCTGTTGATACAGTATTTCTAACAAGGGGCTGCTCATGTCAGACCCCCGGGGACCACATTTCAGGAATTGCTAATACACCTATGTGGCTCTGTATGCAGTCAGTTATACAAAATATTGACAATTCTAAGGCCCAGCAGGAGGTGTGATGGTTAGGGTGCTGGACTCCCACTTGGGTGGCCCAGTCCTAGTCTCCATGTGGCAGCCTTGCGAGCGGAGTGTGTGTGCGGGAGTGCTCAGAGTCCCGGAAGAAGAGGAGAGGAGAGGAGGTTGCAGCGTGGCCATCTTCCCAGGAAGTGATTTCTTCCTTTCCCTCTCCCTGTGTCTGTTGCTCTCCTGTGGGCACCGCAACCCCTATCTTCTTCTAAAAAAAGAAAAGTTGAAGCATCTAGAAACATCCACTCCCAAACATGGAAACTAAAGCCTGCCTACTCAGGTAATTTAACCGAGTCAATAACTACCACACCTTATGGTCTGGCAGAATTTACAGGGCCAGGGCTTCAGGCACCTCAGTATGGAGCAGAATGGGCAAGTGGAGGGTAAGGATTTGTTTAATAACAGATATTACTTGCGTACCCACTGGGTGCCCAGTCAGTGCTTGAGGGCTCCCCCTGTGTGATCTCTTTATAGAACAACACTGTGAAATAGAAAGCAGATATGGGACTAATGGAATAGGAAGACGTTTCATCAGCCAAAGCCCAACAGCTTGGTGTGGTTGGGCCTGAACCTGGCAGGAAGAAAGAATAGTTCCTCCATCACTACCAAGCCTGGGATCGAGTGCTATCCCTGGGAAGGGACCCTCCTGGTCCCCTTACTGCGATCCTGCTAGCTATTCTGTGCTCAGAACATGACAGCGTCTCAGCTTGGGCATGGGGCTTGAAGAGGCCCCATCCACCTGAAGTGTCTTCCTGGAACAACTCCAAGATTTGGGTACAAATATGTTGTTTTACACTTCCATAGACAGTGGCATATGTGGTGTTAAATGCAAAATTCACACACTGTTTTAAAGATAAAATAGGACTTTGGAACCAGCAGATGGCGTAATAGTTGCATCAGTGGACTCCCACCTAGTTGACCGCAGTTCGAGTCCCAGACCTGGTGGCTTAAAACTCACACTGGGTGCATGTGTGTGCATGACCAAAATCCCAATAAAAGAATGGAAGAGAAGGAACTGCAACGTGGCCATGCTCCTACGGGTGATTTCTCACTTTCTGTTTCTCTCTGTCTCTTTGGCAAGCACATGTGCCCTATAAAAAAAACTCTCTCTTAAAAAAAAAAAAAAGATAAAAGAACTTTAAGGCATTTTGAGGAGATGGTGACTTCTGGGCTATAGTCCTTATGGGGGATCCCAAACACAGTTTTTGTTTGAAATTACAGCATGTGTCTTCTTTCTCTATTCATTTTTTAAAAATAATTATTTCATTTAATTTTGGGGACTAGTAGATGGTGTAGTGGTTACTTCACTGGACTCCCACAGACTCGACCACGGTTCGAGTTCTGGATCCAGCAGCTTGAACTCACACCAGGCACATGTGCATGTGTGCCCAAAATCCCAAGAGGAAAATGAAGGAGAAGAAATTATGATGTGACCATCCTCCTGGGGGGGTGGGTGATTTCTCACTTTCTGTCTCTCTGTGGTGAGCACATGTACTATATAGCAAAAATCTCTCTAAAAGAAAGATTTCATTTAATTTTTAAATTTATTATTATTATTATTATTATTATTACTATTATTATTATTATTATTTTGCTATCGGGTGCTATAGAGTACACCAGGTATGCTCACAAGAAAGAAAGAGAAAGCAAGCCTCCAAGTCCAGGATTTGAACCACAGTTGGCCATGTGGGAGTCTAGCGCCTTAACCACCACACCACCTGCTGGCCCCCCTTTCATTATTCATTTTTTTTCATGTCAGAGGGTGTGTGCATGCATGAGAGAGACAGAAAGCAGCTCCCTCTGGGCTCTAGGCATGTTGCAGTCCTTTTTCTTCTAGTCATTCACCCTCCAGGATCTAAGTGCATTGGCCTACACGTGCACGCGCATGCCCAGCATGTTCTAAATCCTTGTCAGTCACGTGACATCCAGCTTGTGTGCAGCACCTAACCATCACGCTCTGGACCCAGCCCAGTTTTCTTCGCTGACCTGCAAGCTACTCCCTCAGCACATCCAATCCCTAGATGTGAGATCTGGCCTGCGAAGAGTCTAACAGCTTAGGGATAAGTCATCCGAAAGTCCTCTGCATTAAAAACAGAAACAGCTGGACCAGCAGTTAGCGTAATGTCTATGTCGCGGAACTCCCATGTAGTCGGCCACGGTTCGAGTTCCGGACCCAGTGGCTTAAACTCACGCCGGGTGCGTGTGCATGCGTGCCCAAGATCCCCAGAGAATGGAGGAGAAAGGGTTGTGGCGTGGCCATCCCCTCTGGGGGGTGATTTCTCGCTTTCTCTCTGTTTCTCTCTGTCTTTCTGGCGAGCGCTCATGCCTTATAGCAAAAAATCCTCTCCCCAAAAAAAGAAAAGAAAAACAGAAACAGCGCTGGACCCTTCCTAGGTGATGCATCAAGGCTATCCAGGAGTCCCCCTGATCTGTAAGGGATGCATTCCAAGATGCCCAGTGAAAGCCTGAAACCACAATGGTGCCAGTTCTGTTTTTTCTTACATATATCTATGGTCAAGTTTAATGTCAAGGGCTGGCCTCGTACCGCAGCAGCTCAGCACTGTGTCGAGGGAACTAGGTCCCACATGGCAGGCCGCAGACAGAACTCTAGCCCTGGTGGCTTGAGAAACACATTGGGTGTGTGCATGCACATGCCTTGTATCCTGGCAGGAAGGAGGAACAGAGGGAAAGGGGGGTTGTGGCATGACCAGACCCCACTGAGGGGCACGCATGCTCTCTCTCTCTCTGGTGTGTGCATGCTCCCTTTGCATTAAAAAAAAAAAAAAGTTTAAGGGACCAGCAGTTAGCGGTATTGGCTATGTCACTGAACTCCCATGGAGCCGACCGTGGTTCAAGTCCTGAACCCAATGACTTAAATTCATGCCGGGCGCGTGTGCGTGCATGCCCAAGATCCCAAGAAGAGAATAGAGAAGAAGGGATTGCAGTGTGGCCATCCCCCTTGGGGGGTGATTTCTCGCTTTCTGTCTCTGTCTCTCTGGCGATCACACGGACCCCGTAACAAAAACCTCTCCAAAAAGAAAACAGTTTAACCTATACATTAGACACAGTAAGAGATTAATAATTAATAATAAAATGGGACAGTTATAGCCAAATATAACCAAATCGTGTAATACAAGTTAGGTGGAGGTGGTCTCTCAAAACACCTCGTCGTTGTACTCATCTACCTTCCGATCCCAGTTGACTGCAAGTAACTCAAACTATGGGAAGTGGAACTGCACATAATTAAACTTTATCGCCATCAAACCCTGTGGTCTGATTCCATCCGTGGCCTCCGCGACCTCTTACGGAAGGCCAGAGTGGTTCTAACATTGCCCTTTACAAGCATTTGCCACATTGCCACGTGTTTCAGCTGGTTCACAGGCCCCCCCTCGTGCCACCCAGGAGAGTTTAACTGCTCTCTGACAAGCTGTCGGACACCCAAACTAAAAATGTGTAGCCCAGAAGTCTGAACTAACTGGGCCAGGGGACAAAACCAAGCCTTGTAGCTGACCCAGCCAGACTTGCAGGCCCTCTAGATCAGATATTTTGCAACTTGTTCTGCTTTTACAAACTGACAGGAGAAAATGAAAGCGTGCCACGGCCAGAGTCACCCACGACAAAGGTCATGAAGCACACTGCAGCTGGAGAGTTGCAGGTTCCACTCTGGCTGTGTCTGTGAACAGCACTGTTCCTATCATTTAACCTCATGGTGACAAGGCATATAAAGGGTCTCCATGGTCAGGACCACCTGGCACCTTCAGGTAACCACCTGGCCATCAGGTAACCCATCAATGCTAACCAAATTGCACACTTGGGCTCATTTTTTCAGAAGGTTGTGCACAGAAGTATACCCGCTGAGATGGCTGGAAAACCTACTTGTATATTGCTGTTCCAAGCTCTTTTCAGAGTTAAGGACATTATTCCCAAGGTTTGGAATTTAGGATTTGAAAAAAAAAAAAAATCCAGGCCACCCCCACAGGCTACTGGTTAAAGGACGCTGGATCCCACGTGGCCAGCTACACAATTTGAGCCCTAGACCTAGCAGCTTGGGAAACATGCCGAGCATGTGTGCATGTGTGCCTCAAATCCCCAAAGGAGTGAGAAAGGGAGAGGAATTGTGATGTGACCATTCCCACGGAGGGTGCTTTCTCATTTTCCCACTCTTCTTTTTTCTCTATTTTTTTTTAAGGGTGAGGGCACACGCCCTCTGGCAAATTAAAAACAAACGGACAAACACGAGACACATGCGCATCCATGCCCCAGATCCCAGCAGGATAGAGCAAGGATTGGATTGCAGCGTGGCTGCACCCACTGAGGAGTGCACTCTCTCACTCTCTGTGTCTCTGTCTCTCCACCTCTCTCTGGTGAACACATGTGCTCTCTGGCCAAAAAAAGGGGAAAAACTCCTAAGAAAAAAGAAAAGGTAATTCTGAATCATCCATGTTAAAAGAACCAGAGCAAGAGACCAGCAGTTAGCGTAATGGCTATGTCACTGGACTCCCACGTAGTCGATCACGGTTCGCGTCCCAGACCCGGTGGCTTAAGA
>NW_006159506.1:8697728-8700993 GCF_000334495.1 Tupaia belangeri chinensis
GAGAGGAGAATGGAGGAGAAAGGATTGTGGCGTGGCCATCCCTGGGGGGTGATTTCTCGCTTTCTGTCTCTTTGTCTCTCTGTCTCTGTTTGGCGAGTGCACGTCACGTGCCCTATAGCAAAAACCTCTCTCTCTCAAAAAAAAAAAAAAAAAAAAAAAAAAAAAGCCAAAAATAAGTGGATGATTTAATAAAGCCTTTTCACATCTTTTTTTTTTTTAATTATTAATCTCTTTGGCTTCTCTATTTCAATATCCTTAGGTTTCTGATTAAGACTTTAACTTTATTTGCATAATCTTTTCTCAATATAGCTTGTGAGTTTCCCAGAGCTCATTGACTTAAGGAATAAACATTTTTTCTGAAATGAACAATTATTATTTTTTAAGAGATTTTTACTATAGGGCACATGCGCTCACCAGAGAGACAGAGAGAGAGAGACAGACAAAAAGTGAAAAATCACCCCCTGGGGGGATGGCCACACTGCAATCACATCTCCTTCAGTCTCTTCTCTGGATTTTGGGCACACATGCACATGCGCCCAGCATGAGTTTCAAGCCGCTGGGTCCAGGACTCAAACCACTGTCAAACACATGGGAGTCCAGGAACGTAACCATTATGCCATTTGCTGGTCCCAACAATTATTTAAGGAAGACTGGAGAAGAAGGGATTGTGGCATGTCCATCCCCCCTGGGTGTGTGTGTGTGTGTGTGTGTGTGTGATTTCTCACTCTCTGTTTGTCTCTCCAGTGAGCACACTTGCCCTATAGCAAAAAAATCTCTTAAAAAATATTTAAATGTATTGAAAAGCTTATTTATTTCTTCTGGGGGGGCGAAGGGGATGCTCCTAATAAGACCCTCCCGCCGTGATGTACCTCCAGCCTCTGCCAGCCCAGATCATGGGGTGCGTGTGTGCACCCAGGGAGCGCAGGAAGACCTCAGGATGCGAACCCAGGACCCTCCCATGTGGATTTAGTGCATTATCGCTGTACCGCTGCCTGGTCCCTCACCTTTACATTCTGAAAGGGCCACTAGGAGCTAGTTGACTTTCTATGTTGATATTAACACTTCAAGTTTTAGGATATTAAATTGTTATTTCCATATAAGTGTTCTTCCCTTTTTAAACTCATTTTACTTATATGTAATCATTTTTTTCTGATTTGATTTTGGATGGCTTTGAATACCAAGCAAGACAATAAACCTAACAGGTAAGGAAAAATTTCAATCTTTTTTAAAAAAATAATTGTTTATTTTATTTATTCATTCATTTATTTTTTAATTTGACCAGAGAGAGACACAGAGAGAGAAAGAGAATGTAAGAAAGCAAGCCACCGGGTCCAGGACTTGAACCATGGTTGGCCATGTGGGAATGTCCAGCGTCTTAACCACCACGCCACCTGCTGGTCCCAGAAAAACTTACATTTTCGACATACGTGCCATGTGTCTAATTGGTAAACAGTAAGAAAGTGGACTCTTAAGTCCAGGACTGATAACGACCACCTGTCCCTTAGTCGTGGCGGGCTCCTTGTCCACAGATCTGCCCCACTCTTTAAAAAAAAAAAAAAAAAAAAAGGGTAGGAAAATGACAGAGACCTGTCTCCGTATCTTTTTTTTTTTTTTAAGAATTATTTTATTTAACTTAATTAATTAATTTATTTTAATTCGACCAGAGAAGGGCAGAGTGAGAGAGAGAGAGAGAAAGAGAGGGAAAATGAGAAAGCAAGCTGCCAGGTCCGGGACTAGAACAACAGGCAGCCATTTGGGAGTCTAGCGCCCTGAACCACCACGCCACCTGCTGGCCTCACCATGTCTCTTCTCATAGAAACCTTGTTACTAACAGAGTGGGTGGTATGCCAGCTTGCATTTCACCTGCTCCCCTGCAACAGGTGTCCCACCTCTCTCCCTCACGTAGGCCCTCCAGAACAGCATCTGTGTGATCTCAGAGGAATTCCCTACTGCTATCACTCATTCAGGAACAAGTAATTCACCTGGCCAGGCCGAAAGGCTGTGAAGAGCGCGCCTGCGAGGAAGCTTCAGCAGAAAGTTTCCTTCTTCCCCAAGACAGAGCAAGAGTAGATGTGGTCTCCCTTGTTCCCTTGGGTGTTGTGTGACACCCAGAGTGGCCACAGCTCCCTTCTTACTACCGGAGGTGAGGCGATGACTCAGCGGGGGAAATAGAAGGTATGGAGCACTGGGGGCCAGGTGGTGGCACAATATTCATGCAAATGGATTCATGAGAAGGTCTCTAGTTCACATCCCAGGGCCTCCCTGTAAATGCTGGGCATTTGTGCGTGCCCACGGTCCAGGCTGGCTGAGGCTGGGGGTGGATTGAGGTGTCATGACTCTCTCTCTCTCTCTGTCTCTTTCTTTCTTTCTCTCTCTTTTAATTTGCTAGAGGGTACATGCATTCACCAAAGAGAGACAGAGAGAGAGAGAAGGGAAGTGAGAAAGCACCCCATGGGGCAGGGTCACACCACAATCCCTTCTCCTCCATCTTTCAGGATTTGAGCATGCATCCACACCTGCCTGGCACGTTTTCCAAGCCACGAGGTGTGGGACTCGAATCCTGCAGTGAGCCTTGTGGGGTCCATCTACCTTAACCACCACACCAGCAGTTGGCTTTCTCTCTCTCTTTAATAAAAGAAAGAAAGAAATACACTTTTATTTTTTTCGGGGGGGAGATGTTTTTCCTATAGGGCTTGTGCGCTCGCCAGAAAGACAAAGGGAGACAGAGAGACAGAAAGTGAGAAATCAACCTCCGGGGGGCATGGCACACCACAATCCCTTCTCCTCCATTCTCCTCTCGGGATCTTGGGCACGCACGCACACGCGCCCAGCGTGAGTTTAAGTCACCGGGTCCAGGACTCGAACTGCGGTCGACTACATGGGAGTCCAGTGATATAGCCATTACTCTAACTGCTGGTCGCAGAAATACACTTTTTTAAAAAGAGAGAGAAGAAAGTAAAAAGGATAGAATTCCCTCATATGATTGCGTGATTGAGCTGCTAAGGTGGGGCTTCTCAGTGAGATAGTTGTTGGCATTTTGAGTACAATAATTATTGTGGGGACCAGCAGGTGGCATGATGGTTAAGGTGCTGGACTCCCACATGACTAACCTGGTTCAAGTCCCAGACCTGGAGGCTTGCTTTCTCACTTTCCCTTTCACTCTCTTTTTCTCTCTGGGAGCACATGTGCTCTATAGCAACATTTAATAATAATAATAGTAATAAATTTTAAATTCTTTAAAAATATATATAATTTTTGTGCTGAA
>NW_006159506.1:8701008-8702440 GCF_000334495.1 Tupaia belangeri chinensis
TTCTATTTTCTTTAACATTCATGAGCCCTATTCTCAAAATACCACTGGCATACCCAAGGATTGTAACAACCATAAAAATCCACATCCCTGTTTCTAAACATCCTTCCTTGAATGGAGGGTCAAGCCCTCCCCCATTGAAGCCAAGACACTGTCTCTAGACCTCCTGTTATGTGAGATTAAAAAAAAAACACAAAACAAACAAAAAACAACTTTGTGGTTCCAGAAGCTTGAGCTGAGGTGGTACAGCCCAGAATGTCCCAACAAAAAAGTATTATTATTATCATTACAATCTTTTTTTTTTTTTTTGGAAAGGTTTTCGCTATAGGGCGTGTGCACTCGCCAGACAGGGAGAGAGAGACAGAGAGACAGAAAGCGAGAAATCACCCCCCAGAGGGGATGGTCACGCCGCAATTCCTTCTCCTCCATTCTCCTCTTGGGATCTTGGGCACGCACGCACACGTGCCCGGCGTGAGTTTTAAGCCACCGGGTCCGGGACGCGAACCGCGGTCGACTACATGGTCCAGCTACCTAGCCATTATGCTAACTGCTGGTTCCCATTACAATCGTTTTGAAAGGAAAAATAAAGTGAGCCCCAAAGAGGTCAAGGAATGTGCCAAAGCTATCGGCAAATTGGAGGCCGGGCCAGAATTTGGCTCAAGGCCTAGTTTCCCTCCAGTCACCTGCAGGTTACTCTGGGTTTACTGTTCTGAGTTCTCCCCTTCCTGTCACCTTCCTTCAAAGAACAAACCTGGCTGGTTTAGTTCGTGAGAAAAATAAATAAATAAATACAACCTAAAAGACAGACTATTTACATGGGAAAAGTAAATATATGCAGAACATATATCTGCTTGCTTATGCATAGCATATTTCTGGAAAGACCCATAAATCCAGGTAGCAGGTGTTGCCTTTGGGGAGCAGAGCTAAGAGACCAGGGTTTGGAGGTAGGAGGGAAACTCATTGTTCCCTGAAGAACACTTCAGACCGTTGGAATTCTTTATCTTATTTTAAGTATCCTTTGATTTTCTCCAATAGTAAAATGTTAAAAGCAATCGCATGTGCAGTACACACTGGTTAATGCTGCAGACTTAGCAGGCTGAGGACATGGAAGGCCCTGGTTGGATTCTTAGACCACCCTAAAAAGTCCACGCTGAAAGCCTGATATGTTTGCACCCAGCTGAAGGCCCAGCTACTTGGGAGGATCACAACGTAGTGAGATCTTGTCTAGAAAAAGAAAAAGGTAATCGCGGGATCAGCAGTTAGCGTAATGGCTATGTCACTGAACTCCCATGTAGCCGACCACTATTCGAGTCACGGACATGGTGGCTTAAACTCACACCAGGTGCATATGTGTGCATGCCTAAGATCCTGAGAGGAGAATGGAGAAGGGATTGTGGTGTGGCCATCCCCCCTGGGGGGGGGATTTCTCGCTTTC
>NW_006159506.1:8702822-8727928 GCF_000334495.1 Tupaia belangeri chinensis
TAGGGCATGTGGGCTCGCTGGAGAGACAGAGTGACAGAAAGTGAGAAATCACAAAATCACCCCCCAGGGAGGATGGCCACACCATAATTCCGGCTCCATTCTCTTCTCAGGATCTTGGGCATGCACACCTACGTGCCCGGCGTGAGTTTTAAGCTGCTGGGTCCAGGACTCAAACCATAGTTGACTATGTGAGAGTCCAGTGACATAACCATTTTGCCATCTGCTGATGCCTCAAAATAATATATTTTTTCAAAAACAATTGTAGAGCCAGCAGGTGGTTTAGTAGTTAAGGTGCTGGACTTCCACATGGCTGGCCGCGATTTGAGTCCCAGACTCAGCAACTCGAAACTCATGCTGGGCGCATGTGCGTGTGTGCCCACAATCCCAAGAGGAGAATGGTGGAGAAAGGATTATAGTGTGGCTACACCCCTGGGAGGTGACTTCTCACTTTCTGTCTCTCTGTCTCTCTGGCGAGCACCTGTGCCCCATAGCAAACAAAACTCTTAAAAAAATTGTACTGAGACCAGCAGTAGGCATAATGGCTATGTCTCTGGACTCCCATGTAATCAACTGCAGTTCGAGTCCTGGACCCAGCAGCTTAAAGTCACACCGGGCACATATGCGTGTGTGCGTGCCCAAGATCCCAAGGGGAGAATAGAGGAGAAGGGATTGCAGCTTGGCCATCCCCCCTGGGGGGGAGGTGATTTCTCGCTTTCTGTCTCTCTGTCTCTCTCTTTCTGGTGAGTGCACACGCCCTATAACAAAAATGTCTCCAAAAAAAAAAAAGAAAGAAAAAAAATTGTACCATTCAATATGTTTTAAAGCAGTGTTTATTTGATTTTATTACCTATTATTATTATTGTTATTATTGTCATTTAATTTATTATAGGACATGTGCACTTACCAGAGAGAAAGAGAGAGAGAAAGTGAGAAAGAAAGCTTCCAGGGACTTGAACCTCAGTTGGCCATGTAAAAGCCCAGTGCCTTAACTACCATGTCACCTGCTTGCCCCTCAATACTGTTCAAGTTTGATTCATTGCACTTCGTTTCTTCCCTCTTGTTGGCTACTTTTACCACTGGGTCATATTTCTAAACTCATTCTTCCTTTTATAACGTCTCTCATGTCCATGGTTTCCTCTTTCCAGGTCCCTGTCGTTCATCTAGCATGACTCTCTTCTAGTTCTTTGATAAAACCCTAATGGAGGAAACCTACTCAACTGTTGCTTTTATTTTTTTTTTTAAGAATTACTTATTTATGTAATTGCATTTGTTATTATTATTTTTTAATTTGACCAGAAAGAGACAGAGAGAGATAGAAAGAGAAAGGAGGAATCAGCTGCCAGGTCTAGGACTTGAACCACAGTCGGCGATGTGGGACTCCAGCGCCTTTAACCACCATGCCACTTGCCGGCCCCTCAACTCTTGCTATGATGACAACCATGGAAACCTACCAAGTATGATCCAAACTCCTGGCCCCAACATAATCTGACACCCCCTCTCCTCTATCCATCCTAAGATAATGTTTTCTGTAACGCTCCCCGCAGGATCTCCCTGGGCTGATGTGACCTGGAGCAGCCCTTTGCTCCAAATTTAGCTGAGAAGTTGTACTTTTACCTGGTTTATAAACTGAGATGACGTAAGGTTTAGTTTGAGCAAAGAACTCCACGTAAGACAATGATCGCCATCATCTTCACTGTCATTGCCACTGTAACCCTCATTGTCTCACCATCATCCTCGTCACCGTCAACATGAGCTTCACCACTATGTCACCATTAGCAGCTTAGACAACACAGTCTTTTCAATATCATCACTGTTATCTCACCACCATCTCACCATCATCACTACCATCATCAGCACCGTTAACTCGCAATGTCTTTATGCCACCACTACCATCATCATAATGTTAAGAAACCAGTGCCCAGGTCAGCAGGTGGCGTGGTGGTTAAGGTACTAGAACCCACATGGCTGACTGCCTAGCTTAAGGCTGGGACCTGGCAGCTTAAAAGTCACTCCGGGCATGTTGGGAACCAGCAGTTAGCGTAATGGCTATAAGAAGCAGCAGCAGCTTTGGGCTCTACATAATCTGGATCTTCCTTTTTAAAAAAAAATAAATAGAAAACTATCTTTTTAAAAATTTTTCATGTTTTGGTCTTTGTGGATTCTTACACTAATTTTGATTTTTCGATTATTGAATGATTTATCTTGATAGCTGAATTTTCTGGCATGCCTTTAAATGTGGTATTCCAGGCAGGTGCATTGCTCAGCTTGCCTGAGTCCTGGCCTGCTTGTCAGGAGGTGGTGGTAACATGACCCGAGGTACAATTCCTTCCTCAGCAGCCAACCCTTCCTGATTCCTTGGATTAAGGTTTAATTTCATCTTTAAAAAAAGTAAAAAGACAGGGCCAGCCAATGGTGAGCAGTAGTCACTGGACTCCCATATGGCCTATTGTGGTTCAAGTCCCAGACCAGGTGGCTTAAAAATCATGCTGGGCATGTGTGCATATGTGCCCAAGACCCCAAGAGGAAAACGGAGAAGGGGAGAAGGGATTGTGGCATGGCCACCCCCCTGGGGGGTGATTCTCTCCCTTTTCCTCTCACTGTCTCTCTCTCTCTCTCTCTGGTGAGCACACGTACCCTAAGACATAAACCTCTTAAAAGTGGACCAGAATATCACATGACAATGACTTTTAAAACTATCACTCTCAGGGCCAGCAGGTGGTATCGTGGTTAAGCTGTTTAAGTCCCAGACCTGGAGGCTTGAAACTCACGCCAGGTATGTGTGCATGCATGCCCCAAATCCCTAGAGGAGAATGGAGAAGGGATGATGGCGTGGCCATCCCCTTGGGGAGTGATTTCTCACTTTCCCTCTCACTGTATTTCTGTCTCTCACTGGCGAGTACACATGCCCCATGACAAACAAAAACAAACAAACAAACAAACAAAAAACTTAGGACAAAGCCAAACAATAACCCTGTTAGTTAATATCTTAGTGTTTGTCTTCCTCTATGCCCCGTTTCACTCCAGCAAACCATCGCATTTACTGCCCATTTCTCTGACACACTTCCCACCGCTACGGCCCTAGCTGGTTCTGACGGCTTCTCAACCCTTGTCTCCAGTTAACATGTCTCTGCTTGGAAAACAGAGTCACTTAGTCTGAACGTAAGATGTGGGAGACAGGACACCCAAGCTTAAACCCCAGTGCTGCCATTTCTAAAAGTGACTTGACCTCTCTAAGCTGCAGTTTTCTTCTGCAAACTGGGAGAAAGTGGGTGCCTACTTTGTGGGGCTGCTGTGAACACTGAAAGAGGAACATCCATGCATACTGCTTTGAACAGAGACCGGCACGTGCTGTTGCATAGGAACTGCTGGCTCTTATCACCTGGTCACACAGTGTCTTCCTTCATTAACTCAGCACATAAGGCATTGCAAGCCGACCTGGACACTCTCCTAGGTAACCGAGACCCAGACAGAGCCCTGCTGTCAGGGAGCTTGCTCATCTGGGAGAGGGAGATAAACAATACCCAATTACATACACAAAATAAACAGCATGGCTGATAATAGTGTGTTATGGAAAACCTAAAGCTTAGCGCATAGTAGGTACTCATTAGACATGGCTTGACTGAGGAGTTTTTCCCCTAGCCTCCCCTCCCTTATTTTCTCCCTATTTCATGGTCCTCATTCTTTTTTTTTTTTTTAGAATTATTTATTTTGTGAGAACCAGCAGTTAGCGTAATGGCTATGTCGCTGGACTCCCACGTAGTCGACCGCGGTTCGCGTCCCGGACCTGGTGGCTTAAAACTCATGCCGGGCGCATGTGTGTGCGTGCCCAAGATCCCGAGAGGAGAATGGAGAAGGGATTGTGGTGTGACCATCCCCCCTGGGGGGTGATTTCTCGCTCTCTGTCTCTCTCTGTCTGGCAAGCACACGTGCCCTATAGCAAAAAACCTCTCCAAAAAAAAAAAAAGAATTATTTATTTTGTTAGGTATTATTATTTTTTTATTTGACCAGTGAGAGAGAGCGAAAGGGAAAGTGAGACAGCAAGCCACCAGGTCTGGGATTTGAATCATGGTCGGCCATGTGGGAGTTCAGTGCCTTAAGCACCATGCCACCTGCCAGCCCCTTGTGGTCTTTCTTTCTTTCTTTTTTGTTCCTCTTTTCTTTTATCTTTTTTAAAGAATTATTTATTTAATTTTATGTATTCATTCAATCATTTTCATTTGACCAGAGAAAGACAGGCACATGGAAAGAAGGAGAGTGAGAAAGCAAGCCACCAGGTCCGAGACTGGAACCGTGGTCAGACATGTGGGAGTCTCCAGCGCCTTAACCATCCTGCCACCTGCTGACCCTCGTGGTCCTCTTTCTAATGTGATTAAATGATGTCCACAGGGTCTGCACTGTTGTGCCTGGTGATGTAGATGATGGTGTAGACATTGTGCCAAGGATCCTGGGTGTACGAGTGGAACAAGGCCCAGACATCACGGGATGTTTGAACCTATGACGTTAGAAAACACCAGTTGGCGTTCCAGATGATCCCACTGTTGTACTCTTAGGTTTGCACTTGCTTGTGATCGATGGTCGTGGCACGGTGAAGTCAGGACAGTAAACAGTGGCCCTCAGCGCGGTGGGAGTGAGCAGCCGGGCGGGTGGTGCTGGCTGGAGGGTGTTTACAATCGCTCTCCCACGGGGTGCCTCCTGTCCTGGAGCTTCTGGCACGTCCGCGGCTGCTGCAGCAGGAACCTTTCACCGTGTTTACCTTTCTTTGCTCCCTTGCACGCTGTTTGACGTCTCATTTCAAAACAGACTAAGCCTCAACTTTGACCTCCTGGGTGTATGGGTGCGTAGACAACAGTACTGTAAGGCAGAGCCCAAAGGCTCTGAGATGTATACACTCAAGCCGAAAGGGAATCGGAGCATGGGGGTATCTTTTTAATTGCCAGAAAGCATGCGTGCTCATGAGAGAGAGACAGAGAGACAGACAGAGAGGGAGAAGGCAAGCACTCCCCAGGAGGTATTGGCATGGCATTCCTTTTTCCCTCCAGTTCTTTCTGTTGGGATTTTGGGCATGCATGCACATGAACCCAGTGGGATTTTGTGGTTTTCCAGCCGCAAGACTGGGACTCCAACCAGGGTAGGCTATGTGGGTTCTGGCCCCTAATGAAACGCATTTAACTCCTGTGCTTTGGACCAGCCCAAGTGGGATATCTCTGTAAAGGAAAAATACAACTTAGAGCCACTTTTCCATAAGATGCTTTCCATAGTCCAGCCAGCTCTGTGATGTGATCAATGTTCTTGTGAGAAGATTTTAAATACGCGAGAGTTCATTTATTCCTTCAGTCTTCCATCAGCCAAGCATTAACAGATTAGTTCTCACAAAGTTGAAATCCTCATGCTGTGTATTAATATTTAATCATCTCTTTTTTTCCCACTCTTAGAGTATGATGGTTAAAATTCCTCAATACAGATCGTATGCTAGGAAGACACATGGGATTTGTTTTAATACTGCTTACTTTGGGTGTATCAGTAAAGCTTAAAAGAATGAAAATGTGGAAGTTTTCCTTTTTCTAAATACAAAGTTTTTCACAAAGACCACGAACCTGTGGTGCGGTGGTAAAATGCAGTACTGCGTGGGGCAACCTCACACAGGAAGGTTTCCAGTTCAAGCCCTGAGTAGGCTGGGCACGCACTTGCCTACAATCTGGGGCGGGCTGAAGTCTGAGGATAGATCTCGGTGTCAAGATCCTTTTGAGGATGCACATTCTCTCTCTCTCTCTCTCTGTGGAAAGAAATAAACTAAGAAAAAGGTCGCAAAATAAATTTATGAATTTCCCTGTATGGTACTCAGTCTCCACAATAGACCCTCTCCCACCCCCGAGATTCTTGCCCCTATTCCCATGCCCTGCGTAACCAATGGGAGATTGTGAAGTGACAGTGTGTGACCTATAAAGAAAATCATAGGGACCAGCAGAGGGCGTAATGGTTACGTCGCTGGACTCCCACGTAGTCGACTGCGGTTCGCATCCCAGACTCGGTGGCTTAAAACTCACACAGGGCACATGTGTGTGCATGTCCCAAATCCCAAGAGGAGAATGGAGAAGGAATTGTGGCATGGCCATCCCCCTGAGAGGCTAAATTCTTGCTTTCTGTCTCTCTGGCAAGTGCATGTGCCCTTTCAGCAAAAATCTCTTTCACTAAAAAGAAAACCATAAAAGATAATGAAGGATGGGAACCAGCAGTTAGCGTAATGGCTATGTCGCTGGACTCCCACGTAGTTGACTGCGGTTCGCGTCCCGGACCCGGTGGCTTAAAACTCACACCGGGCGTGTGTGCGTGCCCTACAGTGAAAAAAACTCTCAAAAAAAAAAAAAGAAAGATAATGAAGGGTCAGAACCAGCAGTTGGCGTAATGGCTGTGTCGCTAGACTTCATGTAGTCAACTACTGTTCGAGTCCCAGACCCAGTGGTTTAAACTCATGCCAGGCACGTGTGCATACGTGCCCAAGATCCTGAGAGGAGAATGGAGGAGAAGGGATTGTGGCATGGCCATCCCCCCAGGGGAAGATTTCTTGCTTTCTGTCTCCTTGTCTCTCTGTCTCTGTCTTTCTGGTGAGCGCATGTGCCCTATAGCAAAAACTTCTCAAAAAAAAAGAAAAGATACTGAGGGGTCCCACAGCTCTCTCCTGCACTGGGGAAGCCAGCCACCGCCGCCATGTTCTGAGGGCACTCAGGCAGCCCTCTGGAGCAACCAGCATCCACTCGCCAGTCATGTGAGTTCGCCTCCTCAGAAGTGGCTCTAAGCCTTCAGATGACTGTACCCTGAGCAA
The DNA here is from genome assembly GCF_000334495.1 of Tupaia belangeri chinensis. NCBI lineage: Eukaryota > Metazoa > Chordata > Mammalia > Scandentia > Tupaiidae > Tupaia > Tupaia belangeri. Next base: position 8,709,644 of record NW_006159506.1, read on the forward strand.
TATCTTCACTGAACCTGGTGAGGAACTGAGCCAGGACCACCCTCACACACTTCTCTCAAGTTCCTAACCCTCAGAAACTGTAACATAGTACATGCTTATTACTGATTTACCCTAAGTTTGAAATCATTCGTCACACTTAGGAAAGGTCTCAAAAGATGCACATGGGAAATACGGTGAACTTGGAGGAAAGAGAGTAATGGCACGGAAATGAGTAAGTTCATCTGTATTGCTTTACTTTTCCTTAGAGATGAATAGATGCGTCAATGATATAATTAAAATAAATGTGAAGCCCAAACATACAATCGACTAAAATACCCTTTAATAGTTGAATGGCTAGACAACCTGATACATGCAGACAGTGGAATAGTGTTCAGCAATAAAAAGAGATGACCTGGGGCCAGGAGGTGGCATAGTGTCCAGTTCAGGTGCTGAACTCCCACATAGTCAACCGTGGTTCGAATCCCAGACCCTGCAGCTTGAAAAACATGCTGGGCCTGTGGGCATGCATCCCCAAAATCTAGAGCAGAGAATGGAAGAGAAGGGACTATGGTGTGGCCATTCCCTCTGGGGGGGGTGACTTCTCACACCCCCTCATCCCCACTTTTCTGATGACCCAGTATGATAGTGGATACCTATCCTTACACATTTGTCAAAACCAATAGAATGTGCTAGCCCATGGTCTGGTGGGTAAGGTGGCTGGATCCTACATGGCTGATGGGGCAGTTCAAGTCCCAGACTCACTGATCTGAAAACCATGCTAAAGCGTGTACCCAAAATCTTAAAAAAGAAGGAGAAATGGAGACGACTCTTTGGAGGATGCTTTTTCTCTCTGTCTCTATGCCTCTCTATCTCTTTGTCTCTCTTGCTCATGAAAGAAATACATGAACTAAAAAACATAGTTTCTTAAAATCAGCAGAGAAAATATGAATTAGTTAATAAAGATTATTGTTATAACTAGTCGACTGTGGGGGAATGTCCTCTCTTGATTCTAATTCTCAAACACATTTCTAATAGATTGAAAATCGTAATGTGGGGACCCGCAGATGGCGTAATGATTATGTCACTGGACTCCCACGTAGTTGACCACAGTTTGAGTCCTAGACCCGGCAGCTTAAAGCTCATGCCACATGCATGTGCGTGCTTGCACAAAATCCTGAGAGGAGACTGTAGAAGAGGCGGTGACGTGGCCATCCCTCCAAGGGGTTAAGTTCTCGCTTTCTGTCTCTCTCTCTCTCTCTCTCTGTCTCTCCAGCGAGCACATGCGCCCTATGGCAAAAATATCTCTCTAAAAATAATTGTAATGTGAAAATTAAAATTCATAGGCCAGCCTCGTAGCCTATGACTAAGGAAGCTGGATTTCTCATGGCCCACTGCAGTTCGAATCCTAGCTCTGGTGTGTGTGTGTGCCCCAAATCCCAACAAGATGATGAAACAGAAGAGAAGGACTGCAGTGTGACGATGCTCCACTGAGTAGTGCTTTCTCGCTCGCTCTCTCTTTCTCTATGGCTCTCTCTGACAATTAAAATTTAAAAAATTAAAACTCGGAGGGATTAGAAGAACGTGTAGAAGAGAAAAAGAAATCTTGGGCTGAAGAACCACTGACTTAAGCAACAAATAACCACCAAAGCCTTACATGCATTTGTTCACAAAGCATCAATTTATTTCATAAAAATCCAACATCTCTTCATGGCGAAAATGCCCATAAACAGAGCCAACAGACAGTCAATACTCACTAGGAACAATATTTCCAACACATACATCAAAGGGTGGCCTCTTTTCTACCAATGTTATCCAAGCAAATAGCTTTGACCTAACAACCCCACTGCTAGAGCTTGATCCCACACTCTTCACGTGCACACACATCTCCCTGGAGCACTGCTCATGGCAGGAGACCAGAAGCAACTTACATACACTCTCAAAAGGGGACCAATCCCATCTAGTATGGTACATCCATAATTATGTTACATGCAGTTCTTACAGATTCTGGCTAGGCCTAGTAGTGGTGGCACAAATGGTAGAGCACTGCTCTGTAGACCTGGAGCCCCATGAGAGGCCCAGGTTCAGATCCCGCACCAACCTGAACAGGCCGAGCACAGCTCCTGTAGTCCTAGGCAACTGAGAGGTCAGGGCAGATGATCCCAAAGCTGAGACCCTGTTAAAAAAAAAAAAAAAAAAAAAAAGAAATACCCCTGGGCTGACCCCATGGCCTAGAAGTTAAGGGAGCCAGATCCTTCATGGCCAACTGCATGGTTGGGATCCAAACCCCGGTGGCTTGAAAAACATGCTGGGCTCATGTGCGTAGGTACACAAAATCCTGACAGGATGGAGAAATGGTGAGAAGGAATCATGATGTGACCACACCCTACTCGGGGTGGGGGGGGCTTTCTCCTCCCTCTCTTTCTCTGATGAGTACACACACCCTCTGGCCGAAACAAAAACTGAAGCAAAACACTGCTCTGTGTGTGTGTGTGTGTGTGTGTGTGTATAATCTTGTGCCAATATGAAACAATTCCTAAGATATAGGATTAAAAAGAAACTAGAAAGGTACAGAATTGGGACCAGCAGATGACGTAATGGTTATGCCGCTGGACTCCCATGTAGTCAACCACAGTTCAAGTCTTGGACCCAGTGGCTTCAAACTCATGCCAGGCGCATGTGCGTGCGTGCCCAAAATCCTGAGAGGAGAATGGAGGAGAAGGGATTGCGGCGTGGCCATCCCCCCTGGGGGGTGATTTCTCGCTTTCTGTCTCTCTGTCTGTCTCTGCCTTTCTGGTGAGTGCACGTGCCCTATAACACAAATCTCTCTTTGAAAAAGGTACAGAATTGTGTAAATAGCAAGCTTCTTTTGGTGCAATAAAAAGTGAAGGAGCAGGCTAGCCAGTAGCCTAGTGGTTAAGAGAGCTGAGTCCCACATGGCAAACCATGGTTCAAATCTCAGCCCTAGCAGCTTGAAAAACATGCTAGATGTGTGTGTGTGTGTGTGTGTGTGTGTGTGTGTGTGTGTGTGTGCCCCAAGATCCCAAAGGTGTGGAGAACACAGGAGAGGGTGTTGTGGCATGACCAATGAGGGAGTGCTTTCTCTATCTCTGTCTCTCTGGTGATCACACATGCCCTCTGGCAATTAGAAAAGACAAATGGGGGATCAGACAGTGGTGTGGTGGTTAAGGCGACTGGATCCCCCACGGCCTACTGAATGGTTCAAGTCCCAGACCCAGCGGCTTGAAAAATACACCAGGTGTATGTGCCTGTGTGCGCTAAACCCTCCAAAAAAAGAATGGAGGAGAAAGGATTGTGGTGTGGCCATGCCCCCAGATGGTGCTTTCTTTCTTTCCCTCTCTTTATATATCTCTTCAGCAAGCAAACATGCCCTATAAGCAAAAATAAAAAATAAATAAATAAAACTAAATTAAAAAAAAAAAGAAAGAAAGGAAGGAAAACCGGGAGGACTGCTTGTTCTGTGCACAGAGGCCTTCTGGAGGGAGACAGCAGAAGCCAGTATCACTGTTGCCTCTGGAGACAGGGATTAAGAGACCAGATGTCTTGCTTGTTTTTCATTGTGTATGCTTTTATCATTTTCAATTTAATTATGTGCTTTTATTAATTTTTCAATTAAAAACAGTTCATTAAAAAAAAAGGGGAAAGTGAGTTGGAAGCAAGAAATGCCTACCCGCAAAAGAATAAAAAGGAAATTAAAGTAGAAAGAAACAATGGAAAACACACAGCGAACACTAAAGCAATTTGAAATACTCGAATGAGGCGGAGATTAAATTTAATAAAAACAAAACAAAAGAGGCGTAAAACTGAATAAAGCACTGGTAAAACCGAAAAGTAACCAGGAATACAAAAGGTGGAAGAGAAGACCAGAGTCCTGGTGGAGGTGACAGGCTGGATCTGGTGCCCAGGGAGTCCCCCTGACTCCTGAGGCTGAGCCTCGCAGAGCCCACACAGAGTGAGGACCCACAGGGTGCATGCTGATGGGAACCTGTGTGGGCAGATGCTGGCAGCTCCTCCAGCCCAGCTCTCTCCTCCCTCACCCGGCTGTGGGGTGGGGAGCAGTGGCTGAGCCTGAGTGTAAATTGGAGCCTGGGACCTTAGAGCGCCCTGTTCCATGGACATGAGAGGGTGGGCCTGGGCAGGTTGAGGCAGAGGGTCTGGAGAGAGCGGGCAGCACCCTGGAAGGGCAGCTCTGCACAAGTGTTTGTTGTCGTGCTGTTCAGGATGTGTTTTCGGCTGTGACCCGTGTGACAATGAAGTGCTATCTCTGGTGGTCTCACTGGACTCCAGGCGGAGAGAGCGCCATTGGACTCTGTATGGGGTAGAACTCTAAGAAAATCCTGGACCTGGGACCAGCGGTAACGGTTACGTTGCTGGCCTCCCATGTAGTCGACTGTGGTTTGAATTCTGGATCCGGCAGCTTAAAACTCATGCTGGGCGCACGTGTGTGCATTCACAAAATGCCAAGAGGAGAATGGAGGAGAAGGGATTGCAACGTGGTCATCGCCCCTGGGGGGGTGATTTCTTGCTTTCTGTCTGTCTCTCTGGCAAGTGCATACACCCTACAGCCAAAAAATCTCTATAAAAAGAAAAGAAAAGGATGGGACACCAGCAGTTAGCATAATGGCCATGTGGCTGGACTCCCATGGAGTCTACCGTGGTTCAAGTCCCGGACTTGGTGGCTTAGAACTCACTCCAGGCGCATGTGCATGCGTGCCCAAGATCCTGAGAGGAGAATGGAGGAGAAGGGATTGCGGCGTGACCATCCCCCCTGGGGGGTGATTTCTCACTTTCTGTCTCTGTCTCTCTCTCTCTGTCTTTCTGGCGAGCGCATGTGCCCTGTAGCAAAAAAGCCTCTCAAAAAAAAAAAAATAAATAAGAAAGAAGAGAAGAGAAGAGAAGAGAAGAGAAGAGAAGAGAAGAGAAGAGAAGAGAAGAGAAGAGAAGAGAAGAGAAGAGAAGAGAAGAGAAGAGAAACAAAGAAAAAGTCCCTGGTCCCTGTGAACAATAAAGGAGCTGTCTGGGGGCTGACAGGTGACCTGGTGGTTAGGAGCGCTGGACTCCCACATGGCTGACCACGGTTTGAGTCCCAGACCTGGCAGCTTGCTTTCTCACTTTCTCTCTCTCTATCTGTCCCTCTCTGGTCAAATTATAAATAAATAAATAAAGTCAAATAAAGTAATTCTTAAAAAAAAAAAAAAAAAAAAAACACTGAAATTAATAATAATAATAATAAATAAAGTTAAATAAGATGATTTTTCTTAAAAAAAAAAAAAGGAAGATGTCTTATTTGGAACCTGGAGAGTGGGCCGTGTAAATAGTGGAACAGGAAAAGTGAGGGTAACAGCGTGAGCGAGGGGAGCTCAAAGGCAGCCAGCCTGCTTCCGTTCTCATCTCAGGGTGCCATGGGTGAGCAGGACAGAGGGAGAAGGGAAGGTCCGGAAGGCCTTGAGCTCCCCCTTCAGGTGGAAGTGTGTTCAGCACCAGCAATTTGACAGGATAGGACAGCAGCTCCGGAAATGGTAAGTGGACCCCCAAAGATGTCTGAGGCCCTCTGTGGAAGCCGTGGCTACCTGTCTGTCCGCTTGAAAGAGCTTTCATAACCATGCCTTTTTCACTTTACTCGCATTTGTCACTTTGTGGACATTTGCACTGATGTGGCAAAGGCAAAGGAGGTGGTGAGTCAAACCACGACAGTCTCCCTTAGAACATTCCAAAGAAACTTTTAAAAATCATTCATGTTATTGAATTCCAACCCTTGACTATACGTTTGTTTGTTAAAGAATTCTTTTATTTGACTTTTTCATTATTTATTTATTTGAATTTGACTAGAGAGAGACAGAGTGAGAGAGAGAAAGAGAGGGAAAGTGAGAAAGCAAGCTGCCGGGCCCGATTTTTTTTAAAATAATTCTTTTATTTATTTATTTATTCATTTATTTTAATTGGACCAGAGACACACACACACACACACACACACACACACACACACAGAGAGAGAGAGAGATGGAAAGCGAGATAGCAAGCCACCAGATCCAGGACTCAAACCATGGTCAACTATGTGGGAGTGTTCAGCACCTTAACCACCACGCCACCTGCTGGTTCCCAGGTCCGGTATTTGAACTGTGGTTGGCCTTGTGGGAGTCAACCTGCCAGCTCCCATCTTTTGAATATTCAGTGTGAAAAATAGGAAGAACGTAGAAACGTCTACGACTGCTTATGTATGATGATTTCCTTGAGGAAAAGCACTTGTGTGATGAGAACTGGCTGCTTTTTTCATGAACCACTATTCTCATTTCAAAGAATGGTGGCTAAATTATGAATATAATTAGCGTGGGCGTTTGGTAGATATTTTCTTGAAAACAGCGGAAGGTGAAGTCGGGTCCTCTGTGTGGGTCATGGACTCATAGACTGGACAGCTCTGAGGTGAGCCTCTGACTCGAATGAAAACAACTGAAAGGGAATCCTGCCTAGGGGGTGGCACCAGCAGTAGGGGAGCTGGAAACAGTATGCAAAGGAGCTGGGTTCGGTTCCCAGGTCTTCCTGAACACATGCTTGTGATTGGCTGCAGGGCTTTAGGGAACATCTCTGTCTGGGGATGCCTCTTTCTCTCAGGAAATAAATAAATGTGTTAAAATGGTATTAAAAAGGGTGGCCTAGGTTAAAATCTGAGCTTTGAAGGAAAAATGATAACTTTTGATTACTCATATGCACCTTGAATTTGACAGTGTTTTAAGACTTTTATGATGGTATTTAAAGATTTGTATAATGAGATCTGGGACCAGCAGTTGGTGTAATGGCTATGTCACTGAACTCCCATGTTGTCAACCACAGTTCAAGTCCCAGACCCAGTGGCTTAAACTCACACTGGGCGTGTGTGCGTGCATGCCCAAGATCCTGAGAGGAGAATGGAGGAGAAGGGATTGTGGCATGGCTATGCCCCCTGGGGGGTGATTTCTTGCTTTCTGTCTCTCTGTTTCTCTCTGTCTTCCTGGCAAGTGCATGAGCCCTATAGCAAAACCCTCTCCACTAAATAAATAAATAAAATGTTTACTATCATTTTTAAGAGAGATTTTTGGCAGCATAGGGCACATGTGCTCACCAGAGAGACAGAAAGCAAGTAATCACTCCTCCCCACCCCAGGGAAGATGGCAACACTGCCATCCCTCCTCCGTTGTCCTCTTGGGATTTTGGGCACACACATACATGGCATGAATTTCAAGCCACCAGGTTTGGGACTTGAACCATGGTTGACTACATGGGAGTCCAGTGGCTTAACCACTCTGCCACCTGCTAGCCTCTGTTTACTATCATCTTAAAAGGCTATTAAAAACACTCCTTCAGGCCCTGTAGCCTGGTGGTTGCGGGAGCTGATCCCACATGGCCTACTATGATTCGAATCCTGATTGTGACAACTTGAAAAACACCCTGGTCACATGTGCATGTATGTCCCAAATCCCAACAGGACAGATAAGTGGAGGAGAGGGATTTCAGGGTGACTATGCCCATTGTGGGGTGCCTTTTCTCTTCCTCTCTCTGTCTTTCTGACTCTCTTTGGTGAGTGGGTGTCCCCTCTAACAATTAAAAAGATAATAGTAAGCACTCCTGGGAACCAGCAGTTAGTGTAATGGCTATGTCGCTGGACTCCCACGTAGTTGACCACGGTTCGTGTCCCGGACCCGGTGGCTTAAAACTCACGCCGGGCACATGTGCGTGCATGCCCAAGATCCCGAGAGGAGAATGGAGGAGAAGGGATTGTGGCGTGACCATCCCCCCTGGGGGGTGATTTCTCGCTTTCTGTCTCTATGTCTCTCTCTGTCTGTCTGGCGAGTGCACGCGCCCTACAGTGAAAATCTCTCAAAAAAAAAAAAAAAAAACAAAACTAAGCACTCCTTCTATGGGGCCGAACAGCAGTGCAGCAGGAAAATGTGACACTCCGTGAGGTTGACCCACATGGGAAAGTTCCAGGTTCACATCCAGAGACCTCCAGGTGCAGTGGGTATATGTGTACCCAGGACCCAGGACCAGGTGAAGCTGGGGGTGCATCAAGATATCGAGACCCTGTTAGGGGTGCTGTTTCTCTCTATGTAGTTCTCTTTCATTCTCTGTCTCTCTTGTTCATGAAAGAAAGAAATTTAGGGGGAGAAAAAAAGCAACAACTTTTCCAACCATGTAAGGTTGAATTTCCTTCATATCTTTCAAGAGTAATGTATCTCATAGCTGATTGAATGCAGAGGTCGATTTGGGAACTCAGCCATCTTTTTTTTTTTTTTTTTTTGGGGGGGTTTTTTCTATAGGGGACGTGCGCGAGACAGAGAGAGAGAAAGCGAGAAATCACCTCCCAGGGGGGATGGCCATGCCACAATCCCTCCTCCTCCATTCTCCTCTCGGGATCTTGGGCACGCATGCACACGTGCCAGGCGTGAGTTTAAGCCACTGGGTCTGGGACGCGAACCACAGTCGACTACATGGGAGTCCAGTGACATAGCCATTACACTAACTGCTGGTCCCTTTTTTATTTTTATATTTTTAAGAACTCAGCCATCTTTTTTTTTTTAAAGAATTATTTTATTTAACTTTATTTTTTATTATTATTATCATTATTGTTTTCCAGTTTGATCAGAGAGAGAGAGAGAGGAAGTGAGAAAGCAAGCCACCAGGTCCGAAACTTGAACCGTGGTTGGCCATGTGGGAGTCCAGCGCCTTTAACCACCATGCCACTTGCCAGCCCCAGAACTCAGCCATCTTTTAAAAAGTCAGTCATTGGGGGGGTGTCGACAGGTGGTGTGGACATAGTCATACCAACCACTCAGAGTTGTTGGGACTGTTAACCAAAGATGAATAGGGGGCTTCAAAAAGTACAATGCAAATGGCCTTAAAGTATAATTTTATTCTGGTGCAAAAAAAAAAAAATTTTTTTAAGAAACATTTTTGCTGTAGGGTACATGCACTCACTGGAGAGATAGAAAGAGACAGAGAGTCAGAAAGTGAGAAATCATCCCACACAGGGATAGTCACGCCGCAATCCCTTCTCCTCCATTCTCCTCCTGGGATCTTGAGCATGTGTGCACACGTGCCCAGCGTGAGTTTTAAGCCACCAGATCTGGGATTTGAACCACAGTGGACTATGTGGGAGTCTGGCAAGGTAACCATTATGCCATCTACTGGTCTCCTGGTGGAAAAAAATTTTGAAATGCATAGATGGTGGGACAAGCAGTTAGCATAACAGCTATGTCGCTGGACTCTGATGTAGTTGACCCCAGTTTGAGTCCCGGACCTGGTGGCTTAAACTCACGCCGGGCGCGTGTGTGTGTGTGCCCAAGATCCCGAGAGGAGAATGGAGGAGAAGGGATTGCAGCATGGCCATCCCCCCTGGGGGGTGATTTCTCGCTTTCTGTCTCTCTGTGTCTCTTTGTCTTCTTGGCGAGTGCACGTGCCTGTCTTATGCAGAATCAGTGTCTGGGACGAGGCATTCATGGAGCAAATATTGATTTCTTCCCTGGCTCCTAGGACTACTTTATGCAGATTCCAGTAGTTAGGAAAAGAAAAATCATAACCACCAGAAAGATGAACTGGGTAGACAGGCTAAAGAGACAGGCAGGGGGGAACCAGCAGTTAGCATAATGGCTATGTCGCTGGACTCCCACATAGTAGACCACGGTTCGCGTCCCGGACCCGGTGGCTTAAAACTCACACCGGGTGCGTGTGCATGCATGCCCAAGATCCCGAGAGGAGAATGGAGGAGAAGGGATTGCAGCGTGACCATCCCCCCGGGAGGTGATTTCTTGCTTTCTGTCTCTCTGTCTCTCTCTGTCTGTCTGGCGAGCACACGCGCCCTATAGCGAAAAAAACTCTCAAAAAAAAAAAAAAAAAAGAGACAGGCAGAGAAAGGAGAAGGGGAAGGAGCCCTGTGGTTGGGTCTTAGACCATACACCATCAGAGGTAAGGTCTTTGGAGAGCTGTGAGGGGGGAGGGGAAGCAAGAAGGAGAGTAAGATATAGAGAAATAAACCTTTTCATAGATGTTTTTTGCTATTTTGTTGCTGTTGTATTGTTTTTTTGTTTTTACTGTAAGGTGTGTATGCTTGCTAGAGAAAGACAGAGAGAAAGTGAGACATCACCCCTGGTGGTGGGGCAAGGGGGGGATGGCCATGTGCAATCCCTTCTCCCCCAGTCTCCTCCCAGGATTTTGGACATGCATGCACACATGCCTGGCATGATTTTCAAGTCACCAGGTCCAGGACTCAACCTTTGCTCAGCCATGTGGGAATCCAGCACCTTAACCACCAAGCCATCTGCTAGCACCAGTTTCTTTTCTTTTCTTTTTCTTCACTGTTTAGTGAGAAATCACCCCCCACCCAGGGGGGATGGCCACGCCGCAATCCCTTCTCCTCCATTCTCCTCTTGGGATCTTGGACACGCACGCACACGCGCTCAGCGTGAGTTTAGGTCACCGGGTCCGGGACTCGAACTGCGATTGACTACGTGGGAGTCCAGCGACATAGCCATTTCGCTAACTGCTGGTCCCTTTTTACTATTTCTTAACAAAAATATTCTCTCTTGAAAATTCTCTCAAGAAACTAAATATGGATTTGGACTGCTTTCAGTCTCCCTGTATGTCAGGCTCTGTTATCTTTTGGAAGCTGACTCCAGGCAATGACTGGGCCATACTGAGGTTTCATGTTTATAAAGATGACATTTATTAAAACGTGCGCATTCATTTTATCTTTGCTAGAGGGCTTGTGCACTCATCCAGGAGAGACTGCGAGAGGAGGAAACATTCGTCATAGGGCATGGTCACGCCACAATCCCTTCTCCATTTCTCCCTTCTTTGGGGCTTTCAGGGATGCACACACATGAACCTGGCGTGTTTCTCAAGCCACAGGATCTGGGACTTGAACCGCATAGTTGGCCACATGGGATCCAGCGGCCTAAACCACCGGGCGACAGAGCTGGCCTGAAACTTTGTTGTTCTGTTTTTCCTTTCTTTTTATTTGTCAGAGAGCATGTGTACTCACCAGGGAGAGAGACAAAGACAGAGACAGACCAAGTTAGAAACCACCCTCTAGAAGGGGGATCGTCACGCTGTAATCCTTCTTCTCTCCTTTCTCTCCTTGGGATTTTGGCACGGTGATTTTCAAGCTGCTGGGTCTCGAACTTGAACCGTGCAGTCAGCACGTAGGATCCAGCTGCCCAATCACCATGCCACCCGCTGGCTATAGAAGCTTGTGTTTTCATAAATGTCAGTGGCTTTGCTACTACCCAATATATATTTTCTTTAACCTTACTTATTTACTTATTTTTAATTTGGCCAGAGAGGGACAGAGCAAGAGAGAGAGAGAAAAAGCAAGCCACCAGGTCTGGGATGCAAACCATGGTCGGTAGGCCACGTGAGAATCCAGTGCCCTTGACCAGTGCGCCACCTGCTGGCTTGCTACTACCCAATTTTTATAGAAAAAGAGGAAAAGTACTCCTGCTTTCATGTTTTGGAAGAGAGAGGCTGGGTGTGCCTCCAAGGACAGTGACGTTCTGACTCATCTTCCTCCGCTCTCTGGACCTTTCTGCTCTGGTCTCTGAAGCTTGGAGGTAAGTGGGGCTTTTTTCTGAGGATGCGTCTCCACCACCCCCAAATGAGTTCGGGGAAAAGTAACCAGTTATCACCCAGCAGATGGTGATAGGTTGTAGGATGACCAACGGGGATGGTTTGCCTTGTGCATTTTGTTCTGTTTGTAGACTTGTTTATTTAATTTTATTTATTCATTCATTTATTTTCATTTGACCTTAAAGAGATACAGAGAGAGAAAGAGAGAGAGGGAAAGTGAGAAAGCAAGCCACCAGGTCTGGGACTCAAACAGTGGTCAGCCATGTGGGAGTGTCCAGTGCCTTAACCACCACGCCACCTGGTCCCTCTGGGGTTTTTCATTTGTTTGTTTTTTGTTTTTTTGGGGGGGGGGTTTGAGAGAGAGAGAGAGTTTGTTTTTAGTTGTTTTTTTTTTTTCTCCTGTAGGGCATGTGTGCTTGCTGGAGAGAGAGAAAGAGGCAGAGAGACAGAAAGCAAGAAATCGCTCCCCAGAGGGGATGGCCACGCCACAATCCCTTCTCCTCCATTCTCCTCTCGAGTTCTTGGGCTCCCATGCACATGCACCCGGCATGAGTTTTAAGCTGCTGAGTCAAAACTGGGAACCCTGACTGACTACGAGGAAATCCAGCGATGTAACCATTACTCCATCTGCTGGTCCCTGGCTTGTGTTTTCACTCAACTATCTTAAGTGAGTGCGTGTTGGAGGTTCAAGACAAGCACAAGGTTCCAGCCGCCTCCTGCAAGGCTAAGACCCTGTGCTCAGCTGGCTGGGACCACACAGAGGCCCAGATTCCACGTCAGGCCAACCCCAAGGCCTGGTGCTGGTAAGAGCAGCACTAGGGAGGTTGAGGCAGGAGGGTCTCTGAGCTGAAGCCTGACCTGGGCAACACAGCCGATCCTGGGGGTGCCTGAAGCCCTTGCTGGGAGGCCCAGACGCTGCAGAAGGAAGGAGGGGGCGATGGAAGAAAGAAGGAAGGGGACCAGCAGGTGGCACAACGGTTACATGGCTGGACTCCCACGGAGTCGGCTGCAGTTTGAGTCCCAGACCCAGAGGCTTAAAACTCACGTAGGGCACAGGTGCGTGCATGCCCAAAGTCCCAAGAGAAGAATGGCGTGGCCACCCCCCCCCAGGGGGGGTTGATTTCTCCCTTTCCCTCTCTCTGTCTCTGTCCCTCCAGCGAAGGCATGCTGCCCTATAGCAAAAATCTCTCTTAAAGAAAAAAAGAGGGACCAGCAGGTGGCGTGGTGGGTAAGGTGCTGGACACTCCCACATGGTCAACCATTGTTCGAGTCCTGGACCTGGCGACTTGATTTCTCACTTTCCTTCTCTCTCTTTCTCTGTGTCTCTCTCTCTGGTCAAATTAATATAAATGAATGAGTAAATAAAATTAAATAATCCTAAAAATTTTAAAAAAAGAAAGAAAGAAAGAAAGGAGACAGGCTGTCTTTTTGTTTTCTCAGCCACAAACCGGAGCCTCCTGGTTCTGAACAGCGGCAGGGCCCTGCCTGTGGCTCCACCTGGAGAGCGGGCTGGCTCCCCCCTGGCTGCAGAAAGCTTGGGCAGGACTCGGTGCGAAATATACCCGGGGATCAAACGGTTAAGGGGTTAAGGCTGAGGGAGGCTGCGCTGCCCCCTTGCTCAGATGGAAAACGTCTGTTGGAAGACAGTTGGCCTCTTCAGCAGTTTCAAGTCACAGGGGTAGCTGCTTGCTACTTCGGATTTTTTTCCCCCTCGGAGGGGATCAATTAGCGCGCTCTGGAGGCGTCCCCAAAGGTCCCGGCTGTGCCTGCTGACTCAGGACAGGCGGAGAGCGCCCCTCCTGGGACCGCGCTCTTCTCCTTAATTGGTTTGAAAAATGGAGGCTGCATCCCGGCAGCTGCGCTGGGGCGGGCGGGAGCCCGAGGGAGGAGGGGGTGGGCGGGGGTCGAGGCTCTCACCATCTCATCATCCTGTCTTTTTCCTTCCTCTCAAGGTCGTTGCTGGGACCCTGGTCACCTCTCCTGAGGTGCCTGCTTCTCCCCCATCTGGGATGACATTTTGAGAAACTGCACTTCCTGCTTGAGACCCGGCCTGACAATCTTTAGAGATCCTTTTCCCCAGTTGCTTGCTGCCTGGCCCGGGTGGCAGCCCTCGCCATATTTTTAATTTTTTTTTAATTATTGTATTTAACTTTTTATTTATTTTAAAATTTGATCAGAGAGGAACAGAAAGAGAGAAAGCAAGCTGCTAGGTCCGGGACTCGAACCGCAGTCAACCATGTGGGAGTCCAGTCCTTAACCACCAGCCACCTGCCAGGCCCCCTTGCTACCTTCACCTAGGATTCAGAGCTTGGGGTCAACCCCTCTCGGCCCCGCCTTCAGGTGCCCTAGAGCTGACTGCGTACTGCCTGCCCAGCTGACTTGTGTTTGGGGACCACCTGGGAGTGGGGTGCTCTGGGGCTGGAGAAGAGCTTTTTGTTTGTTTGTTTTTGAATCATTTTATTTAACTTTATTTTAATTTGACCAGAGAACAGAGCGAGAGAGACAGGGAAAGTGAGATAGTAACCCTCCAGGTTCAGGACTTGAACCACGGTAGGCTATGTGGAAGTCCAGCGCCCTTCACTACCACGCCACCTGCTGGCCCCGAGAAGGGCTGTTTTGACTTGCTCGTCCATAAATGCACAGGCCCGGATTAAATCGATCCGTGTTCAGACCCCCTTTTGCTTTCAGTTGATAAAAATTCTATTCAAACAAAACTGCCCGGGAACACACCCAGCACAGCCCACGGAGCTTCGCTCCCTCTGTTCCCAGCTTCGTCACATCCCAGAGGCCCCGCGCTCCCCAAAGCACAGCAGGAAGGTCACCTACCCAGCTGAGTTCAGTCCCCAGAAGGTCTCCAGGCCGGGGCTCTCCACTGCACAGCCTCCTGGAAGTCACCAGGCAGAGCTCCCAATTCTGGGATCTTGTGACTTGGAGTTCACAGGAAAAAGAGACGCTGCAGCAGGCGGCCCTGTCCTTCAAGGACAGAAGTGCTGCCGGGTGGAGAGCTGCAAATGGCGGGCTCTCATTTCCTGTAAAGTGTGTCAGGGGGACAGAGGGGTGTTTCCAAGGCCCTAGCCCACCTGGGGGATGAGGTTGAAGAGGTAGACAGCGCCTTTGACCATATTAAGGTTTTTCCTTTTTCTTTCAGTGCAAATGGAAAGTTATTAAAAGGTTTTTAAATATAGGCTCAGCATGATGTGATTTACATATTTTTTTAAATTTACATGTTTAAAAGACTATCAGTTTGGAGTGGGTTGAGAGGATGGGAGAGGATGGTCTTGGAGTTGGGGAGGATGAAGAGCTTACTCATCAATCTTAGCGAGATGATGAAATACCCAGGAGACAGAAAACCGTATGTCCAATAAAACTGGGACAGGAAGTGCTATAGATTGACTGTGTCCTTGCAAATTTTGTAGGTTGAAATCTTCACCCCCGAGGACCAGCAGATGGTGCTGGACTCCCACGTGGCTGACCGCAGTTCAAGTCCCAGACCCAGTGGCTTCAAACTCAGGCTGGGTGCATGTGTGTAAGTGCCCAAGATCTCGGGAGGGGAATGGAGGAGAAGGGATTGCAGTGTGGCCATCCCCCCAGGGGGTGATTTCTCAACTTCTATTTCTCTGTCTCTGTGTCTTTTGCAAGCGTATGTACCCTATAGCAAGAATTTCTCTAAACATAAAAGAATGTGGTCATTGTGACTACTTAAAGCTCTGCTCTGGGGTCCTTTCCAGTTTTATACCACTTTCTTCATGCTTCTCAGCATTCTTTCTCGTCTTCAAGGTTTTTTTTTTTTTTTAAGAATTATTTATTTAATTTGATTTATTAATTTTTAAAAAAATTTGACCAGAGAGAGAGAGGGAGGGCAAGTGAGAAAGCAACCAGGACTGGGACTCGAACCATGATCCATGTGGGAGTGTCCAGTGCTTTAACCACCACACCACCTGCTGGTCCTCTGTCTTCAAGTTTTTCATGTATGGAAATAGAAAACACAAAGGCAGAATCCCTTTCATTAGGTTTTTGTTTGGCAAAATCTATGTATCTATCACATAATAATTAAGGAAACCTTTTAGACAGCTATTTTGGAGAACTGAGGGGAAAAAACAGAAGTCTGCCCTACCTGCAGAGAATGGGGGGGGGGTGTCCAGTTCTTCTCTGACTGTGTCTGAGAACAGATGAGACTCTCCTGGAGCCCCAGGTCTTCCCAGGTGCCATGCAAATGCCCCTACTGCGCCTCTACTTTTTCTGCGGGGATCTAAGCATCTGGAGGGGTCTACATCTGCCGGGCTACCGGGAGATGCCATTTGGCCCTCAAGGACTCAGTGCCCAATCTCTGGGCCTGTGTCCCCAATCCACGTGCGAGTCTGCACACCGCAGCTTCCACTGCTGTGGACAGGAGTGGCTCTCAGCTGGGGGCGGTTTTGCCCAGGGGACATGTGGTTGTCACCAATGGGGAAGGGGTGCTATCGCCATCTAGTGGGTGGAGGCCGGGGACAGAGCTGCCGAATTCTGTAACATGCCGGGAAGCCCCACCGCAGGACCTGTCCAGCCCCCAAACTCTCCACGGTGCTGAGCGAGACCCGGGTTACAGCTGGGTTCCTCCCGATCACAAAGTGCTATCATGTGAGCTCCCGGACCTGGAGTGAAGTAACTTTGAATGAACAAAATGGCTTATTTCAGGCAATTTCATCGTTTAGTTTTCTTTATTAACCAGAGAAAAAGGGAGAGGGAGGGAGAGAGAAGCCAGCAATTCCATTTCCATCATGTACAATTTAATCTGAGCTCGGCAGAGGGCACGTGATGTTAAACAATGAAGGAAAAAAAGAATCGGTCACTTCTAAAAATTATATGGACGAGCAGAAATACTCAACTTCCTATGAAGCACGTCTCAGGGGTTTTCAAAAAGTTCATGAAAATTCGTATTATGAAAAAACTACGCATGGATTTCTAACGCTTTTTGCACCCCAATAAACTGTACTTTAATCCACTTTTCCATGAGTTTTTCCAGGTATCCTCAACTATGCATCTATGTGTATATATTTTAAGTGTAGACACACAGCTGCTGATCACCGGTAGTGTCGCTAGGCCAACGTGGGCGACAAGGACGAGCGTTGGGACAGGCCACGCAGAGCGGGAGCCGCTGCGTTCCTGGGCAGCGGCGTCTCCCCGCAGCGCCACCTTGCGGCAGCCCGACCTCGGGGCACCGCGGACTCGGCGGCGGAACCTCCAGCTAAGGACAGCGCCCCAAAAAAAAACAGGCGTCTGGCAGCCCATCCGGTGCGATCCAGGTGGGATCCAGCACCCAAAGGGGTCCCCAGTCCCCTTCTCTACCCTCGTCTGCTTCCTCCTCGCCCCCTCCACTTCGGAGCGCACCCACCCATTTGCAGACCCATTCGCCGCTTCTCCCACTCCAAGATCACCGCCGCAGCCGCCACCAGGTGCCAGCCCTTCAGCCCGGAACTACAGGTTGCAGACGTTGGCTCCAACGCACATCCGCAAGAAGCTCCTGGATCGGTCACACGCCGGACCCATGCTGCGCTGGGCCGCCTGCAGGCCACCATAATGGGGCCCAGCGTCAGCCCTTACCAGGGAGGGGTCTTCTAAGGATCCATTTCCATCCGTATACTTCGGACCATCCAAATCCTCGGTCAACACCGGAATTTATCATCCGAACATTAACAGGAATGGAAGTATCTGCCTGGACATTCTTAAATCCGAGGGATCTTCCACCTGGCCCATCTCCAAAGTGTAGCACATCTAATCATTATTGCAAGATGTCACCCCAGATGATCCGTTGCTTCCGCAAATTGTAGTGTCTATAGGAATGAGAGGAAATGTAAGAGAATAAATAAGCTCGAGTGCGCTCAGAAGTACACGGGATTTCAAAATATAATTCCCTTGCCTTAATAAAGTCGCAGTTCTTACCACCCAACCCCTGTCAGAATGGCAAAGATTAAAAATACAGAAAGGGATGTTGGCGGGATGTGGTGAAAGGGGAACTCTCCTGCACTGTTGGGGGGAATGTAACCGGGTTCAGCCACGGGGAGAACAACATGGAGGTTCCTCAAAGACCTACAAATAGAACTGCCACATGATCCAGCAATTCCACTCCTGGGTATCTACCCAAAGGACAGGAGGATGCTCAAGTTGGAAAAGCGCTTGCACATCAATGTGTATTGCAGCATTATTCACGATTGCCACCACATGGAACCAACCCAAATGTCCACAAGCAGGTGTGCTGAGTGAAGCAAGCAGGATATGAAAGAAAGATATTTCATGTATCCGCTTAATATATACCGACTATCCGCACTTTATGATAGAGATCGAAATATGGGGGGCATAAAAGCAGTGAAAATAGTTAGGGATGCTGAAGACAGTGTGGAACGGGGCGGGAGAAGGGACGAGTACAGAGAAGGATAGCAAGAGAATAAATAGAAAGACATGGCATTAGTGGGACACAGAAATGGCTTATTACCTGTTGATGATAACATGTCTAGTATTCTCAACTGGACTGGTCTGAGAAGTATTTCATGTTGGGTACATTCTTTTTAGAAGCCAAATGCTATATAGTGATTGAATGCTTATAAAAATAATGAGAATAATAATAATAATCTGAAAGAAATTATGAAAAACTACTTGAAGATGATGATGTGGATGGTAATGTCTCTCTGTCTTGACTGATATGCATGGTATTCCTGC
>NW_006159506.1:8728173-8733572 GCF_000334495.1 Tupaia belangeri chinensis
ATAAAGTTAAATTAAAAAAAAATTATTGAAAAAAAATTTTTTAAAGTAGCAGTTTTTAAAAAGGCTTTAACTCAAGACCTGGAGATGGCATAATGGTTATATCGCTGGACTCACCAATGGTGACTGTGGTGGTTCGAGTCCTGGATCTGGCATCTTGAAACTCATGCACAGAGTGTGAGTGCATGCATGACCAAAATCCCAAGAGGGGAATGAAGGAGAAGAGACTGCAGCATGGCCATCCCTCCCGGGGGGGTGATTTTTCACTTTCTGTCTCTGTCTCTCCCGGAATACGTGTGCCCTATAGCAAAAATCTATCTCTTAAAAAAAGGCCATAAACTCCAGTTTTGTTTGGACCAAAAAACAGTATTGTACAAAGTATTAAGCATATATTTTTATATTTACTGAAATGGACTGTGGTGACTTTGGATAATAAGGAAAAGTTTAATATTAAAGCCATGTTTATTACAGTATAATTAACATGTTAAACCCTGGGATAAATGCCATCATAAAAAATTACGAAATTAAAAAAAAAAAAGGCCATAATTTATAATCCACACTTAGCTGTGAAAAGACGACTCTTTATAAGTGTGGCTACATCATATTTTCCAGAAGCTATTTAAGTATTTAATTTTTTATTGAAGAATTGTTTAAGTGTTAAGTATTAATTAACTATGAGATGATGTTATTCCAGTTTCATAGTGAGGGACCCAAAACAGAAGGGATAAGTTATTTCCTCAAGGCTGTTAGAATATTTAGTTCTAAATATTCAAATGTTTCTATTCCTTGGGTCTTTGTTTACAAATCAGCAAACCATTACTTTTTAGTTTAAATGGTAAGCTTTTATTTGCTAAAGTTTTAAGATGTAATTTACATAGATTAAAACTAAAATATACAGTTTGATGAGTAATGACTATTATTTTTTAAAAGAATTATTTAATTTTACTTATCCATTCACTTATTTAAATTTGACTAGAAAGACACACACAGAGAGAGAGAGATAGGGAAGGTGACAGAGCAAGTCACCAAGTCCAGGACTCAAACCATGGTTGGCCAGGTGGGAGTGTCCAGCACCTTAACCACCATGCCACCTGCTGGCCCCATGACTATTTTTTTTTCTTTTCTTTTTTTTTGGAGAGATTTTTTGTTTGTTTGTTTTTGCTATAGGGCGTGTGCACTCGCCAGAAAGACAGAGAGAGAGAGAGAGAGAGACAGAAAGCGAGAAATAACTCCCCAGGGGGGATGTCCACACCGCAATCCCTTCTCCTTCATTCTCCTCTCGGGTTCTTGGGCACGCACACACACGCACCTGGCGTGAGTTTAAGCCGCTGGGGGTCCAGAACGCGAACTGCGGTCCAGTAGGTGGGAGTCCAGCGATATAGCCGTTATGCTAACTGCTGGTCCCCCATGACTATTATTTTAAAACTTAAATTAGTTGCAGTAAAATTGGTTAAATGTGCAGCGAAAATTAAGAGGCGTACTCTGATGATGCAGCGTCTCAGTACACAGAAAGGCTAACGGGTATTCTGGCACATCCATGCAATCTCACTAATTCTGTCAAACTAGGAGAAAGTCCAGTGAGACTGAATAAGACCAGTTCCAAACTGTAGAATATTTGTTAGAGAAATGTCATTTCATTACTCATTAGGAATTAGAGCAGCCTGCTCTGGACTCATGCTATGACCTCAAGCAATTCACCTCCCCTCTCCGAATCTTTATCAGAGAGATAACGGGATTAGGCTAAAAGATCTCGGGGTCCCTTGCAGCCCCGTAGTTCTATGACTTTCAGTTTATGCTTTCAGCACTCTAACTCCAACCACTCCCTTCTGGAAACTTCTTCTCCGTGTCCTCACTCCCCACTCTCCTGCTTTTCCTCCTCCTGCTGCCACTCTTTTTTGATCTTCTCGGTTTCCAGAGAGCACACAGCAAATTCTACTGGGTATTCGCACGTGGGTGTCCACAGACGTGTCTAGGTGACCCTGCTCTCCTATCCCAAATATGACTTCTTATCCTGTTCTCATCCAAGTGAAAACCACCAGCCCTCCATTAAATCCCTATCACAGGGAACCAGCAGTTAGCGTCATGGCTATGTCGCTGGACTCCCACGTAGTCGACCGCAGTTCGCATCCTGGACCCGGTGGCTTACTTAGAACTCATGCATGGCGCGTGTGCGTGCGTGCTCAAGATCCCGAGAGGAGAGTGGAGGAGAGGGGATTGCAGCATGACCATCCCCCCTGGGGGGTGATTTTTTGCTTTCTGTCTCTATGTCTCTCTCTGTCTGTTTGGCGAGCACACGCGCCCTATAGCAAAAACCTCTCCAAAAAAAAAAAATCCCTATCACATAGAACCAACATCAAAGACCTGTTAGAGAACATGCCTAAGGCTACCCAGCTAGGCAGGAGGGGAGTCTGGATTTAAACTCAAGCATATCTGACTCCAAGGCTGGACTCTTGACCTCTGCCCTACACCCACCTATGTGCTCAAAGAGCCTGGGACTTGGATGTTATCCATCGCTAGGATCCCAAGACCCTCAGGTATCTTTAAAAAAATAAAAATAAAAAAGAATTATTTATTTAACTTTATTCATTCATTCATTTTTAAAAATTTGACCAGAGAGAGAGGTGAGAAAGCAAGCCACGAGGTCCTGGTCTCGAAACGTGGTCAGCCATGTGGGAGTGTCCAGCACTTTAACAACCGCACCATCCACTGGTTCCCATCTTTTTTTTTTTAAGAGAGATTTTTTGCTATAGGGTGTGTGCACTAGCCGAAGAGACAGAGAGACGAGAGACAGAAAGTGAGAAATCACCCCCTAGAGGGGATGGCCACGCTGCAATCCCTTCTCCTCCATTCTCCTCTCGGGATTTTGGATACGCACGCACATGCGCCCAGCATGCGTTTCAAACTGCTGTGTCTGCGTCTTGAACTGTGGTGGACTACGTAGGAGTCCAGTGATATAACCATTATGCCATCTGCTGGTCCCTTTTCAGGTATCTTTTAAGACCTCTACCCTGGCTCAGTTCATTCACTCTCTTCCTCATCCACCTCATACTGCCCTGTGCTGGGTGTTCTCCAGTCTCTTCTTCCTTCGAGAGGGGCAATTTCCTGCAGCACAGGCCACGGCACTGCCTGGTCACAATGCTTCAGTGGCACTCCACAGCTCTGGGGACAAGAGCGAGCCTTTCACTGGTGCCAGCCCGTGTCTCTTCTCTAGCTTTATAGACCAACCTCATTAGTCAAAAATTCCGTTTCTGCAAACTTACCTACTCACTAAAATGGATTGCACCCCCCAAGTCAATGTTGGGGGTGCTTTAATCATTGTTTATAGACCTGTATGGGGCAGGTGGAAAAAATCTGAGCCACTCGGGACCAGCAGATGGCATAATGGTGATGTTGCTGGATTCCCATGCAGTCAACCATGATTCGAGTCCTGGACTTGGCAGCTTAAAACTAATGCTGGGTGTGGGGACCAGCAGTTAGCATAATGGCTATGTTGCTGAACTCCCATTTAGTCGATCATGATTCGAGTCCTGGACCCGGTGGTTTAAACTCAGGCCGGGCACATGTGCATGCGTGCCTAAGATCCCGAGAGGAGAGTGGAAGAGAAGGGATTGCAGCATGGCCATCCCTCCTGGGGGGTGATTTCTCGCTTTCTCTCTGTCTCTCTTTCTGGCTAGCGCATGCGCCCTATAGCAAAACAAACAAACAAACAAAAAACCTCTCAAACAAAACAAAACAAAACAAAAAACCAACAACTAATACTGGGCACATGTGCATACATACCCAAGTTCCCGAGAGGAGAATGGAGGAGAAGGGATTGCGGTGTGGCCATCCCCCAGACGGAGAGGTGATTTATCGCTTTCTATCTCTCTCTCTGTCTCTCTGGCAAGTGCACGTGCCCTATAGAAAAGTCTCTTTAAAAAAAATTGAGTCGCTCAACATTCATGTTCCCAGCTAAGGCTGAACAAGGCGATGCCCTGCCTTCCTGTCCCGGCTCTCCCGGGTGACATTGTAGGCAGGTGTCCTTTTCAGGGTCTATTCAGGGTCTCGTTTTTCTCCTTTCTGTGCTTTCTGTTAGTGATTTGGTTATTGAGCATCTTTTAAGTTTCTTTTCATTTCAACCTTATTGATTTCTATCTTTTTGTTTAGGAGCACACAACATACTGATGCAAGGCACCCTCCTGGAGACAGAGCAAGACTGAGCAGATGGTGGGCCTGCCTCTTACACAGTGGAGAACACAGAGTAATCCATCACCGCTGACAGCAGTGGGAGCACCGCCCACACCTCAGCCCTCCGGAGCACTACCTTTTAAAGACCCCTGACTTCTTTCTTTTTCTTTTTTTGGAGAGGTTTTTGCTATAGGGCGTGTGCCTCGCCAGAAAGACAGAAAGAGACAGAGAGACAGAAAGCGAGAAATCACCCCCCAGGGGGAATGGCCATGCTGCAATCCCTTCTCCTCCATTCTCCTCTCGGGATCTTGGGCATGCATGCACACGCGCCTGGCGTGAGTTTAAGCCACCGGGTCCAGGACTCGAAGTGCAGTCGACTATGTGGGAGTCCAGCGACATAGCCATTATGCTAACTGCTGGTCCCTAAGGTACATTTTTTTTAAAAGAATTGTTTTATTTTACTTTATTTAATTATCTATTTTAATTTGAACAGAGAGGGATTGAAAAAGAGAGAAAGCAAAGAAGCAAGTTGCCGGGTCTAGGACTTGAACCTCAGTTGGCCATGTGGGAGTCCAGCACTCTTAACCACCACACCACTTGCTGGCTCCTCCAAGGTACCTTTTGTTTTTTTTTTTAGTTGCCAGAGAGCATGTGTACTCACCAAAGAGACAGAGAGAGAGAGGGAGAGAGAGAGAGATGGACAAATCAAGTGGGTGTGGCCAAAGCACCTCCAATGGAGCATGGCCATGCTACAATCCTGTCTCCATTTCTCCATTCTGCTGGGGTTTGGGATGCTCATGCACACGTGCCCAGCATTTTTCAAGCTGTCAGGGCTGGGACTTGAACTAGCTGACCATGTGTGATCTGGCTCCCTTAACCACTAGACCACAGGGCTGACATTTGGGTATTTCTTATGTTGCACTTTTACTTTCCTTTCAAGTTAATATGCAGTATCATATCTATTTGACAGATTCTGTGTCTCTCTGTTCTGGTATTTAGCACAGAACCTGGCCCATAGAAAGGATTGGTAGGGAACCAGCAGTTAGCGTAATGGCTATGTTGCTGGACTCCCATGTAGTCGACCGCGGTTCGCATCCCGGACCCGGTGGCTTAAAACTCATGCCAGGAGCGTGTGCGTGCGGGCCCAAGATCCCGAGAGGAGAATGGAGGAGAAGGGACTGCGGCATGACCATTCCCCTGGGGGGTGATTTCTCGCTTTCTGTCTCTGTCTCTCT
>NW_006159506.1:8734183-8741023 GCF_000334495.1 Tupaia belangeri chinensis
AAAAAAAAAAAAAAAAAGAAAAGAAAAGAAAAAAGAAAGGATTGGTAAATGTTTAACAAAAGTAAAAAGGTTAATAATATTTATTCATTTTGCCTAATTGAAGTTCCTTGGGTCATCCATTTTTAATAAATAAAACAGCTTCAAATTAGCATATTAAATGAACAGCTCGTCCCCTTAAATATTTTAAACAATCCCTCTGCCCCTTCTTTTTTTAATCTGAGCTATCTATAATACAATTTGGCTGAGCAAAAGAAACTTCAGCTCAGTCCAAATGGAATAATTAGAAATATGGAAGATGCAGGCTGAATTAATGAGTTTTAACTGTGCTCAATATCATTCTAGGCTGTTTGAGCCAGAGGAGAGTTTAATTTACCCATGTGTTAATTAGGCTTTTCCAGGTTGGCTAAAGAGGCGGGAGGAGAAAGAGCAGAGACAGCCTCGCCAGGCCCTGCTGGGGCCTGAAAGGCCGATCATTTGCAGACAACTGCTTCCTTCCCCTTCCGCCATCTCTTATTTCCTTTCTCTTTTCCTTCCTTCCTGTTTTTCCCTCTTCTTTTTAGTTTATTTCTTCCACGAGAGAGACAGAGACAGCAAAACAGCACCCACACAGGGTGTGTGGGTGACACGGTGATCAGCCCCAGTTTCAGTCAGCCATAGGTCACGGCCACATGTGTGCCCCCTGTGCTTAGGGAGGTCTCCAGAGGCCAATCTGGAACTGTCCCACATGGGCCAGCCTTACAGAGTGTCGTGTGTTACCACGGCATCTCCATCGTGAATGGCTGCTCCAGCCATGCTCGGTCATGGCTGGTCCTGACCCCTCCCTTCCACCTCTCTCTTGCCTGCCTTGGACTTCCGCTGAGGAGGGGCCAGTGCTGGCAGTCTCTACAGGTCTCAAGTTCAAGTTCTCATGAAGGAAGGACCCAGTTGCTTCAGTCAGGTCCTCTCCTTCCTCCTGGGAAGAGACCTCACTTCCTGAGCTGAAGGCCACCCTACGCATGAGCCACCCTCGGGCCCACACCTCCACCTTGGGCCGGGGAGGTGAGAAGTCATGGTCCACTTTCTTAGAAGGCCTGTGTGGCATCCGGCAGGTGGCGCGATGGTTAAGGGCGCTGGACTCCCATGTGGCCAACCATGGTTTGAGTCCCGAACCTGGTGGCTTCCTTTCTCACTTTCTCTCTCTCTCTCTCTCTCTCTCTCACACTCTGTCTCTCTCTCTCTCTGGTCAAATTAAAATAAAGTTAATTTTTTTTTTAAAGAAGAAAGCCTGTAGATGTGGGACGTGCTCAAGCAGCACCCCCTGGGAGCTCCCATCTGAGTCAGCAGAGGCAGGAACTGACGCCTGACGTGTTAGGGGGATCGTTCCTAGGACGCCTTTCCAAACCCACTGCAATCAAGAGCCCCCATATTGAGAGGACCTGTCCTTCTGGCTTTTCTTTGACCTGTTTCAAATGTTTAAGTTCAGCCTACAAAGCCTGAATGAACAGACACGTCTCACTTGTGGAATATGTAAACGCATTGCCACTGTGTCTTTTATCGGAATTATTTATGGTTAAAATATGAGGTTGTCTGATATCACTAGAACCCAGAATAAGTGGGCCCACAGCAGACTGCTTATTTTCATTTTCTCCCTTAATCTAAATAAACGAGTTGCCATTAAAAAAAAAAATGTAACACTACAAGGGAAACTGGTATTATTAGAAGCTGCTATTAACTGGGAACAGCAGTTAGTGTAATGGCCATGTCGCTGGACTCCCATGTAGTCGACTGTGGTTCAAGTCCTGGACCTGGTGGCTTAAACTCACGCTGGGCATGTGTGTGTGCGTGCCTAAGATCCCAAGAGGAGAATGGAGGAGAAGGGATTGCAGCCTGGCCATCCCCCCTGGGGGTGATTTCTCACTTTCTGTCTCTCTCTGTCTTTCTGGCAAGCACATGCGCCCTATAGAAAAACCTCTCAAAAAAAAAAAGATATATTAATTTTTTTAGCGGACCAGCAGATGGCCCAATGGTTATATTACTAGACGCCATGGTCAACCTTGGTTCGATTCCTGGACCCAGTGGCTTAAAATTCACGCCAGGCTCATGTGCGTGTGTGCCCAAAATCCCAAGAGGAGAATGGAGGAGAAGGGATTGCAGCCTGGCCATCCCCCCTGGGGGTGATTTCTCACTTTCTGTCTCTCTCTGTCTCACCGCTGAAGGCACACATCCTATAGCAAAAAATCTCTCCAAATGATAATAATTTTTAGAAGTTTAAAGCAAGGCAGTGTGGACGTTTCCAACAGCTATTTATTGAGAACCAACTACGCGTCAGGAACTGTACTCAGCCCGGGGAACACAGCCGGTAGGAAGGCAGATGTGCTCCCTGCTTCCACGGCACTTAAACAGTATACATTCAATCGACTTGTTTTCTCGTGTTTATAGGACAATGAAGAGTAGGGTGAAGGATGGAATGAAGGTCAAAGTAAGTTTTAAAGTCCTGCACCAAAGTTTTCAAAAGAAAGGCCTGCTGGAGCCAAATTAGAACTTCAACACTGAACATGGCAGTTAAACTCCAACTTTCAGCATGCTGCAGATCAGAATAGTGCCCTACGGATCTGTATCTTATCTTATTTCTTTTTCTGAGAGAAAGAGAGGGAGACATGGTCCTCTGAGAGAAAGAGAGAGACGGGGACACCCAACAGGGCCTTTGTGCCAGGACCCTCCCCCATCTCAGCCATGCTAACTCAGTCCTTTCCCACACGGGCCGGGTGGTGTGAACGCTGCACTGCTGCCCGACCCCCAATGATATTTTAAGTAATTTTTACAAATTATTTTATTGAACTTTATTTTATTTACTTATTTATTTAAATTTTACCAGAGAGGGACAGAGTGAGAGAGAGAGGAAGGAAAGGTGAGAAAGCAAGCCGCAGGTCTGGGACTTGAACTGTGGTCAGCCATGTGGGAGTCCAGCACCTTAACTACCACGCCACCTGCCAGCCTCGATATTTTGAGTAATGAATGGCCTATAACCCATTCGAATTTCTTCCTCTCCTCCCAACTCTCATTTTCCCTGGCTCAAAAGGAAAAAGACTCTCAACAAATACCTAGCAGTCGACATCTCACTTACTGAAGTGGTTTTAAGCTTTGCAAACCTAGTGATGTATGAAGGCGCCTCAGGCCCTTCCGCCCTGAATAGTTCCCATTTCCAGGTCGCCAAGTCTTGGCGTGACTGCAGCCGGGGCCCATTTGGGCTATTAAGCCCCAGGGGAGCATGAAAGACCCTGCCCTACTTCCAGCTCTGATTTACTTTTTCGGCAGTAAATTCATCACCGCTTACAAAGCAGATCCTTTAAAATGGCCTCGTTACACTCCCCAAGGTACAGGCCCACGAATGGGGTGCTGCTTCCTGTCTTTACCTCAGCACCTGAAGGGCAGTGTGCCTGGCAGGCAGTGCAGTCTCAGGAGGAGATTGCTGGAAAACATGGCAGACATAGCTCATGTCCATCAAGGGTCACACCCTCGAGCCCAGGTCACTGTGTGAACAATGGAAAGGACACTGCTTTTGTTCTGGATAGAATGGTCACACAGCTCCTATAGCAGGGGCCCTGACATTTGGTCAAGAGGAAACACCATTTCTGTTAAGCATCTCGCACATGGCACTTGGGTCAACTCTCCAGAAGAAGCCTTGTCACATGACTGCTGTCCCCAGGGTTCAGCATGGCTGCTCTGAACGCGCCTGTGGGTCCTTATTTAAGGCAGATCTGGTCTCTCCACCCTGACTGGCTGCAACAAGGACTAAAGGCTGGATGGACCTGGAGTTGCTGAGGGGACTGCCGGCCTCTGCTTTTCATTGTCATTTGTTAAAGCTTTGAATTCAGGAGACAGCAGCCTTGTCACTCCTTTCCCTCAGAGCCAGGTCTGGAGCCTCTTGGCCATCCAAGGGACCCGAGCGTGCTGGGCCAGAGCAGGGTTTGCTCTTTCAGGGATAACACAGTGACCCGTGTCTCCACAGGCAAGTGCTTCAGAGGGTCAGAGTGGGGAGCGTGGGAGCACACAGCAGTTGTGTTGGAGGTTGTTTTATAGAGCAGCGTTTGCAATTAGAAACTTATTTACATGCACTTTACATTAATTTACATGTCATTTTCTGATAACTTATTCCAAATACTCTTCTATGAATTCAACTAATTAGTGCAACTAATCACTGCTGCAGCCAGACCTGGTGTTAAGTGCATTATGCACATGAATTATCGAATACATCTCTAAAGTCACAATCAGGACGGTTAAATCAGTCTGGGCTGCTCACAAAAGCAGCTGGCCAGGGACCAGCAGTTAGCATAATGGCTATGTCGCTGAACTCCCATGTAGTCGACCGAGGTTCAAGTCCCAGACCCAGTGGCTTAAACTCAGGCCGGGCGCATGTACATGCATGACCAAGATCCTGAAAGGAGAATGGAGGAGAAGGGATTGCGGTGTGGCCATCCCCCCCGGGGGGTGATTTCTTGCTTTCTGTCTCTCTGTCTCTCTGTCTTTCTGGCGAGCACACGCACCCTATAGCAAAAACCTCTCCAAAAAAAAAAAAAAAAAAAAGAAAAACAAAAACACAAATGCAGCTACCCACAGCCCTGGTTCCTTGTGCTGGGGTGATACCTCAACTGCCAAATTCCAAGAAAACTGTGTCTTTATAACTTTAGATGAAATCAACGCCCATTTCTCAAGGAGGGAAAAGAAACCAGCATTTATTTACGTTCTTTTACTTGTTGGGCACTGTCCTAATGGTGGCACAGTTATTCACGTTTCGTCTGTCATTTAATGGGGAATCTATGTCATTATTGATTGGCGAAGAGGTGAACATGGAAAGGTCACGTGGTAGATTTTCTAGCTTGTGTGAGCACTGCCCGGGCGGTTTGCAGAGTATACACTGTGTGTCTGCATGCCACGGCTGAGTATTTACCTTTTCCTCCTTTTCCTCCTTTTCTCCGTTTTTACCCTTTATCCTAGAGAAGGAGACCAAACCTGCCACACTTGAGCACTGAAAATTGGCAGGGGGTGGCTACACCCGCACTGCCATTGCCTTGCGTTGTATACAAAATCAACATACAAAAATCTACAGCATTTCTAGGGAACCAGCAGTTAGCGTAATGGCTATGTCGCTGGACTCCCACATAGTCGACTGCGGTTCGTGTCCCAGACCCGGTGGCTTAGAACTCACGCCGGGCGTGTGTGCGTGCGTGCCCAAGATCCCAAGAGGAGAATGGAGAAGGGATTGCGGCGTGGCCATCCCCCCTGGGGGGTGATTTCTCACTTTCTGTCTCTATGTCTCTCTCTGTATGTCTGGCGAGCGCACGTGCCCTGTAGCAAAAATCTACAGCATTTCTATACACAAACATCAGACAGACCGAGACAGAACTGAAGAAAGAATTCTCATTAACTGGGACCAGCCAGTGGCAGGGTGGTCAGGGCAGCTGCATCCCACATGGCCAAATGCATAGCTGAAGTCCTGGACCTAACAGCTTAAAAAAACATGCTGGATATGGGGCCAGCAGGTGGCATAATGGTCATGTCGCTGGACTCTTGTGTAGTCAAGCACCGTTAGAGTCCCGGACCTGGTAAATTAAAACTCATGCCAGGTGCGTGTCTATGCCTGCCCAAAATCCCGAGAGGAGTATGGAGGAGATGGGATTGCAGCATGGCCATCCCCCTTGGGGGGGTGATTTCTTGTTTTCTGTCTCTCTGTCTCTCCAGTGAGTGCATGAGTCCTATAGCCAAATCTCTCTAAAAGAAAAGCATGCTGGATGCATGTGTGTGCATGCTCAAAATTCCAAAAGGAGAGATGGAGAAGGGACTGTGGTGTGACCATCCCTCATGGGGGTTGCCTTCTCACTTTCCCTGTGTCTCTCTAGCAAACAGATGCATCTTCCTAGCAAAGTTAAAAAAAAAATTAAAAAATTAAAAGAAAGTTTACCGGGACCAGCAGTTAGCATAATGGCTGTGTCGCTGGACTCCCATGTAGTTGACTGCGGTTAGAGTCCCGGACCCGGTGGCTTAAACTCACGCCGGGCGCGTGTGCGTGCGTGCCCAAGATCCCAAGAGGAGAATGGAGGAGAAGGGATTGTGGCGTGGTCATCCCCCCTGGGGGGTGATTTCTCACTTTTTGTCTCTCTGTCTCTCTCTGTCTTTCTGGTGAGCACATGTGCCCTATAGCAAAAACCTCTCCAAAAAAAAAATAAATAAATAAAAAAGTTTGCCTTTTTTTTCTTGTCATTAGATAGCCATTTATATTGGGTCATTGGAAAAGTCATAATGTATTTCCTATGCAAAAATGCATCATGACCTTTCTGATTACCCACTACTAGATTCCAATATAGGCCATCACTAACAAGTACCTGCCTTCCCCTTTAAATGGAGAGAAAACAGACTGAGAAGAGTCTACCGTTTGCTTTTTCTATTTAAGAATGGAAGAAAATATTTTAATTTTAGCAGGGGCTGCTCCGTCTCCCTCCATTTTACCTGCCCCCTCTTCCCTTAGTCCATGATGGGCACACTCATTTGAGCTCATCTAGGGAACACAGGGTCAAAGCCACAGCTGGGCGTCACCATTCCTGAGTCCTTCTGCCCACCGCGTCCCGCTCTGCCGAGCCTGGGATACGGCTGTGTACCCCCAACACGGGCCTGAGTCTCTACTGGGCAGTCAGTACCTCATTTCCCAGGGCCTCGGTGGCCACCGTGTCCCATTGATCCTGAGTCCTGAATTGTAGCTGCTGTCCCCCAGGCCTGAACCTCAAGAGCACTTGTCTTCCCCAGAGCTGAACCAGTCCTGTGCCTTGTCCCCAAGGGTCAGTCATAGCCACAATCCAGCACTCCACA
>NW_006159506.1:8745080-8747410 GCF_000334495.1 Tupaia belangeri chinensis
TGTCATTAGATAGCCATTTATATTGGGTCATTGGAAAAGTCATAATGTATTTCCTATGCAAAAATGCATCATGACCTTTCTGATTACCCACTACTAGATTCCAATATAGGCCATCACTAACAAGTACCTGCCTTCCCCTTTAAATGGAGAGAAAACAGACTGAGAAGAGTCTACCGTTTGCTTTTTCTATTTAAGAATGGAAGAAAATATTTTAATTTTAGCAGGGGCTGCTCCGTCTCCCTCCATTTTACCTGCCCCCTCTTCCCTTAGTCCATGATGGGCACACTCATTTGAGCTCATCTAGGGAACACAGGGTCAAAGCCACAGCTGGGCGTCACCATTCCTGAGTCCTTCTGCCCACCGCGCCCCGCTTTGCCGAGCCTGGGATACGGCTGTGTACCACCAACATGGGCCTGAGTCACTGCTGGGCAGTCAGTACCTCATTTCCCAGGGCCTCGGTGTCCACCGTGTCCCATTGATTCTGAGTCCTGAATTGTAGCTGCTGTCCCCCAGGCCTGAACCTCAAGAGCACTTGTCTTCCCCAGAGCTGAACCCGTCCTGTGCCTTGTCCCCAAGGGTCAGTCATAGCCACAATCCAGCACTCCCCCCCCCACAAACCCCACGCCCACATTGTTCAGGGGCATCTCATCACAGACCTGGCCTTGTGGGCAAAGGGCATCCAGCATGCCTCAGAATATGAACCTGTACCTCAAGATCCAGGTCCCACAATAGTTCATCAGAGCCTCAGCCCAGTCCCCTGGCTCCACAGCAGTAGGAACAACTGCACCCTAAAAGCCCCCAAAAAGGTTCAAATCCAAGCAGTCTACTGAGATGCATCATAATCAAATCGTCAAAAGTAAAAGATGGCAAAGTTTAAAAGCAGCCAGAGAATAATTTACATACAAGAGAGTCTTCATTAGGCCATTAGTAGACTTCTCTGCAAAAACCTTGCAAGCAAGAAGAAAATGGGCTAATTTATTCAAAAGCCTGAAAGGAAAAAGCAAACTGCCAGCCAAGAGTGCAATACCCAGACAAGCAGAGACTTGCTATACAACAAATGCTCAAGGCGGTTTTCCAAGCAGAAACAGAGGATGCTAATTACTAACATGTGAAAGTATAAAATTTACTGCTAAAGGTAAATATGTGATCAAATCCAGAATACTTCAATGGTGTAATAATGGTTTGCATATCATTTAATCTCTAGTATGAAGGTTAAAAGTAAAAATAGTCCAAAATAACTACAGCTACAATAGGTTGTTAAGAAATACACAACAGAGGACCAGCAGATGGCATACTGGTTAAAGCACTGGACACTCCCACATGGCTGACTACGGTTCAAGTCCCGGACCTGGTGGCTTGCTTTCTCACTTGCTCTCTCTCGCTTTGTCTTTCTCTGCTCAAATTAAAATAAACAAATAAAATGAATTAATTTTAAAATTAAATAAATAATTCTTTTCTTAAAAAAAGGAAATACACAATATATTAAGTCAACAGGTGGCATGCTGGTTAAGGCACTGGATCCCACATGGCCAATTCCATGGTTTGAGTCCTGGACCCGACACCTTGAAAAACATTCTGGGTACACGTGCATGTGCGTTCAAAACCCCAAGAGGAGAAGGGAGGAGAAGGGATTGCAGTGTGGCCACCCCCCCCCGGGGGGTAATTTCTCACTTTCCCTTTCTGCCTCTCTCCAGTGAATGCATGCCCTTTATGCCAAAAATCTAAAGAGAGACAGAGAGAGAGAAAATAGAACTATAATATAAAAAGATCCAAATTATGACATAAAAATGTAAACAGTGGAGTGAAGGATTAAGGTCTAAAATTTTTGTGGGAACTGAGGGTGTTTCTTATCAGCATAAGTCTAATGTAACTATGAGCTGTTTTATGTAGGCCTCCAAGTAACCACAAAGCAAAATACTATAGCCAATACACAAACAATAAAAATAAAGGAATAAAAACTTAACACTTTAAAAACCAACAAATCACAAAAGTAGACAACAACAGAGGAAGAAAGGAACAAAAAGTCTATGCAACAAGAGAAGAAAATGCTGCAGCAGATCCTTACTTACCAATAATTACTTTGAGTCACCAGCAGATGGCGCAATGGTTACATCACTGGACTCCCAGGGAGCCAACCTGGTTCCAGCTAACTGCCTCCCACAGCTTAAATCTCACTCTGGGTACGTGTGCTTACATGCCCAAAATCCCGAGAAGAGAATGGAGAAGGGATTGTGACTTGCGGTATGGCTATGCCCCCTGGGAGGTGATGTCTAGCTTTCTGTCTCTCTGTTTCTCTGGTGAGCATACACATCCTATAGCAAAAATCTCTC
>NW_006159506.1:8747668-8753220 GCF_000334495.1 Tupaia belangeri chinensis
AAAAAAAAAAAAAAAAAATTACTTTGAATGGAAAGGATTAAAGTCTCTAATAAAAAGGTAAAGATGGGGGCTGGCAGGTGGCGTGGGGGTTAAGGACACTAGAGTCCGGTATGGCTGTCCTAGGTTCAAGTCCCAGACCTGGTGGCTTATTTTCTCTCTCTGTGGTCAAACATACATACATGCATACATAAAATAATTCTTTTTTAAAAAAGGTTAGGATAGCTGAGAAGATAAACAAAACAACAACAAACCCCAAATCAAAAACAAGATCCCAAGATCTGCTGCCTACAAGAGAATTTATAGAAAATATTTTATTCAGATGGTAACTAAAATAGAAGAGGAGTGGCTATATTTATATAAAACAGAATTTGAGTCAAAAATTGTAACAAGAGATAGGGGCCAGCAGGCAGCATGGTAGCTAAGGTGTTGGATTCTCACTCGGCCAACTATGGTTCAAGTCCAGGACCTGGTGGCTTGCAAATGACAATAAATAGATAAATGAATAAATAAATGTTTTAAAAAGGCCATTTTTTAATAGACCACAGATTAGTTTATTTTTAACACCCATCATGCCATGACTTCATAGGGAATAGGTTCCAGTAGCTCAGGCTCCTTTCCATTGGTTCTCATAAAGTGTGCTTCTCTGGGTGGAGCAGGCTGGCGCTTTAGTTGAACCCAGGTCCCTTTCTCTTTGGCTTCTTTCCTTTTTTGGTCATTTTCCTTCGCACGGTTTAGGAAGCTATCTCTGCTCTTAGAATGCTTAATATGTTCAATACACAGGTTAATTTTCTTGGCAAGAACCTTGCCCTTAACTTTTTGCTAACAGCATGCTGGGTAACACTGTAGACTCTTCCAGTTTTGCCATGGTCACATTTATGGGGCATTCCTTTTGAACAGTACCCATTCCCTTAATGTCTACAATATCACCTTTCTTGTAGATTCCCATATATGTTGCCAAAGGAACAACTCCATGTTTTCTAAAAGGCCTAGAGAACATCTATCAGGTGCCTCTCCTCTTTCCCTTTGTGTTCGTCATTTTGGTTAATTACTGGGAGATGGCGGTTCCAGCCAAAAAAAAAGGGGCAAAAAAGGCCATATTTAATAATAAAGTTCTCAATTCATCAAGAGAATATAACAACTGAAAATATATATGATCCAACCTCAGAGCATGTAGGTCTATAAAGCAAATTTTAAAACATTATCAATTAAATTTTATCATTACTAGGTAAAATTATAATTATTTTAAATAATTTAAGTTATTTTAATTTGCTATAAGACATGTGCTCTCACCAGAGAGAGACAGCAAGAGAGAAGGGGAAAATGAGAAAGCAAGTTGCCCGTTCTGGAACTTGAACCACAGTCAACCATGTGGGAGTCCAGTGCCTTAACCACCACACCACCCACTGGCCTCTATAAAGCAAATGTTAATGAACATGAAGGGAGTAATAGCACTACAATAATAGAGGGGACATCAATATGCCACTTTAAAAATGGACAGATAAATCAAAAAGAAAATAAATACTGGCATTGAATTTCACTTTAGACAACATGGACCTAACAGTTGAATACAGAACTTCCCTTCTAACGGCAGCAGAATATACATTCTTCTCTGGTGCACATAGAACATTCTCTAGGACAGACCATATATTAAGTCATAAAGTAAGTCTTAATAAATTTAAGGAGAGGGGATCAGCAGATGGCGTGGTGGTTAAGGTGCTGGACATTCCCACATGGCTGACCATGGTTCAAGCCCTGGACCTGGTGGTTTGCTTTCTCACTTTCCCTCTCTCTCTCTCTCTCTCTGTCCGTCTCTCTCTGGTCAAATTAAAATAAATAAATGAATGAAATTAAATAAAATGATAAAAAGTTAAAAAAAAATAAATTTAAGGAGTTCAAAATCATATCAAGTAACACCTCTGACCATAATGATATAAAACTAAAAGTAACAGGAAGAATTTTGGAAAGTTTGGAAAGTAAACAATATGTATCTGAACAAACAATGGGTCAAAAAAAAAAACTAAAAGGGAAATATTAAAAATATGTTGAAGGCTATCAGGTGGTACAGAGGTTAAGGTGCTGGGTCCCACGTGGTCGACTGTGTAAAATATGTTGAAGGCTATCAGGTGGTACAGAAGTTAAGGTTCTGGGTCCCATGTGGTTGACTGTGGGGTTCAAGTCCTACACTATGTGGCTTAAAATTTGCACCATGTATGCACTGGCATACATGCCAGAAATCCTGAGAGGAGGACAGAGGAAACAGGATGATGGCATAGCCATCCCCCCAGGGGGTGGTTTCTCACTTTCTCTTTCTCTCTTTTTGGTAAGTGCCTGCACCTAATAGCAAAAAACTAAAAAAAAAAAAAAAAAAAAAAAAAAAAAAAAAAAAAAATGTGAAAAAAAAAAAAAGTTTCACCCTCAATTTTGAAAGGTATTTCCTAGGCTGACAATTTCTTTCCTTTAATTCTCATTTTTGTTCCTCTTTATGAAATATTTTCTTTCAAAAAGGTTTTCTCTGTCTTAGATTTCAGCAGCTTGACCATGATATGCCCACATACTGAGTGCCTAAAGGAGAAAAATCGCTTTCCCTTTCAAAAATCTAAGAAGCACCACTTCAAAAAAAAAAAAAAAAAAAAAAAAAAAAAAAAAAAAAAATGTAAAGAAAAGATGTTGAGACAAATGACAATAGAAACCAATATACTAAAACCTGTAAGAGAACAGCTCAATGGTACAGCTATGTTGTGCTTCTGGGGAGAGATCAGGTCTCATTGGCACTGTAGTTTGAGTCCCAGATCCAGTTAGCCATTCATGAGAATGCTCAAGATTGGATGGGCTGGAGACTGGTGGGGTGGGGTCGCATGTAACCAGACCTTGTGTAGGATGTTTCTCTTACTCACTGTCATGCACACACACATGGCCTATCGTGAATGAAAAATTTTAAAAAAAGAAACTTCCCCTTTAAAAACAAAAAGCAAAATACCTATAGAATGCAACCAAAGCAGTTGTAAGGGGAAAATTTATAGCAGTACCAAATATCTGTGTTGGGGGGCTGGCAGGGGGCGTGGTGGTTAAGGGTGCTGGACTCCCACATGGCCGACCACAGTTCAAGTCCTGGACCTGGTGGCTTACTTTCTCACTCTCCTCCCCCCTCTCTCTCACACATACTCTGTCCCTCTCCAGTCAAATTAAAATAAGTAAATAAAGTAAAATAAATCTTTAAAAAAGTATATCTATGTTGAAAAAAAAATAGATTCCAAATAAGTAGCCTAACATTATGCCTCAAGGAATGAAAAAAGAATAAATTAGGGCAAGCAGGTGACATGGTAGTCAAGGTGCTAGATCCCACAAAGCCAACTCCATAGTTCAAGTCCTGAACCTGGTGGCTTGAAAAACATGGTGGTGTGTGTGCGTACATCCCCAAACTTCCAAGAGGAGAATGACGAAGAATGGAGGACAAGGGACTGTGGCACAGCCCTCCTCCCTTGAAGGGTTATTTTTCACTTTCCCTCTTTCTTTGGTGTGCCCTATGGAGGAAAACAACAACAACAACAACAACAAAACCAAACTCAAATTTAGCAGAAGGAAAGAAATAATAAAGAACAGAACAGAAATAAATCAAACAGAAGATTAAAAACCATAAAAAAATCAATAAAACAGTTGGGTTTTCAATAAAATAAAATTAACAAAGTGCTGGTTAGGCTAAGAAAAAAATAGGTAAGAATCAAATATGTAAAATCAGAATGGAATTGGTGATGTAACAATAGATGTCTCAAAAACTAAAAAAAGATTTAGGGGGGTCTGACCCCATAGAGCGGTGGTTAAGGGAACTAGATCCCACATGGCTGACAATGGTTTGAATCCCAGCCCTGGCATCTTGAAAAACATGACCAGAATCCTGATGGGATAGAGAGATGAAGAAGGAACTGCCGTGTGAACGCTTCCCAGGAGGGGTTTTCCTCTTCTCTCTTTCTCTTTCAATGTCTTTCTCTGGTGAATGCACATATCCTCTGGTAATAAAAATATCGAAATAAAATAAAGAGATCACAAGGCCCTATTGCAAATAGGTAAATGCCAATGGATTTGATACTATTGAGGAAACAGATAAATTCTTAGAAAAATAGAAGCTACCTAGAACCAGCAAGTAGTGTGGTGGTTAAGGCGTTGGACACTTTCACATGGCCAACCATGGTTTGATTCCTGGACCTGGTGGCTTGGATTCTCACTTTCCCTTTCTCTCTCTCTGTTTTCCTCTCTGGTCAAATGAAAATAAACAAATGAATAAATAAAATTAAATAAATAATTAAAATTAAATAATGCTTTAAAAAAAAAAAAAGAAAGATAGAAGCTACCAAGATGGAATCATGAAGAAACAGAAACCATGATAAATCTATAACAAAGAGACCAACGTTATAATTTAGAACCTCCCAAGAACAAGATACATAGGATAAGATGACTCCACAGCTGAATTTCACTAAACTTTCAAAGAATTAATACTTCTTAAACTGTTCCAAAAAATGAAGCTGGAGAGAACACTTTCCAATACATTTTATGAAGCCAGCATAACTTTGAAACCTGAGCCAGACAAAGGGACTCCAAGAAAACAAAACTGCATGTCAAAATCTCGACTAGAGGGAACCAGCAGTTAGCGTAATGGCTATGTCGCTAGACTCCCACGTAGTCGACCGTGGTTCGTGTCCCGGACCCGGTGGCTTAAAATTCACGCCGGGCGCATGTGCGTGCATGCCCAAGATCCCGAGAGGAGAATGGAGTCGAAGGGATTGCGGCATGGCCAGCCCCCCTGGGGGGTGATTTCTCGCTTTCTGTCTCTCTGTCTCTCTCTGTCTGTCCAGCAAGTGCACGCACCCTATAGCAAAACCCTCTCCAAAAAAAATAAATCTCGACTAGACACTGATGCAAAAATCCTCAGTAAAATATCAACAAACTGAACTCAACAACATATCCAAAAAATTGTACATCATGACCAAGTGGAATTTATCACTGGCATGCAAAAAGGGTCTAATGTATGCCAATAAATCAATGTGATAAGTCACAGGAACAAAATAAAACGGAAAAATCACTTGATCATCTCACACAACACAGGAAATGCATCAGACGAAGGTGAAAATGCATTCTTTTAATCTTTTCCCTTTTTAAAATCAATTGCCAAAGAGTGTGTGCATGTTTGCTCACCAGAGAGAGAAACAGAGAGAGAAGAGGTGAAAGCTCATCCCAAAGATGTGGTTATACCACAATCCCTTCTCCGTTTTTCCATCCTGTCAGGATTTGGGGCATACACATACATGCCCAGCATGGTTTTCAAAACACCAGTGCTGGGATTCAGACCATGGTCAGCGATGTGGAATCTGGCTCCTTTAGCCATTAGGCAATGGAGGTGGCCTAGAACATTCATTATTAATAAGAACTTTCAATAATTTAGATAAAGAAGTAAATTTCTTCAATGTAATAAAGGACATGTATGAAAAAGCCATAGCTAATTTTAAAATAAATTGGGAGAAATGGAATGTTTTTTCTCTAAGATCTGGTATAAGGCAAAG
>NW_006159506.1:8753233-8756927 GCF_000334495.1 Tupaia belangeri chinensis
CTCTTTCCATTTCTACTCAACATTATTCTAGAAATACGATCAAGAGCAATCAGACAAGAAAAAGAAAATATTCAAATTGAAAAGGAAGAAGTAAAACTATCTCTATTTGCAGATGACTTGATCCTATATGTAAAAAAATCCCAATCTCCAGAAAAAAAAACTGTTAGAGAACTAATAAATGAATTCAGTAAAGGTGCAGTGTGCTGTAAACATACAGAACTGTGGCATTTCTTTTTTTATATATATTTTATTTTTATTGAAGAGGTTTTTGCTATAGGGCATGTGTGCTCACCAGAAAGAGAGAAACAGAGAGACACAAAGCGAGAAATCACCCCCCGGGGGGATGGCCACACCACAATCCCTTCTCCTCCATTCTCCTCTTGGGATCTTGGACACACACACACACACACACACACGCCAGTCGTGAGTTTAAGTCATCAGGCCCAGGATTCAAACTGCGGTCAACTACATGGGAGTCCGGCAACATAGCCACTACACCAATTGCTGGTTCCAAGAACTGTGGCATTTCTGTACACAAAAAAATTACTCAGTTGAAAAAGAAATCCAGAAAAACAATTTCATTTATGACAGTATAAAGAAAAAACCTATCACACTAAAATGCTTTTTTTTTTTTTTTGAGAGGTTTTTGCTATAGGGTACATGTGCTCACCAGACAAACAGAGAGAGATAGAGAGATAGAAAGCAAGAAATCACCCCCCAGGGGTGATGGCCACACTGCAATCCCTTCTCCATTCTCCTCCCAGGATCTTAGGCACGCATGCACATGCGCCTGGCCTGAGTTTATGCTCCTGGGTCTGGGACTCGAACCGCAATTGGCTACGAGGAAGTCCATAGCCATTACGCTAACTGCTGGTCCCCTAAAATGCTTTTGCACAGCAAAGACGACAATCCACAAAATGAATAGGCAACTTACATATTGGAAAAAATTTGAAAACTATACATCTCAAAAGGGGTTAATATCTATAATTTATAAAGAATTCAATACAACTCAATAGCAAGAAAAAAAAAACCTTGATTTTAAAAATGAGCAAAAGGACCTGAACTGACATTTCAACAAAGAAGACATAAGAATGATGACAGCAGGTGGCATGGAGGTTGTGGTGTTGTATCCCACGTGACCAACTCTGCAGTTCAGGTCCCAGACCTGGTGGCTTGCGGGTCACACCAGGCATGTGTATGCATGCCTAGAATCTTGAGAGGAGAGTGGACAGGGGATTGCAGCATGGCCATTCCCTGCGGGTGGTGATTTCTCACTTTCCCTCCCTGTGTCTGTCTCTCTCCAGTGAATGCATGCGTCCTATAGCAAAAAAAAAAAAAAAAAAAAACAACAAAAAGCAAACAAATAAAATAAACCCCACCATTTCTTTTTTCTTTTTGGAGAGATTTTCGCTATAGGGCGCGTGTGCTCGCCAGACAGACAGACAGAGACATAGAGACAGAAAGCAAGAAATCACCCCCCAGGGGGGATGGCCACGCCACAATCCCTTCTCCTCCATTCACCTCTTGGGATCTTGGGCATGCACGCACACACGCCCGGCATGAGTTTTAAGCCACCGGATCCAGGACGCGAACCACAGTCGACTACGTGGGAGTCCAGCGACATAGCCATTATGCTAACTGCTGGTTCCCACCGCTTTTTAAAATAAAGGCCAACAGTTATATGAAAAGGTCAACATCACGAATTATCAGGGAAATGCATGTAAAAATCACTATGATATATCGCTTCACATCTATTGGGATAGCTATTAGTAAAAAGACAAGTATAGGGACCAAGCCCATGGTGTAGTGGTTATGGAAGTTGGATTCCACATAGCCAACTGTACAGTTCAAGCCCCAGATCTGGCAGCTTGAAAAACACACTGGGAGTACGAGCGCGAGTGTACAAAATCCGGAGAAGAGAGTGGAGGAGAAGGGACTGCAGCATGGCCAACCTCTGGGGGATGCCTTTCTTCATTTCTTCTCTCTGTCTCTCTCTGGTGAGCATGCACATAGCAAAAATATAAAAAATAAATTTTTTTTTAAAAAGGACAAGTGTTGGTCCAGTCCTGTAGCACAGTGGTTAAGTGTTGTACACTGGAAACCAGACTCCACATGGCCCACTGCATTTAGAATTCCGGCCCAGGTGGCTTGAAATAATTCAGTTGTCGAAAAAGTAACATAGTTCTCTAAAAATGCATTATTACTTTTCCGGCAACCCAATGCCAGGCACACATGGGTGCATGTCCAAAATGGAAACTGGAAAAAAACAGCATTGTAGAGTGGCCATGCCCCACTAGAGGGTTCTCTCTCTCTCTCTCTCTCACACACACACACACACACGCACACACGAATGCACTTGTCCTCTAGCAATGAAAAACAAAACCCAAGTGTTGGCAAAGGTGTAGAGAAAATAGAACCCTTGAACACAGTTGGTATGACTGTAGAATGATGCAGTCATTATGGAAAACAGCACTGAGCTTCCTAAAGAAATTAAAAATAGGGTTACCATATGACCCAGAAATCCCTCTTCCGGTTATATGTTCGAATGATCTAATATCACGCAAGGCAGGTCAGTGAATTTCTTTATGGCCAACTCTAAGACAGAAAGACAGGGGAAAATGATATTTTTAGTTCCTGTGACCCATCTTGGGGAGAAAAAGAAGCAGGTAAAAGCAAGGGCAGGAGAAGGTCAGAGAAAAATTGTATTTTCTGAGACCTGCCTCTGAAGTTTAAAGTGTCCCAACATTATAACAAAAGACTGCCTTTCACCTTTATCACTGTGAAGCTATTCTGAAGCTGTTTCAGGAACTAAGGACAATAGACCAAATACTTTAACCAAAAAATAGGCTATTGTTCTAGTCCATTTAGGAAATAACAAGGGCTATGGGAGTTATAATGAAAACAAAACGAAAAATCATAATATCACAGTATCACTCATGGGACATTAAAAAAAGAAAAAG
The DNA here is from genome assembly GCF_000334495.1 of Tupaia belangeri chinensis. NCBI lineage: Eukaryota > Metazoa > Chordata > Mammalia > Scandentia > Tupaiidae > Tupaia > Tupaia belangeri. The sequence goes on from NW_006159506.1 coordinate 8,756,194, forward strand.
AAAATGGAAGGAGAGCCATCACTACTGGTCCCACAGAGATTAAAAGAAAAATTAAAAAAAAGGAAGAAACATCATGAAAAACCTCTATGCCCACAAATTTGATAATATAGATGAAATGGGTCAAGTTCTTGAAAGACATAATCTACCAAAACTCACACATGGAAAAATAGACAATCTGAACAGGCCTAGACTTATTTCAAAAAATTGAATTGAGGGATTCTCGCTGTCTCTCTGTCTCTCTCTGCCTTTCTGGCGAGCTCACGCGCCCTATAGCAAAAACGTCTCCCAAAAAAGAGAAAGAATTATTTATTTAATTCCATTTAGTATTATTATTACTTTAACCACCTGCTGGCCCGATCCTTGCCTTTTAAAAAAAATATCTAAAGTTTCTAAGTATGTACTTTTTATTGGGGAGGGGAACTCAAAAAATAAAATCCCTCATTGACATCAAGTGAATATTAACACTGGAAAATTAAGTTTTCATTTGATTTTCTACGTCTGTATAGTTAGCTTTAAGAAGGCCAAAAACGATATAGAGACTATGTGTCAGATAGTTTATTATTGTTTAACTATGGTAAAATGTACATAACAGAAAATCAACCAACTTTTTGGGAACCAGCAGTTAGCGTAATAGCTATGTCGCTGGACGCCCACGTAGTCAACCGCGGTTGGGCGCGTGTGCGTGCGTGCCCAAGATCCCGAGAGGAGAATGGAGGAGAAGGGATTGGGGCGTG
>NW_006159506.1:8756961-8813818 GCF_000334495.1 Tupaia belangeri chinensis
ATTTCTCGCTTTCTGTCTCTATGTCTCTGTCTGTCTGGCGAGCGCATGCGCCCTACAGTGAAAATCTCTCAAAAAAAAAAAATTTTTTTTTTTTGCTATAGGGTGTGTGCGCTTGGCCAGAGAAAGAGGGAAAGGGAGAAACCACCCCCTGGGAAGATGACCACACCACAGTCCCTTCTCCAGAATTTTGGGCATATCCATAAATGTGCTCAGTGTGATTTTCAAGCTGCTGGGTCTGGGATTTGAACTGTGGAACCAGTCAAGTGGGATCCAGTGGTCTTAACCTCCATATTACCTGCTGACCCATCTTAACCATTTTTAAGTGGTGTTAAGGATATTCACATTGCACAACTAATCTCCAGAACTTCATTCTGTAGAAATGAAACTTTCTATCCATTCAGTTCTGCAATTTAGTAAAGAAAATCTGAATATAAAAAGCTTCATTTGGGGACCAGCAGGTGGCGTGGTGTTTAAGGCGCTGGACACTCCCTCATGGCTGACCACAGTTCAAATCCTGGGCCTGATGGTTTGCTTTCTCACTTTCTCTCTCTCTCGTCAAATTAAAATGAATGAATGAATAAATAAAACTAAAATAAAAATAAAAATAAAAATAATTCTTTTTTAAAAAAGCTTCATTTGTTCAATGAAAACCAACAATAATTACAATTTGCTCATTCTGGGCAGGACACACTTCCACAAACTCTACGGAGATAGAAAAGAAATCACAAATACTGCTCCTACGAAATGGAAAGTCCTGGAAGGCAGGTGCAGGGGGTATTGTATTTCCAGTGTTTTGCACAGTATCTGTTAGAGGCTGTTGACTGGGGACGGCAGGCGGCATAGTGGTTAAGGTGCTGGACTCCCATATGGCTGACCACAGTTCCGAGTGCCAAACCTGGTGCCTTGAAAATCACACCAGGTGTGTGTGTGTGTGTGTGTGTGTGTGTGTGTGTGTGTATACCCAAAATCCCAAAAGGAGAGTGGAGGAGAGGGATTGCAAAGTAAGGGGGGGGGGTGTGATCTCTCGATCTCTCACTTTCCCTCTTACTGTCTCTCTCTGGCAAGAGCACACATACCATGGCAAAAACCTTAAAATAATCATTTAAAAAGAGGGTGTTGACTGGTAATACTCACAACAGGCATGAAGGCTAAATTCTACTAGCCTCACTCCCCAGCCCCAGCCCCTACCTGGGAAGGGATACCAGGTCCCCAGAGCCCATGGCTCCAGCCATTGGAGTTTGGGCACTTATGACCCAGTGTTCTTGCAGCCCTGTCTCCTCCTGGTGGGCCTGCACCCAGCACCCAGCACAGCGCCTGCACCCTCTATGCTCCCAGCACTCGCCATGCCTCTATTCATTCTGTAGCTCCCTCCCTGCCCTCTTCTTTATGCATCTTTCTTTCAGCACTTTCTGTACTTTTCCTTCAGTAAAGTAACTTTTCCCTCATCCCCTGCACCTCATTCACATTCTCTTGGGAACCAGACTCACCCCACACCTTAGTGAGGTGACATTTTACATCCTAACACCATCTTTTTAACTTACCTGTTTGTAACTTAGGCCATACTGTGATTTAGAAAACTGGCAGGGTTGGGACCAACAGATGGCAGAATGGGTACATGTTGCTGGACTCCCATGTAGTCAACTGTGGTTCAAGTCCCGGCCCTGGCAGCTTAAAACTCACACTGGGTGGGTGTGCGTGCATGCGTGCCCGAGATCCCGAGAAGAGAGTGGAGAAGGGAGATGCAGTATGGACATGCCCCTGGAGGGTGATTTCCTGCTTTCTGTCTCTCTGTCTCTGTCTTTCCAGCGAGCACACGTGTCCTATAGCAAAAATCTCTCCCCCCCCCAAAAAAAAAGTATGTAAAAAAAAAAAAATTGGTAGGGTTTTTTTGTTGACTTAATATACCTTATAATTTTTCCTACTTAAAATCATAGGAGAGGCCAGAAATTCAGACTGTTAACTCCTCTGTGCCCGCCAACATAATAAACAGTTCTCCTAAAAAAAAAAAAAAAAAAAAATCATAGGAGATAAGTTCTTCTTAGATTTTCTTCATGTAGAAAGGCTGATATTTCTGCCACAGATTATTGACAATTACTAATGGCAAATGACTTCTGGTCTTGTCTTAGTTTAGAAATTTTTTAAGTTTATTTATTTCTTCCATGAGAGGGAGAAACAAGAGAAAGAAGTACCCTCAACAGCGGCCTCCCACCGCATTCTACTCCCCAGTTTCAGTCACCTGATCACCACTGGACGTCCTAAAGATGTTCAGGGAGGACCCAGAACTTGAACCCGGGACCTTTCCCATCCATGTGGGCTCAGCTGTGTTACCTCTATGCCACCACCTGGTCCCTTACATGTTAAATTACTTACCTGGTGAATTTCTTTATTTCTTCCAAATCTGGCAGTAAAAAGGATCTTCCAGGAAGAAGCAGCACTAATATTCTACTGTTGTGTGTCCTCCCGAAGATAAATAGGAGCTGCGCATACTTCAGGTTGAGAAAAGTGTTTGTAATGTAGCACTTGGGGTCAACAGCAAAAACTAATAAAAATGCCTTAAGAGAATTACCACTGTAAATCCCCCAGAGCAACAAATGATTAAAAGCAGTTCCAAAGGAATACTCAAAAGGGGATATTAAAAGTGGTTGTCAGAGCGTCCCACTGCAGGGCAGAGACGCAGAAAGTGTGTATTACACAACCCCTAACGTTTTGGAGAAGGTCCAATGCGAACCTGAGATCCTGTTGGCCTGTAGGGCTGCTGGCCAGGAGGAGGTCCACAATAGTGCAACGAAGTCTTGCAGAACCAGAAAGTGAGAGGGGTCAGAAAAGCAGCACGGGTGTGGTCCCCCAAAACGCCATCGGGGGCTTCTAAACTGTAAGGCTGTATATCCTGAACGCATAACGCAGGAACTAGGCCTTTCCACTGTCCGTTTTCCTCCTTTTCCTTAGTGGTGGAGCGGTCCCTTTCAGGGCCCTGATCTAGGTACGGACCGTTCAGCCAGCCCAAGGGTCTACCGAGGGATCCGTGGCGAACCCCAAGTCCGAAAGTCCGCACCGAGGACTTACAGCAGCTCCGAGGGATGGAGGGAAAGTGGGTCTGGAAAGGCAAGCGCCAGGTTCCCAGGCACCGGGTATTTTTATTTTAGGCCGTGAAATTACGGTTTCGAATACCCATCTGGGCACTTCTGCGCCGGCTCCTGAGAAACTGTCCAGAAACTAGCAGACTCAGCGGCAGCCGGCGTCCCAGCCCGTTAGTGCGCGACCCAACCGCACTGCGCATGCCCGCGCGCCGGACGGATGGGGGCGGTGGGGGCGGGGGGGGGAGCCGCGAGGGGCGGGCCTAACAGGAATCCCGGCGAGCGTGGCCATGCTGCGCCGGCTGCAGGAGGTGCCCAGGCACCTACTCGTCTGCGAAAAGTCCAACTTTGGCCACGACAAGTCGCGCCACCGGCATCTGGTGCAGACGCACTACCATAATTACAGGGTGAGTCCGGCCGCCCCCGGGAGGGGCAGATGTGAGGGGAGCGCGCTCTGGATCCCGAGCCGGGCCCGCTCTGGTCGCGCGGAGCGGAGCAGGAACCGGGCTGCCGGACTACAGCTCAGCGCGCGCGGCCCGCGGGGATCCGGCGCGGCAGGAGCAAGGGAGCGCTGCAAGCCTGCGGTGGTCCCCGTTGGTCCCCAGCGGTCCTGCTGCACGCGGATGAGTCCCGGGAGGGGTGTGAAGGCAGCGGCCCGACTGAGGATCAGGACCGTGTGGCTGCTGCGACGTGCGGCCTCGTGCACCTCGCCAGTGCCCAATACCCGGGAGAGTCTCGCTCCCCTCCCCATCCTCGCCTTCCTCTGCAGCCTGATTTCTTCTCCCACGTCTGGATCTTACCTGAGTCTGGTGCCTGGCCCCGGCCCAGGAAGCCGCCTGCTTTTCCAAACTGCTCTTGGGCACCGCGTTGGTATATGAGAAACTACAGCATCGTACACTTGGAGTAACTCGCGCCCGACTGGCCAAGATGCAGAGTGGTGTGTGAGCTTTGGGAAAGCGACTTTCCAGATGTGGACCGACTTTCCAGATGTGGACCGCTTGGGCCACTTGGAACCCGTCAAAGCTCATCACAGAGATCAGAGATGAAGACCGCAGCCCCCATCGTCTGATCTGCGGAATTTTTGTCTAGAAAATGGAAACCTTCATGACTTTGGCTTTCATAACCGCTTCATGATGGGATGTCCATGAATAATTTTTTTTTTTTGGAGAGGTTTTTTCGCTATAGGTCGCGTGCGTTCCCCAGACAGACAGAGAGACAGAGAGACAGATAAGCGAGAAATCACCCCCCCAGGGGGGATGGCCATGCCACAATCCCTTCTCCTCCATTCTCCTCTCAGGATCTTGGGCACGCACGCACACGTGCCCGGCGTGAGTTTAAGCCACCGGTCCAAGACTCGAACCACAGTTGACTACGTGGGAGTCCAGCGACATAGCCATTACGCTAACTGCTGGTTCCCTCCTTGAGTAATTCTTTATGCCCTAAGAGACAGTTGCACTGATTCCAGGACGGTACCCAGATAGACACATCTAGAGATTCCATTGTATTGAATTTCCTTGAAAATAAAATAGTGGGAGGCATAGGGCATAAAATACATTGTAAAAGGCAGAAGGCAAGCAAGATCTCATGAAAAGATTGAGGCTCTGGGACCAGCAGTTAGCGTAATGGCTATGTCGCTGGACTCCCATGTAGTCGACCGCGGTTCACTTCCCGCACCCGGTGGCTTAAAACTCAAGCCGGGTGTGTGTGCGTGCGTGCCCAAGATCCCAAGAGGAGAATGGAGAAGGGATTGTGGCGTGGCCATCCCCCCTGGGGGATGATTTCTCACTTTCTGTCTGTCTGTCTCTCTGTCTGGAAAGCGCTCGCACCCTCTCCAAAAACAAAAAAGTTTGAGGCTCATTTGTTTTTGGCTGAGATTGGTTCGTTGCTTGATGAGTTTTGTAGCCTGTCATTTTTATGTTCCAGAGAATCCCGTGGGAACGAGTTAGCAATTCTCAAGTTTTACTCATTTTCCTGAACACCTGGAGGTTAAATCTACCTGATGGTAAGACCTGGTGTGTTTTGCATGTTCCGATAGGTTTCATTTCTCATTCCTGAATGCGCGATACTATCAAGAGAACTGAAAAGCCTGGTCATGGAAATGGGGCCCTATTACGTGGTGAAGAATTTACCGCTTCATGAGTTAATTACACACGAATTCATCAACACCTTTGTAAAGAAAGGTAAGAAAATCTGTGTAGTAGCTGTGAACACGGCAAGATGAAGACATATAGGAGACTGCTTCATACTACAATGGCTCTTGCTCTGTGTGTGTGTGTGTGTGTGTGTGTGTGTGTGTGTCCGTGTCCGTGTCCTTCGGCTACAGCAGTTGTACACATGAGAGTGACAGAGTACTAAGCACCCTCCATAGTGTTTGGTCATGTTACTGTCCTCTTCTGCCAGTCCTCCAGCCCGAAGTGTTATGGACTGTCCGGGCTGGGGATTCGAACCATGGTTACCATGCAGGATCTGGCTTCTTTTATGCAGCACTTTACCTTCAAGCCTTGGACCAGCCAGTTCTTCTCTTGTTTTAAATAGGGCCTGGGGGCTCGTCTGTGGTCAGAGACACATGCCACTCCCTATGTCTCTGTGTTCTCATGCTAGTCTTTCTTGTCTCTTTTTAACAATTTTTTTAAAGAATTATTTATTTAATTTTATTATTTTTAGGACTTTTTAAAAAAGATTTATTTATTTTACTTAACTTTGTTACTTACTTTTAATTTTACCACAGAGAGACAGAGAGAGGAAGGGAAAGCGAGGAAGCAAGCCACCAAATCCAGGACTCGAACCATGTTTGGCCATGTGGGAGTCCAGCACCTTAACCAGCACGCTACCTGCCAGCCCCAATTTATTATTATTTTTTAAAATTATTTTATTTAACTTTACGTATTTTTTAATTTGACCAGAGGGGGACAGAGTGAGAGAGAGAGGGAAAGTGAGAAAGCAAGCCACCAGATCCAGGACTCAAACCGTGGTTGGCCACACGGAAGTCTAGCGCTCTTAACCTCCACGTCACCTGCCAGCCCCTTATTACTATTTTTTAAATTTGACCAGAGAGAGAGGGAAAGTGAGAAAGCAAGCCATCAGGTCCAGGACTTGAACCACGGTCCAGCGCCTTAACCACTATGCCACCTGCTGACCCCTCTTGTGTCCTTTTTAAGATGGTGGTTTCTGGTTATGCTCGCCCACCAATGTTGAGTGGGGGTGTTGTAACACGAGGGCATCTGTCGTCTTAAAACAAGGTTAACAGAGGGAACCAGCAGTTGGTGTAATGGCTATGTTGCTGGACTCCCACGTAGTCCATCGGTTCGCGTCCCAGACCCGGTGGCTTAAAACTCACGCCGGGTGCGTGTGTATGCGTGCCCAAGATCCCGAGAGGAGAATGAAGGAGAAGGGATTGCGGCATGACCATCTCCTCTGGGGGGTGATTACTCGCTTTCTGTCTCTATGTCTCTCTCTGTCTGGCGAGTGCACACGCCCTATAGCGAAAAACCTCTCCAAAAAAAACCCCCCAAGATTAACAGAAAAGCCTTGCGTGCTCTGTTCAGGTGCACTGCTATTGGGTTTGTCGCTGCGAAGACACTGCTCTCAGGAGCCCCCACAAGCAGCTGTCACAGGAGGGCATTCTCCTGATGCAGCCACAGCTGCCATTCTGAGTGGGTGCTCCTGGTGGGTTGGTACCTTCTGCTTAAGTTTTGTGGCTCTGACCCTCTTCCGTTCATTCTAGTCCCAACCATATTTGCTGGGCTGACTGGATCGTTCCAGTTATTTCCTGGGAGCCATTTGTTTAAAACTGTATTTCAGAGGGCTTCCTCCGTCACTATAGAAGCCATGTGCTTAGAGCCACAGGTGGTGTGGTGGTTAAGGGTGTTGGACTCCCACATGGCTGACTGTGGTTCGAGTCCTGGACCTGGCAGCTTGCTTTCTCACTTTCCCTTTCTCTCTCTCTCTCACTCTGTCCCTCTCTGGCCAAATTAAAAATGAATAAATAAAGAAAGTTAAATAAAATAATTCTTTCTGTCTTTTTTGGGGGGGAGAGGTTTTTGCTATAGGGTGCGTGTGCTCGCTAGAAAAACAGAGAAAGAGAGACAGAAAGCAAGAAATCACACACACACACACACACACACACACACACACACGCCCCCAGGGGGGATGGCCACACCACAATCCCTTCTCCTCCATTCTCCTCTTCGGATCTTGGGCACGCACGCACACGCGCCCAGCGTGAGTTTAAGCCACCGGGTCCAGGACTTGAACCACGGTTGACTACATAGGAATTCAATGACATAGCCATTACGCTAACTGCTGGTCCCAACTAATTCTTTAAAAAAAAAAAGAAGCAATGTGCTTACCTTGTTGTGACACACCCCCCCTTTCCTCCTCTCTAGGGAAGCTGTGTCTAGTTACTTAGAACCCCTCATTCCAGCTGGGCTTGCTTATGAAGCTGGTGCTCTTGCCTTTGGCCTCGTCAACGTTATCCTTTTTATCTCTTTTGAAGTCAGATGCTACTTTGTCCATAATATGACTGCTCCTTCTAGCAGGCACTTTTAAATATCTTACCCGATTTAACCCTTGCAACAGCTCAGTGAATGAGGCCTATGCTCCCCGTTGAAGAGGTAAGAAAACAGGCTTGGAGAGGTTGAGGAGCTTTGTTATTTTCCTGGACTCCCGCCTGTTAGGTGTGTACTTCGCCGGTGTTCTCTGTCTGTTGGCATCCCCGAGGCTACGTGTTCCACTCTGAGTCCATTTTCTACGTGATCATAGTAAATGTGCACGAATAGCTCCCCATGGGGGAGTGAACGAGCTAGAGCACAGTCTTCTGGGAGCCCCGGCTGACCCTTGGCTGGTTAGGTTTACTGAGGGAGCTGGAGCAGTGGTGGATGCTGACCATGACATTTTGGGGGATTCGTTATGTGGAAATAATCCACTAGCGTTTTGCAGGTGTGATTTCTTTTCCTTTGTCTTAATTGCTCCTCTGGACTTCGTCTTCTAGGTTCATGCTATGCACTGACGTACAATACAAATATTGATGAAGACAATACTGTGGCCCTGCTACCAAATGGTAACAATACTCTTTTTTTTTTTTTTTCCATTTTTTGCTTTCTTTAATTATAAAAGAAATGCATATTATTAAAAACAAAAACAAAGAAACAATTCATACAGATCTAGTGTATGTCCTTCTGGGTATCCCCTGTCCTCCAAACTCACTCCACTTTTTTTTTTTTTTTTTTTTAAGGAGGTTTTTGCCTTAAGGTGTGTACACTCACCAAAGAGAGACACTGAAAGGGAAAGTGAGAAATCTTCCCCAACGGGGAATGGCCATGCCGCAGTCCCTTCTCCTCCATTCTCCTCCTAGGATCTTGGGCAGATGCACACATTCCCGGTATGATTTTTCAAGCCACCAGATCCAGGATTCGAACTGTGGTCAGCCATTAGAGAGTCCAGCCATGTAATCGCTACACCATTCGCTCCCCTTCTTAGAAGCAACTATTGTTAAGTAGTTTGTTATTTATTTTTCCAGACATTTTCTATGAATTTATTCACATAAAAAGGTTGTGTTTTTTTCTCAATTTTTTTTTCTTGAAGAGGGTTTTGCTATAGGGCGCATGTGCTCGCCAGAAAGAAAGAGACAGACAGAGAGACAGAAAGAGAGAAATCACTCCCCAGGGAGGATGGTTATGCCACAATTCCTTCTCCTCCATTCTTCTCTCGGGATCTTGGACATGCATGCACACGTGCCCAGCTTGAGTTTAAGTCACTGGGTCCGGGACTCGAACCATAGTTGACTGTGTGGGAGTCCAGCAGCATAGCCATTATGCCAACTGCTGGTCCCCTCAATATTTTTTCTCTCTAACCTATATGTTGCAGACATCTTTCCACGTAGTACTTACAGTACTAACTTACTTCTCTTGATGTCTCAAAGATATTGGGAATAACAAATATACAGTGATTGGTTTAATGATTTCTTTTTTTTTTTTTTAAGTTTCTTTCTTCCATGAGTGAGAGAAAGACATGCACCCCCGATAGGATCTTTTATTTATTTATTTTTTGAAGAGGTTTTTGCTATAGGGCGTGTGTGCTCGCCAGACAGACAGAGAGACAGAGAGACAGAAAGTGAGAAATCACCCCCCAGGAGGGATGGCCACGCCGCAGTCCCTTCTCCTCCATTCTCCTCTCGGCATCTTGGGCACGCACACACATGTGCCTGGCATGAGTTTAAGCCACCAGGTCCAGGTCTCGAACCACGGTCGACTACGTGGGAGTCCAGCAACATAGCCATTATGCTAACTGCTGGTCCCCCCTCCATAGGATCTTGACACCAAAATCCAGCCTGCCCTGTCCTCAGATCATGGGCACATGCATGTCTGGCATACTCAGGGAGGGCTTGGGATATGAACCCAGGACCCTCTCACGAGTCAGTGTCAAAAAGCATCATATTTTACCATTGTGTCACTATCCAGCCTCCCGATTCCTTCTTTAATAGAAATTTAGATGGTCTGGTTTCACTACTGCAACAGCCTTCTATGATAATGAAATAATGTCTTTGTACTATAAATAAGATTCTTGCGTGCCGTTTCTTATACTGATAAAAAGCAAGCCTTGCTTGCTTTTACTCTGAGAACACAAGTCATATTTTTAGCTTCTCTTATTGGACCTATTATTTATTTGATTTATAGGGAAATTAATTTTGTCATTGGATAAAGATACTTATGAAGAAACTGGACTTCAGGGTCATCCATCTCGGTATTCTGGCAGAAAAGTTATGAAATTTAGTAAGTATTATGTGTGCTCTGTCCATTTCTAACAATTCAATAATATCCCCGTAGCAATTTACATTTGAATGGCTTGAATTACCTCTGATCTCTTTGGTCAGAAAAATAGGACTTTTTCTTGTCTTTTTTTGTTTTTGTTTTTGTTTTTGTTTTGAGAGTTTTTGCTATAGGGCGCATGCTCTTGCCAGACAGACATAGAGACAGAAAGTGAGAAATCACCCCCCAGGGGGGATGGCCACGCCGCAATCCCTTCTCCTACATTCTCCTCTCAGGATCTTGGGCATGCACGCATACACGCCTGGCGTGAGTTTAAGCCACCAGGTCTGGGACGCAAACCGCGGTCGACTACATGGAAGTCCAGCCACATAGCCATTACGCTAACTGCTGGGCTCAGGACTTTTTCTTGTCTTTAAGACTTCTGACTCAGGGAGTTGTTGGTTGGGCTTCACAGAGGACAAGATGGTACTGGTGAATCTCTTTCTCTTCAACTGTCTTCTGTATTTTATATAAAAATTATAGAATTGGACTTTTGTATTAGATGTGCATGTTTGGGGTCAACAATTCAAATTACAATACAAGATAGGAATCTACAACTTCTCTTTTTTTTTTTTTTTTAAGTTTTTATTTATTTCTTAATCTTTGAGAGAGAGAGATAGACAGGCACCCTGACAGGGTCTTCACACCACAGTTCACCCCAGGCCTCAGCCAGTCCAGATCACAGGGATGTGTGGGCACCTGGTAACTTCAGGAAAACCTTGGGGTGTAAACTTGGGACCTGCTCATTACAGAGCCCTGTGTTACTCCTGTGTCACCATTTGGCACCTACAACGTGTTGAGAATTTCCTTTGATTACCCCAAGTCTTTATGATTGGGGTAGAATTGCAAGTGTGAGTGAAGAAAACAGTTCTGCTCACAGTGTCTGGCTTAGACATTGATAATTAAGGCTATAACCTCAGGTAGATAGGTATTGACCTTTTTTCTTATTTTTTATTTAACTTTATTTATTTTAATTTAACCAGAGAGGGACAGAGTAAGAGAGAGGGAAAGTGAGAAAGTAAGCCGTCAGGTCCGGGACTCAAACCGCGGTCGGCCATGTGGGAGTCCAGTTCCTTAACCACCACACAACCTGCCAGCCTCAGTATTGACCCTTAAGGACCTCTGTCCTATGACCTAGGAATATATACAGTATAAACATGTGTCTTGGGGCTAGCAGGTGGCTGGAGGTCAAGGCAACTGTATCCTACATGGCTGTGTGGTTTGAGTCCCAGACTAAGCAGCTTGAACAACACCGGGCATGGGTGTGTGCATGCCCAAAATCCTGAGAGGAGAATGAGGAGAAGGGATTGCAGTGTGACCATTCCCTTCTGGTTGATTTCTCACTTTCCCTCTCTCTTTCTGTTCGTTTCGGGCAAAGACACATGCCCTATAGCAGAAACTTAAAAAAAAATATGTATATATTATTGTTATTAATGTTAGAAATACCCACCAAGGGGTTGTTTTTGATTTGGTGCAAAAAGAAGGGAATCTGAGAACAAAATCATTTGTACTATCTATAAAAAATTCCCAAACTTCTGGGACCAGCAATTAGTGTAATGGCTATGTCGCTGGACTCCCATGTAGTCGACTGTGGTTTGAGTCCTGGACCTGGTGACTTAAATTCACGCTGGGCACGTGTGCGTGTGTGCCCAAGATCCCAAGAGGAGAGTGGAGGAGAAGGGATTACAGCGTGGCCATCCCCCTGGGGGGTGATTTCTCGCTTTCTGTCTCTCTGTCTTTCTCTGTCTCTCTGGCGAGCGCACGCGCCCTATAGCAAAAACCTCTCAAAAAGAAAAAAGAAAATTCCCAAACTTCTGATTACAAGCTGTGTACTTATGAATGATATTCATATTCTTTTTTTTTCTCCACTTCTTAAGTTGTTTCCATTGATTTGATGGATTTGTCCAATAACCCGGATTCTAAGAAGTATGGAAGAACATCTTGGTCCCTCAAAGAAAAGAAGCCATTGAAATTCGATTTTCTTTTAGCTCGGCATAACGCAGGTATGGAAAATAAGTGATGCAGTGATACAGTGATTTCGAAATCTAATTTTTAATTAAAGAGGCGTAACGGAGGATCGAATGGTGGTTCACCACTATGGTTGAGGGACATTGTGAACCTCGGTGGGTAGACGTTACTAAGAAAGCTGCTTTGTCCTCTCAGATGTCACTGCACACTATAGTTAGGATAGTCTAGGCCTGCAAGCCATCTGCCCGATCTCCTAGGTCTGTATGTAGATCGGGAGATATCGAGGGTGTCTTCAGAGTAGCTAAATTATGGATTTCTCTCCTTTCTTCCCTCCAGGTTACCTCAAACAGTCTTGGCTTTCCTATTTCAAGATAACACCACCTGTTATGTACACGATCTGTTTGTTCATTATTACAGGGTATTTACTCAGGCATGGCTTTGAAACTCAGATTAAATTTGTTGTAACTTTTAGCTGATTAGAACACTAAATTTACTTTAGTGTTTACTCATCAGATTTTTTAAAATAATTATTTATTTAATTTTATTTATTCATTGATTTATTTTAATTTGACCAGAGAGAGATACTCAGAGAGAGAGAGAGAGGGGGAAAGTGAGAAAGCAAGCCACCAGGTCCGGGATTTGAACCGCAGTCGGCCATGTGGGAGTGTCCAGCACCTTAACCACCATACCACCTGCTGGTCCCCACTTGTCGGATATTTTAATCTGCTTATAACTGCCATGCACGTTGATCCTTTAGAAGGATATCTTGGCTCATCCCAAGATTAATGCATCAACTCATCAGGAATTATGATGGGGTAGTACTTTGTTTTAGAGGATAGGGAATCAGTGAGGTCCATTTTAAAAATAGGCCCATCTGAGGGACCAGCAGTTAGCATAATGGCTATGTCACTGGACTCCCATGTAGTCAACTGCGGTTCGAGTCCCGGACCTGGTGGCTTAAACTCATAGTGGGCATGTGTGCGTGCGTGCTCAAGATCCTAAGAGGAGAATGGAGGAGAAGGGATTGCAGCGTGGCCATCCCCTCTGGGGGGTGATTTCTCGCTTTCTGTCTCTCTGTCTTTCTGGCAAGCACATGGGACCCATGGCAAAAACCTCCCCACCCCCATCCCCAAAAGAAAATGACACTCTGGAGTTTACTGAGTTTCCAAAGGTAAACTTGTGTGAGATTCTGTCATCAGTTCAGTTCTATCCTCATTCTTCTAGCTCCTTCATAGAGATTGTGAAAAAGGGGACCAGCAGATGGTGTAATCGTTACATTGTCAGACTCCCACATAGTCAACTGTAGTTTGAATCCTGGACCTGGCGGCTTAAAACTCATGCTGGGCATGTGTGCGTGCGTGCCCAAAATCCTGAGATGAGAATGGAAGAGAAGGGATTGTGGTGTGGCCATCTCCCCAGGTAGTGACTTCTTGCATTCTGTCTCAGGCTAGCACATGCACCCTGTAGCAAAAATCTCTAAAAAAAGAAAAAGAGATCGTGCAAATATGCTCCTTTTTAGCGTTCACCAGTCTCACTCATCTGAGTGTCTTTGGTTTTATGTATGAAGTTGAAATTTTTCTCTTAGTCCAGGCTTTGAAACTATTATGGGTCTGACCTGAAAGTATTGAGCTTTTTTTTTTTTTTTTAAAGAGGTTTTTGCTATAGGGCGCATGTGCTCACCAGACAGACAGAGACAGAGAGACAGAAAGCGAGAAATCACCCCCAGGGAGGATGGCCACGCCGCAATCCCTTCTCCTCCATTCTCCTCTCGGGATCTTGGGCACGCACGCACATGCGCCCAGCGTGAGTTTTAAGCCACCGAGTCCGGGATGCGAACTGCAGTTGACTACATGGGAGTCCAGTGACATAGCCATTATGCTAACTGCTGGTCCCAGTATTAAGCTTTTCTAGGGTAAGAGTGAAAACAATGTTTTAGTGCTGACAGCAAGTGTAAATGATTGTAATTTGAACACAGCCTTGCGTAGTGTCTTTCTCACTTAACCCCACCTGATTCTCAGAGCTCTCAGATGGGAATGGGGGAGTTTCAGGGACTAACCAAACTTGTTTACAATATGCCAGTGACCTTACATGGTGTGTTTTAAGGTGCAGAAGAATCAACAATGATGTCATACTTTTCCAGTTACCAAATTCAAGAGCATCAACCAAAAGTAGCCCTGAGCACATTGAGAGATCTCCAGTGCCCCGTGCTACAGAGCAACGCGCTCAGCGGAGAGCCGGAGGCGTCCTGCAGTGCTCCAGAGCTCTTTGACTGGCTTGGCGCCGTCTTCAGTAACGTGGACCTGTAGGTATCTGAGCTCTCTGGGTTTGGTAGGGCTCTGGCAGTTTGCTTCTTGTATTTTGTTGGTTGTTTCGTAAGTTTATTTTATGTCTTTTGTGTTGGGTGGGGAGCAGCTTTCTTGGGTTTTTATCACACTGTGATTTCCCCCTCTCCAGCCTCCTAGCCAGTCAGAATCATGGGCACTTGGCACATGCTCTACTCAGGTTGACCAGAATGCAAACCGCAGTCTTCCACACGGCCTCTCATGTAGCAGAACCGTGCCCCCCAGCTCTGCTACTGCAGCTGGGTCCACTTGTTGTTGTTGTTTTTTTTTTTTTTAAGAGTTTTTTTGCTATAGGGTGTGTGTGCTTGTCAGAGAGACAGAAAGTGAGAAATCACCCCCCCCAGGGAGGATGGCCACAACACAGTCCCTTCTCCTCCATTCTTCTCTTGGGATTTTGGGCATGCACACACACGCGCCCGGCATGAGTTTTAAACCTCTGGGTGCGGGACTTGAACCACAGTTGATTACATGGGATTCCAGTGACGTAACCTTTATGCCACCTGCTGGTCCCACTGCTTCTTGTTTTTGATGGGTGTTTAATACTTGGAACGTGATCCTGTAGTAGATAGAAATGTGTTTTGTTTCTTTTCTTTTTTTTTTGACAGAAATAATGAGCCTAGTAGCTTCATCTCAACCTATTGCTGTCCTCAGCCAAGCACAATTGTGGCAAAAGCGCATTTGTGTACAATCACTGGCTTCATACTGCCAGAGAAGATCTGTCTCCTCCTGGAACGACTGTGGTGAGAACTCTTTCGCCTCTTATCCCTTGCTTCTCGGTGGCACCGTGGCACGTCAGGGCAGTGCTGGTGTTCCACCTTGCAGCACACCCTCCCCACCATTTCTCCTTTCTTCCCTTGCTTAGGCCCAAAGTGTAGTAATATTACCATCTTTTGTTGTTGATACAGTTTGGTTTTTGATTTTTTTTAAAGAATTGTTTTATTCAACTTTATTAATTTATTTATATATTTATTTCAATTTGACCAGAGAGAGAGAAAAAGAGAGAGAGGGCAAGTGAGAAAGCACACTGCCAGGTCTGGGACTCGAACCACAGTCGGCCATGTGGGAGTCCAGCGGCCTTAACCACTGCGCCACCTGCCAGCCCCTATACAGTTTATTTCTTTCTTCTGTGAGTAAAAGGAGACAGAGATACAGCACCCCTGATAGCGTCTCAGTGCTGCCATCACCCCCAGCCAGCCTGGCTCATGGGCACATGTGTGCTTGGAGTACTCAGAGAGGTCTCGGGCTGCAAACCAGTGACCTTCCCACGTGGGTAATCCCTCCCAGGGTGTCACGTTTTACTGCCGCACCATCATCCGGCCCCAACCTTGTCATCTTAAATAGCATCTTATCCTTGCTGATTGGAAAGTTCTGTTGCCAAGTACGTGTCCTTATACAATAGGAGCTTGAATATGCGTCTTGAAAGCAAACTGCTTGTTTTACTTGTTCTGCTTCCATAGGCCGTTTTAAGTTCTATCATCACTTAAAAACGCAACAAACTTTGGGGCAAATTATGACCTGTTGAAGTATTTGAGCTCTGCAAAATATGTTTTTTCAAAATGGGGTAGAAAAGAATTGAGCATCACAGGGACCAGCAGTTAGCATAATGGCTATGTCGCTGGACTCCCATGTAATCGACTGTGGTTCGTGTCCCAGACCTGGTGGCTTAAAACTCACACCGGGCGCGTGTGCGTGCATGCACAAGATCCCAAGAGGAGAATGGAGGAGAAGGGATTGCGGCGTGGCCATCCCCCCTGGGGGGTGATTTCTTGCTTTCTGTCTCTCTGTCTCTCTCTGTCTGTCTGGCAAGCGCACGCGCCCTATAGCAAAAACCTCTCCAAAACCAAAAATCCAATGCCTAGATTTAACTCTTGAGGATTTTCCTTTTTATTATCATTATTATTTTTTCATTTTTTAATGTTAGAAAGCACATGCATGTGTGTGTGAGAGAGGTACTTTTGATAGGTCTCATCACACTGTGACCCCTTTTTCTTCAGCTCTCCAGCTCCTTGGTATCCTGGGTACACTTGTTTTCAAGCCAACCCAGGGATCTGAACCGAGAGCTGGCACGTGGCTTCCAACACTATGGTCCAGTAAGCTACAGACTTTACCACCTGGCCAGGCTGGTTTCCTTTTTAAATATAACATCCTTTTTCATGTTTATTAGTTTAGTACATTGATTTTCTTTAGTAAGAAGGATGGATTGTTAGAAATCTGGTGAATTATTCTGTGTTTCAGTTAACAGAGACTTTGAAAACAGTGCTCTTAATGGAAGGAAAACTATTCTTTTTTTTATTTTATTTTAACTGTATTTATTTTATTTGCTTATTTATTTTAATTTGGTGAGAGAGACAGAGAAAGTGAGAAAGTAATCCACCAGGTCCGGGACTCGAACTGTGGTCAGCCATGTGGGAGTCCAGCACCCTTTACCACCATGCCACCTGCCAGCCCCAGGAAAACTATTCTTATACACTTTTGTTTTTGTTTTTGATTCTTTTAGACTTAAGGGATTTTTCAGAATGAGGGTAAGAACAACTGAAGTTTTTTTTTTTTTTTTTTTTTTTGAGAGATTTTCACTGTAGGGCGCGTGCGCTCGCCAGACAGAGAGAGACTTAGAGACAGAAAGCGAGAAATCACCCCCCAGGGGGGATGGTCATGCCGCAATCCCTTCTCCTCCATTCTCCTCTTGGGATCTTGGGCACGCACGCACACACGCCTGGAGTGAGTTTTAAGCCACCGGGTCCGGGACACGAACCGCGGTCGACTACGTGGGAGTCCAGCGACATAGCCATTACGCTAACTGCTGGTTCCCCTGAAGTTTCTTTTGTGTACTGTATAGTCACATTATTGAATTCACAATGTAGTATCAAGATATTAGTCCGTATCTCCTAATTTTTACAAATAAAGGTATAATCCAAGCTTCATTAGAAAATCAGAAATCTCACGTATCCTGAATAAGTTCTTTAAAATTGTGGACAGCTCTCCCCCTTCGTTTGTTAAGAATGATCTTTCTCTTTCAGTCACTACTTCAATGAACCAAAGTTAGCTCCGTGGGTTACGCTGTCGGTTCAAGGCTTTGCAGACAGCCCTGTTTCGTGGAGAGAAAATGAACATGGCTTTCAAAAAGGAGGAGAACATTTATACAACTTTGTGATTTTTAATAATCAGGACTATTGGCTTCAGATGGCTGTTGGGGCAAATGATGACTGTCCACCATAAAAAAATACAAAATTTAGACTCAACTTTGTTTATGTCCGTTTGTTTCCATATTTCTAGTTTAGAAAAACATGTTTTCTTTATTTGTCAGAGCGTGTACACATACAAGTGCGTGAAAGAGAGAGAGAAAACATCTCCCAAGAGCCAGGTTATATTGCAACCCCCTCTCTTCTAATCTCCATCCTGTTAGGATCCCGGGCATGGTATGTACCTTCAGTGTATTGTCGCTGGGCCTGGGATTTGAACCTGGTCAGGGTAGTGTTGGATCTAGCCCCCTCTACAGAGTACTTAACTGCTGTTAAGATGTTGTATTTTGGAAAAGTCATGACACATTTTTTGTATAGAAAAACAAAAATATATGTCATGATGTTTCTGATGACTTAATAGTTTTAAGGAATATACATTTATATTAAAAAAAAAAACACCTCACACACATAAAATAGGTAAGAGCTCCCAGAAACAGTGGGTACAAGAATCCTACCAAGACTTAAAACACAATATAAAGAAAGAGAAAGCACCTTCCCTCTCCCCACGGGGCATGGTCACACTGCAGTCCCTTCTCCATCTCTCCCTCCTTTGGATATTTTTGGGCACATACGCACATGCACCTGACATGTTTTTTTTTGTTTTTGTTTTTGTTTTAATTAAAAAAAAATGCTATAGGGCGCGTACTCTCACCAGACAGACATAGAAAGATAGAGAGACAGAAAGCAAGAAATCACCCCCCCGAGGGGATGGCCATGCCACAATCTCTTCTCCATTCTTCTCTCAGGATCTTGGGCATGCGCCCAGCGTGAGTTTAAGCCACTGGGTCCGGCACTCAAACCACGGTCGACTACATGGGAGTCCAGCGAAATAGCCATTATGCTAACTGCTGGTCCCTGCACCTGACATGTTTTTGAAGCTGCTAGGTCTGAGACAAACTGTGGAGCTGACCGTGTGGGCTCTAGCTGCCCTATTCGCCATGCCACCATTGGCCCTATAAACCAGTTTAAAAGATAGTTGTTTAAACCCAAAATTGTAGTGTTGGATATATAGCAAAAGTGAAAGAATGGATGATCATAGTTTGTGAAGGACCTAAGTGGAAAAAACATTACCCTGAAACCCTTAGCCAGATGTCCCGACCCGGGGGGACAGTTGAACATGTTTCCTGAGGGAAGGAGTGAGAGCCGGGACGAGTAGCGCAGTGTTACAACACAGAGACAACACAGTGTTACAGCTCTTCAGGGTCGTCCGTTTATTGTGGGCAGCACGGAGACGACCCAGTGTTACTGCTCTTCAGGGTTGTCCAGAGACGACGTGGTGTCACAACTCTTCAGGGTCATCTGGAGACGACGCGGTGTTACAACTCTTCAGGATTGTCTGGCGATTGTGGGCCAGGGATTGTGGTTATATACATGCTGGTGGGCCGTGATTGGTTGTAAAAGGTGGGTTATGATTGGTTGCTTTGTGGACCAATCATGAGGTGCCAGATATGCAAATCTGAGGGATTCTAGTGGCCAATCAGAGTATGGTTTTGAAGGTGAGGTTTTGAAGGGAAGCCAATCATGGCTTTTGGCATTGTGTAATTGTTTGCTTTCTGAAAAACCGGCAATATTCGCTGGTGCACAGCCTCCCACAATCATCTCTAGGCAACATGTCACTTAATGTTTCAGACACCAAGCTTTCTTAGACACTCGCTCTCCTCACTGATGACAAACTCTTCCCTGTTCTCATGGCCTCCAGGCCTGGCATGTGGCATCCTTGGCCTGGCTAATCTTCTAGGAGTCAACCCCGTCAGCCCTCTGGGAACCTCTCCCAGCACCCTCACCTCGGGTAGACATTTCTCATTGGGGTTCCATCCATCTTGAGCTCTTTCTGCCATGGCACTTTCCACAGTGCATAGAAATGAGCAGTTGGGGACCGGCAGGTGGCATGGTGGTTAAGGGCACTGGATTCTCACATGGCCGACCACAGATAGAGTCCCAATCCTGGCAGCTCGCTTTCTCACTCTCTCTCTCTCTGTGCCCCTACCTGGTCTAATTAAAATATGTAAATAAATAAATAAAGTTAGATAAAATAATTCTTTAAAAAAATAAAAAGAAATGAGCAGTTCACAGGTCACACCCTCCACTGAGTGTCACTTGCCAGTATACAGATTCCACAGCCCATGTTTTTTAATTTATTTTATTTATTTTTTATTTTTAATAATGATAGAGAACACATGAACTACTTGTATGAGGTAGAGAAAGAGAGAAATAACACTTGACAGGGTCCGGTCATGCCACAATCCCCTTCCTGTCATGTGGCTTCCAGCACTGTCGTCCAGTATGCTAAAGATTGCACCATCTGGCAGGGTCACACCATCCATTTAAGACAATGCTTCTTTTATGGAACAGAGGGCGCACATTGAGGTGCTAGGGCCCCTCAACTCTGGGATTTGCTCTGAGCTGTCTGATTCAGCATCTGATGTGTGCTTGGCTGTGCTAAGACGGAAACCTTCCCTGTACACACAGCAGGGGCTGATCCTTAGCCTGGTAGCTGACACGCACACCAGGCAGTCGGTGGTCAGATGAAAGGGGATATTGGCATGTGCATACTGGCATTACATGACAGAGAAAGAGCGGCCATAGAAACTCAGCTCCTGCCAGACCCCGTGAGGGAAGATGGGAGGAGAAGTAGCACGCTGGATGAAAGGCAGTAGACTGGCTTGGCTGCTGAGGTGGAGCCTCAGGGCAATAGCGGAGCCGCTAGGCTGGCAGGACAGAGAGAAGCAGGGTTCCACCCTCGGTCCTATCCCGGAAGGAAATGTCTCACCTGCCTTTGCCAAGAGGTGCAGTGGGACTTTGGCCATAAGGTTCCTTGGACTTCAGCGGCCCAAACTCACCAAACTCCTGCAGCTTTCTTTTTTCTTTTTTGGAGAGGTTTTCGCTACAGGGTGTGTGCGCTTGCCAGAAAGACAGAGAGAGACAAAGAGACAGAGAGACAGAAAGGGAGAAATCACTCTCCCAGGGGGGATGGCCACGCCACAATCCCTTTTCCTCCATTCTCCTCTCGGGATCTTGGGCACACACGCACACGCGCCTGGTGTGAGTTTAAGCCACCCTGTCTGGGACTCAAACTGCGGTCGACTACATGGGAGTCCAGCAACATAGCCATTATGCTAACTGCTGGTCCCTACTCCCGCAGCTTTCTAGAAACATTCTTCCACTAGAGACCTGGTATCAGTAACCAGCCAGGCATGGAGACCTGTGCTGCAGGCCAGCGTCTGGATCAAACCGTGGGCAAGGAACTTTGTATTCCTTCATTCTCTCTTTGAAAGGTGGAGGGAGGAAGGGGGCCCCTCTGAAATATCTGGAAATATCTCAGGTAAATTGATGGGTAAAAAAATTCCTTTCACAAAATGTCATTTTTCAAAGAGAATCGGGCTATCTGTTTTCATCGAGAGAGATATTTCCCAGCATGATAGGATGTTCTTAAATACATTCTTACTTTCATTTATCCCAGGAAGCTAAAAAAGCAGCAGAACTGAATGAATGTGTCTTATTCCTCTTTTGAAAAATAGAAGACGGTACGTTGCTTCCTGGCATAAACCCAAGACCTGTTGCTTAAATAATGTATAACCACGTGGAGCCCGCAGGCAAATAAATTGGTTTCTAATAAGTATACTTTCGGCCAAGGGGGTTAGCTGAGGTGCACTGTCTCCTTTCTGGCTCTCTGAGGCCTGACTAGCAGCCTCAGGACTTTCAAATGCAGCCAGGGCCTTGCCCCAGGCATCTTCAAAAAGAAAAATGCTCATTTCAAGGAGCCCCAAATCTTATATAAAAACAACTTGACAGGTCTGGCTGGAATGGTCCTGCCAGAGAAGGAAAACATCCATTTAAATATTTGATTCATGTCCAAAGTCTATTCCATCAAAGAGCTGGCACCCGCGATAGTCTGCCAGCCCATTTGAGAAATTAGGCAGACACTCCCCAGGCCACCAGAGCCAAGACTGGCTCTGAGCAGTGGGCATCAGATTACCCGGTCCCAGGATAACACAAGGTCAGTCAAGTTCTGTTGAAGCCAGAGCTGCCCTCAAGTGGAGCTTTCTGCAGACTCTGGGACTTGAGCGTCCTCAGTCATAGCTAAATAGGCGTGAGGCTGAGATGCGCTGGACTGGGCACTGGGGCTCCAGGTGAGCTGGATCCAGCCCCTTGGTTCAAGGCTTTTCATTACTTTCCGTTGCTGTGTTTGAATCCTTCGACAAGGATTTTTGAGTGCTCTTGCCAAAACCCATGACGGTCAGTGAGCAATCATCTGTAGTTTGCAAAGCCATTCCATTAAGCAGCTGCTGTTTTCATTCAGAATTTTCTGGAATCTCATTGCTCGACCACCCCCACCTCCCCTTTGTTTGTTTCGCTTTTTCTTTCTTGCTTGCTTTTTTAAAAATTTTTAATTTTTCTTTCTTTAAGCACTTGGACCTCTGAGGCATAGACACGAGAATGCTTCGGGTTCACTTACATACACATTGGAAGGATTCCCAGCATTCCAGCTTCTGCAGGGAAGGGCCAGGCTATGTATCAGAGACGGAGTACCGTGAATTATAGCACCCAACAGTCTGCTATTTAGCTTAGACACAGGATACCATTCGTGGAAAAGCAAAGCACGAACGTATACAAACTAACGATACAAACAAATCTCCTTCTTTCCAGCTGAATTAAATTGTTGAAATGATTGCTTCACTGACATGCAAATTCCTTAACTCTCTTTCTCTTTTATTTATCGATTTATTTTTTATTTCATTTTCTTTTATACATTCAATCACATTATTTAGCTTGCAAAATTAATATTTCAACAGGTAAACATTTCTCCCCAGTACAGTTGATAAAACTATAAAATATCTTCAACAGATAATACCACATTTCTTTGTCCCATTAATGCTTTGCCTCCCTATTTTTCTTCTAAATGTCCTTCCTCAAACCTTCCTCTTTCACACACACTGTATCTGGTATTTACATCCATTTACTGTGTTTCTATAGCCTTTAGTCAATCAGTTTCAGTCATAGAGTGCGGACACGTGGTATATATTAAGTAGGGACATACAATGCCTCTCCTTCATAGCCTGGCTTGCTTCACTCAGCAGTAAATCTTCCATATTCATCCAAATTCCTATGCTGAAATCCTAACCCTTAAGATGATGGAATTAGGAGGCAGGATTTGGGGAGGTGATTAGGTCACCAAGGTGGACATCTCATGAATGCAATTAGTACCCTTATCAAAGAGACCACCCCCCCGCCCCCCCCGCAAGAGCTCCCTCACCTCTGCCTCTGTGTGATGGCATAGCAAAGAAATATCTATGAACCGGATGAATGGGTCTTCAGCAGACCCCGAATCAGTCAGTGTTTTTGTCTTAGATTTCCAGTGAGTCCCCAAGGCTTAGGAAAAGGAGTATGAAAAGGAATAGTGGCCATGTAACTGAACGAAATAGAATGGAACCTCTCACCAGGCCACTTGGCCTGGCTAAGGCATGGCACCTCAGCCTCCTGGCTCAAGTTTTGTCTTTCCTTGCCCTGCCCTGCCCCAGGCCCAGGGCTGGCCTTAGGGATATGCTCAACAAGAGTGGGTCCTTAATTGGCTCTAAGAAAGGACCCTTCCGATATATAGAAGTATTTTTTCTGTGTATTCCACCATGCCGTAAACCTCTTTTTTTTTTTTTTTTAAGAATTATTTATTTAATTATTTATTCATTCATTTTTTTAAAAGAATTATTTTATTTAACTTTATTTATTATTTTTATCAGTATTATTTTCCAGTTTGATCAGAGAGACAGAGAGAGAGAGAGAGGAAGTGAGAAAGTAAGCCACCAGGTCCGAGACCCGAACCGTGGTCAGCCATGTGGGGAGTCCAGTGCCTTAAACCACCAACCATGTCACTCGCCGGCCCCCTCATTCATTTATTTTTTATTTAACCTGAGAGAGACATAAAGAGAGAGAGGTGAGAAAGTAAGCCACCAGGTCCGGGACTCGAACTATGGTTGGCCATGAGGGAATGTCCAGCGCCTTAACCACCATACCTCCTGCTGGTCCCTAAGCCATAAACTGCTGTGGTCAGAATGTGTCCCCAAAAATCAGGTGTTGAAAACTTAACCACCTGGGGGGATCAGCAGTTACCGTAATGGCTATGTCTCTGGACTCCCATGTAGTCAACCGTGGTTCATGTCCTGGACCCGGTGGCTTAAAACTCACGCTGGGCGCGTGTGCGTGCGTGCCCAAGATCCCAAGAGGAGAATGGAGGAGAAGGGATTGCGGCATGGCCATCCCCCCTGGGGGGTGATTTCTCGCTTTCTCTGTCTCTCTGTCTCTCTCTCTGTCTGTCTGGCAAGCACATGCGCCTTATAGAAAAAACCTCTCCAAAAAAAAAAAAAAAAACCACACACACACAGCAGGGGGACCTAATAAGAGGTGATTAGGTTTAGAGTTAATGTCATCATGGGAGCGGAGTAGTTATTGAGAGAGTGGGTTGGAGCCTGCTCCTGTGCTTCTTCTCTGCCTCCTCCTCCCTTGCCCTTCCACCCTGGGCCATGGGATGTCACAACACAAGGCCCCTCAGCAGATGCCAGTGCCATGTCTCAGACTTCCCAGCCTTCAGAAGTGTGACAAATACATTTCTTTTACTGATAAACTACGTAAGCTGTAGTATTCTTTTTTTAGAAAAAGAATTATTTTATTTAACTTTATTTATTTGGTTGTTTTAAATTGACCAGAGAGGGACAGAGAGAGAGAGAGAAAGTAAGAAAGCAAGCTGCCAGGTCTGGGACTCAAACCATGATCAGCCATGTGGGAGTCCAGTGCCCTTAATCACCACACCGTCTGCTGGCCCCATAATCTGTAGTACTCTGTAATAGCGCAAAACAGACTGAGATCTATAAAAGTAAGGATTTTATATTGGGTCGTCAGGAAGTCATGATGCACTTTGACACTGAAAATGCACTTTGACATGACTTTCCTGATGTAATTATATATACATGTATATATATGTGTGTATGTATGTATAGCCAGTCCTCACCCTTCTCTGCTTGGCATTTTGCAATCGTATGTATCGTCAATTAAATATAATTTTATTTGCACTGGAAAACCAAAAAAATTCACGTGACTCACTTTATTGTGATATTTGTTTTATTGTGGCCGTCAGGTACTGAACTTGCAGTATCTCCGAGTTGCCTGGTCCCTAAAAATCTTTTTTTTTTTTAAATAACTTTTTTATTTATTCATTCATTGATTTTTAATTTGACCAGAGAGAGACAGAGGGTGAGAGTGAGAGAGAGAGGAAGCGAGAAAGCAAGCCACCAGGTCCAGGACTTGAACCCCAGTTGGCCATGTGGGAGTGTCCAGCACCTTAACCACCATGCCACCTGCTGATCCCCCCTAAAAATCTTAAAAACAAACAAACAAACAAAACACACAAAAAAAAACAAAAAACGCTTTAAGACAGATAAACTTTGGGGACTAGCAGTTAGCATAATGGCTGTGTCGCTGGACTGCCATGTAGTCGACCACAGTTCAAGTCCCTGACCCGGTGGCTTAAACTCACGCTGGGCGTGTGTGCACGTGCCCAAGATTACAAGAGAATGGAGAAGGGATTGTGGTGTAGCCATCCCCCCAGGGGGTGATTTCTCATTTTCTCTCTCTTCCTGGCAAACACACGTCCTATAGCAAAAACCTCTCCCTCCCCAAATAATAATAAGGCTGCTAACAGGTGGCTCAGTGAGGGACTTGGGGAGCTAAGATGAGACTCCTGGGGGCAGTGGGCAGGCTAAGCTGATAAGAGCTGTGTCCCTGGGTTTGCCCTCTTGAGATACCAGTATTTGGAGGAGCCAGCTGTCCCGCAACACACACTTCCTTTTCTTGGAGAGGTTGTAACTTTTTTTTTTTTTTTTTTTAAAGATTTTTTGCTATAAGGTGCTTGTGCTTGCCAGAAAAACAGAGACAGAAAGTGAGCAATCACCTCCCACCCCAAGGGAGGAGGACCACATGGCAATCTCTTCTCTATTCTCCCCTCAGAGTTTTGGGCACGCATGCACATGCGCCTGGCTTGAGTTTAAGCCGCCAGGTTAGGGACTTGAACCGTGATAGACTGTGTGGGAGCCTAGCGATGTAAACATTAGCATGGCCCTCTGGAATCCTGCTTTTCCTGGAGGCTGGGTACTTCCCTCTCTTTCACTCACTCACTCACTCTTGACCAAGTGACGGGGGCCAAAGTGGTCCTGGGAAAGGCCAGGAACTCACACGTTTCTGTTTACGTCATGGGCACGGACGGATTTCCCTCAAGGTCTTCAAGTTCCTGGTTCTTTTTCTTTCATCTTAACTAGTCTTCCTTGCCGGGGATTTCACACTCTATGCCTCCCAGAACACATTTCCAAAGCTCCCATTTCATGGAGCGATTGAGGACCATCATTATGTACACGAATAGTCTCTGTAGAATGAGCACACTCAAAAAATGAAGTGAGCTAGTGCACGTTACGGGTTAGAAGAGCCTGGCACGCACCCGCAGTGCCAGAGCTGTTGCTGCTGCACCCTCACGCCCAAGGCCTTTATGTTTATTGGATGGTCACTGGCAGATACTGTAGAGCTGAACCCATACAAGAGGTTGTATTTCCGATCAGCCTCACCAGCCCTGGTCACAAGCAGGATTTGATAATGTTGCCAGGGTGCCCCCTAGTGGAAGCTCAATTGTTAGGTCAGAAGTTGAAAGACGGGGCCGGGCCGGTGGGTCATTTGATGTTCACTGACATGGACCTGCAGGAAGTGTCTAGGTTCGCGCCCTAGGTCTCCCTGTGCATGCTGGGTGCATGCCCATCATACAAGGCTGGCCTAGGCTGGGGCAAGACTGTGGTGGGAGAGCTCTGCTGTGGATGTTGGTCTTTTATGGGATACATAAATGAAAAAAAAATTGCTAGGTGGGAGGTCAGCTTCAAAGGGGATAGTCTAGGCCTGGTAAGACCTGGAGATGGAAAAGTGTGGGATGATGGAACCAGCCCTAATATTTTTTGGGGGGGAGGTGCGGGGAGAGGTTTTTGCTATAGGGCGTGTGCGCTCGCCAGAAAGAGAGAGAGAGACAGAGAGACAGAAAGCGAGAAATCACCCCCTAGGGGGGATGGCCACGCCCCAATCCCTTCTCCTCCATTCTCCTCTCGGGATCTTGGGCACGCACGCATGCACGCACACGCGCCCGGTGTGAGTTTAAGCCACCGGGTCCGGGACGCGAACCACAGTCGACTACATGGGAGTTCAGCAACATAGCCATTACGCCAACTGTTGGTCCCAAGAACGAGCCCTAATTTGAGAATTTACTCAGTTAGTTTGCTAATGGGCTTTGCCACATTGACCCAGGTGAGAAACCTGGTCTCACCCTTTTGACCATTTACCCACGTGACCTTGGGCCAAGTGTTGAACATTTCAAGTTTTTTATCTTTAGAACTAGAATGAAAATATCCACACTGTAGGTCTGGATGGAGAGGGAGTAAGTTACAACACTCTGTTAAGAGAAAATCTCTTGTAATACTGAATCGAAGAAGGAAATCTGAGGCTTTAGATCAAAATAGGCAGAACTAAGTGATAAACTTGAGGAGTATGTTCTTCGAAAGAGAAGCAAGGGCATGACTGACATGAGATGCAGGAACCAGCCCCCGGTGGAGGGGCACTGTTCTGCCCCAGCTGGAAGGTGCGCAGGTGCTCATTCCATTAAACCGTACGAATGCCTTAAACGCGGATGTAGAGTTTACGCAAACATTGTAGAAAACACCCCATGACACGCCCTCCATGTGAAGAATTAACCAGAGACACTTATTAAATGTGTTAAGAAATATTAGTTTTTATTTAACCAGTTTTCACAGCTGAATATTTATTCTATAAAAACTTTACAGATTGTACAGTTTATATATAGTTCAAACTACAGAACGAAAAAGTAGGTCCCACAGATGCAAAAATACTGTAGCAATCAATCCAGGTAAAGGCAGATTTACACACTGTACAGCTCTCCACGGGGCTGGGGAGGCGGTCAGTTCTAAGTATAAACTTCAAAACTGTACAAAAATAAGGTTTTGATTTTATTTCGTTCTTCATACATTCAATATGATTGCAAGCTCAGAGGCCTAACTAATAGGCGTCTGTGGTCAGGAATCAGTCCCCACTCGTCACACAGGGCATTCTTGGACACCATCCTGCACTCAGTATATTGTACAGACATAAAAGCAGAGACTAAGAACATTAAATGTCGAATAGAAGGTAGTTCTTTTTTTGTTTTGAAAGGAGTTTCTGCATTTGATAGTGTGCCAAAAGAATTTTAACTTATTAAATAAAATATATTCTAAGTGAACCTAAAAATTACACTTTATAAACATAAAAATACCTTTTTTTTTTTTTGGTGTAATACATCAATCATATCTGCAAATAGAAAACCCAAACTGTATATAAAGTAGTTTTTCTCACCCAGCAACAAGAAGCACTTATGTAGTTATTTATTTTTTTTTCAAAAGGGTCAAAGAAACTATTTAAAACCCACTAGGACTAACTTATAACTTAAGATATTCATACTTAAACTATTCAGTGATTCACTAATACTGCAAAACAGCTTTCTTGGAGAGAGAGAGAGACAGAGAAAGTGGTTTCTCCATGTTAACTGGGTAAGAATTGATCGCTGCAAACGTAAGGGGAAACTGATCGATAGTTTATGTTTGGTCTGGGGGGTATGCTCATCAGTGAACTTCTCGTCACAAGTAATTATGCTAAGTAGTAAGTCTTACTTCTGATTTAGAATTTCCCATCTCTGAGTTATCAGTACTTTCTTAGAGACGAAAGCAGTATCTCAAATCTTTCGGAATCACTATCTGGAACAGGGGAAATGAGGCCAACCAATTCATCCCTCTAGAGTCTGTGTTCTAGAAGGAGGAAAGGAAAACAAACATTATTCTAGACGTTTCTATCACCCAAAACCAATAAAACACAATTTCCTTTAAAAAAAAAGAAAATACAGTACTAGCCAAAGAAAACAAAAATTAGAGCTTCCAAGAGCAGTCCTAGCGCTCACCATTATACTTTTATACTCGTGTGTACAGAAGTATAAAATAATGATGTTTGGACAGAGGAACTTTGTAGTTATTTATTTTAAAGTTACAGTACTTAAGCCTCCTTGATAATAAATAGCTTGGGTGTTTCCAGTCCTGCTTGGTGTGAGCTACAGGTGAACCTGCTTCGGGCTGTGAGGGTAGCTGAGGGTGACTCGGAGCCACCGCCGTCCTGCTCCATCCAATGGCAGGGACCGCAGCAGGTGGCCGGCCAATCAGAACTCATCGATTTTCCTCTGCAAGTATTTGAGCATGGAGTCCATGCCTTGGGCTGAGCCCCAGATTTTCTTGAGCACTTCACATTCCCTCTCATTGGCCTGCTCCAGCTCCAGCTTCATGTTACAGCGCACGAGGGCTTTGGATTCCTCGAGGACCTGCACCCAACAAGATGCAACGTTAGTGAGCAAGGTATGTGTGCTGGTTCCATTTCACCCCCAAAGCCATGGGGCCACTATCACCCTCGAGCAGTTACCTGTTAAGAAAGTCACGCGTATCCCCCCCACACCCCTGCCCCACCCCAACATGAGAGACTCTAGTCTTCCACAAGTGCATGGAAAATGTGTGTCATGAAAACACCGTACGGAATTGAAATTTTTTAGGGGGAAGAGTGCCAAAGAAACCTGCATTTCAATTTCATTTTCCTATGGACTCTTTGAGCTTTCTTTATATATGAGCTCTATTTCACTATATGCTGGACACATTCTGTACTTCAAAATGACGATGTCAAAACAAACCTGGGCTGCTGCCCCCTGGCCCTGCCCCAACACGGTGTCAGTCTCAGCCTGAGTTACCCTGTAGGCCAGTGTGGCCCTGAACTAAACGCTACCTCTGCTGGAGCCAGTGAAAATTCGGAGAATGTCCATTTGCTTCTTCTACTTTTAACTGCCAGAAGTTGTGTGCTTGTGTGAGAGAGAAAACACCCCCATAGGGTGTGGTCACACACTACAATCCCTTCTCCCCATTTCCCATCTGTTGGGATTTGGGGCACAGGTGCACATGCACCTGGCATGTCTTTCAAGCCACTGGGGCTGGGTCTCAAATCGCAGTCGGCCATGTTGGACCCAGCTCCCCTCTAACCACTTGGCCCCAGTTGAGGGTCTTTTCTTTTCTTTTCTTTTTCTTTAGAGGTTTTTTGCTATCGGGCGTGTGCGGTCACCAGAAGGACAGAGAGAGACAGAGAGATAGAGAGTGAGAAATCACCCCCCAGGGGGGATGGCCACGCCACAATCCCTTTCTCCTCCATTCTCCTCTCGGGATCTTGGGCACGCACGCACACGCACCTGGCGTGAGTTTAAGCCACCAGGTCCAAGACTTGAACCACAGTCGACTACATGCAAGTCCAGCGACATAGCCATTACGCTAACTGCTGATCCCGAGGGTACTTTCTTTTTGTTTTGTTTTGTTTTGTTTTTTTTTGAGAGGTTTTTGCTATAGGGTGTGTGCGCTCGCCAGACAGACAGAGACAAAGAGAGAGACAGAAAGCGAGAAATCACTCCCCAGGGGGGATAGCCATGCCGCATCCCTTCTCCTCCATTCTCCTCTTGGGATCTTGGGCATGCACGCGCACGTGCCCGGCGTGAGTTTAAGCCATCAGGTCTGGGACTCGAACTGTGGTCGACTACGTGGGAGTCCAGTGACATAGCCATTACACTAACTGCTGGTCCCCCGAGAGTATTTTCCTAAGAAAATTTAATGAGGGTTGTCCATGTATCAGGAGAGTTTAAATAAGGATTGTCTCAGTTAATATTAACATTTCATCCTGTAATTTGATAAGGGCAATTGTGTTAGAAATACTATTTCAGTATATTAATCAAAGACTTAGGCCCATTGTGTGTGGAGGGGACACGAAACACATCATATGAAAAGGCTTGGGAAACAGTCAAGAATTACCAGGGTACTTCAAAAAGTTCATGGAAAAAGAGAATTAAAGTATGAGTTTAGGGGGCTGGCAGGTGGTGTGGTGGTTAAGGGCAATGGATTCCCACATGGCTGACTGAGGTTTGAGTCCTGGACCTGTCAACTTGTTTTCTTACTTTCTCTCTCTCTCTCATTCTAATCAAATGATAATAAACAAATAAAGTTAAATAAATTACTTTTTAAGAAAAAGTATGAGTTTACTTCTGAGGCAAAGTAATTTGAAACCCATGCAGTATTTTTCATAATATGGTTTTCCACGAACTTTTTGTAGGTCTTTTGGATATAAATATGGGTTGTTGTAGACTCTGAAAGGACCTTTCAAATCAGTAAATTCAAGGCCAAAGTCCATTCCTTGACTGGGTGTTTGCACAGAGACAACAAGGCAAGTATCAATAGATCTGGGGCTGAGGGTATTGACTATGGCTTCCGTCAGGGTTTCCCATGGCAGCAGCTCTGACAATGTACAGGATTTAGAAAATACTGTCAAATCTGTAAGCTCTCTAAGGGAAAAGATTCCTTTTTTTTTTTTTTTTTAAATAGCATGAGTTTCAGAACCAATCAGACGTACCACTGGATTACATGAGGCGAGCTCCTTGATCCGAACCATGACTTCCTGGGTGAAGGTTCCGGGCCAGAACACCTGGGAGACCAGGCCTTTCCCACATGCCTCCTGCGCCGTCAGCTTCCGCCCGCTGAGCAACATTTCATTCGCCTGGAAGAAGAGCGGAGTGGTATCAAGTGTGAGGAGGCTGTGGGCAGACGACTGAGCCTGCAAATTCCGCCCTCCAAACCAAAGACCCGCGTTTGAAAATGGCGCCCCTGCGGGGACCCTGCTGCATGGCCTTCAAAGGCCTCTAAGAATAAGCCAATACAAGGCACACTCATTCGGTAGACAGGAGCGTAACACAGCAGGCCTGTGATTTAAAAAAAAAAAAAAAAAAAAAAAAAGAGGAGGTAAAGAATACAGAAGGCTTTGTTGTAATGTAATACAGAACCACACAGACTTAATAAAGAAATCTAAATTAGAAGAGGTCGATTTGCTATTAATTTGAAAGTTACTGATAGGACTTCTCTCCACCTGCCTTCCTCCTCCCTAGTGCCAGCCCTGTAAATAACCAATCCTGGGGAAACAAGGCCTAAAAGCAGGGTTAGGGAATTTGTAATGTTAAGGCTATGAGCCAGGCATTGAAACGACGCCACAGTTGGAGAGACCAATGGCAACTTGCCCTCAGAACTGAGTCGACGTTCTAATGGCAAGGCATCTCTGCTAGAGTGTACCCTGGAGGTCCTATTTTAGTGTCTGGACATTAAAATAAAAAAACTTTCTGGGACCCAAGTATGTCCAAAACTACTATAGTCTTGGGGCTGGCAGGTGGTGTGGTGATTGAAGACGATGGACTCCCACATGGCTGACTGCAGTTCGAGTCTAGGACCTGGTGGCTTGCTTTCTCCCTCTCTGGTGAAATTAAGATAAATGAATAAATAAATAAAAGTAAAATAATTCTTTTCTTTTTGGAGAGGTTTTTGCTATAGGGAGCGTGTACTCACCAGAGAGAGAGAAAGTGAGAAATCACCCCCCAGGGGGATGGCCACGCCATAGTCCCTTCTCCATTCTCCTCTCAGGATCTTGGGCATGCACGCACACACACCTGGTGTGAGTTTAAGCCACTGGGTCCGGGACTCGAACCGTTGTCGACTACATGGGAGTCCAGTGACATAGCCATTACACTAACTGCTGGTCCCAAATAAAATAATTCTTAAAAAAAAAAAATCTACTATAGTCTGGTTAAGTGAGTCTGAATATAGTGAGCATTCTTCATTGGGTCATGGAAATGAACAATTTTTTTTGTTTAAAAAATGTATGTGTATAAACATACAGACTTGATTTTAACTTTGCCCTAATTCTAGATCACTTTTAAGGTCTCAGCACACTCCATGTGCATTTTATTAATACATCACTCAAATGACGTGTTCACAGATGCTGACCTACGGCACTCAGGGGAGAGCACACATTCCACAGAGAAAACGTCACATTAGCACGATGGGACAACTTCTGGAAGACTCCGATGGTCACGAAGGAGACTTGGCCAGGAGTTCTGGGGCTCAGATAAAACACACTTTTGGCTGATGACTGGCTCTTCCAAGAGGCAAACCCACTGCTAAGAAAAGATCCTAGGCATCTCTGTGCGTTGGTGGTGCCTGCCCACTTCTGGAGATGTGCTCGTGCTGATGTGGATGGGCCCGGAACTCACAATAGCCCAAGGCCAGCAACTGCCAACATTTCCCAGACCTCTGCCTCTCCTCCTCTGGAGGGATAAAAGCAATCTGAGACCTTGAGAAGCTGGACAACCAGCTTATCTGGCCCTCTGAGAACAAACTCTGGGCTGCCTCTTCCTGATAGGATACCCTTAGCCCACTGAGAACCACCCCTCCCCCTGCCTGACCCCACGGGAGGGCCAGAGATTCAGTGTGAACTCCTCTGTGTCTGCCGCTGTAATTAAAGAGTTCTCTTTTCTCTCTGGAGTGCTGTGTTTTTGTCCTTCAGCCATCTGTTTTTCCGCAATAGTGCCAGGTACTGCCTGGCTTGGTATGCACACATGTCAGAGCTGGCAAATCACACGTCTAGCTGATCTTGAACCCTTCCAACCAAGGCAGAGGTCAGAAAACAGCTGGGGACAGGCTCCTCACGAGAAGGGTTTGCAAGTTTCCTTACAATCAGTCAAAGTCAGGAGAGCATGAAGAGTTTGGTGGTGTGCTCTGCTGACCGAATGAACAGCCACTTTCCTGGGCAGTGGTCCATTAGTAAGCAGTGGGCTAGAGGTGGTAGTTATGAGTGAGGGCATCTAGACTGGGGTATGGGCAACTATGAGCGGAGAGGGAGAGGGGACTGTGGGTTGCCCCACTAACCTCCCTCCACCTCTTCTACATTTAATTTTTTTTAAAGATTTTTTTCCTACAGGGTGTGTGCACTGGCTAGAGACACAGAAAGTGAGAAATCACCCCTACCTCCCCAGGGAGGATGGCCATGTTGCAATCCCTTCTCCTCCATCTTCCTTTTGGGATCTTGGGGCACACATGCACGTGTACCCGACATGAGTTTTAAGCTGCTGGATCTGGAAATAGAACTGTGGTTGACCACATGGGAGTCCAGCAATGTAATCATTACGCCATCTGCTGGTCCTGTACATTTTTTTAAAACTTTCTAGTTTGGGAATAAGTTTAGACATATGGAAATTACAAACATAGAAGATTCCCATAAACCTGTCACCCAGCTCTCCCCAGGTTAGCATACAATATCTCACTATGGTCAAGACCAGAAAGTTGGCAGAGACCCTGTCCTATTAACCATGAAGCCTGTATGAACGCTGCTCTTCTGTGACCCAGGGTCCTGGCCAAGTCCCCACATCTCCTTGGTTTCCTCCAGTGTGTGACAGTTCTCAGTTTTTCTGTTTCTTTTCTTTTCTTTTGAGAGTTTTTGTTATACGACACTCCTGAGGAGTGCTTCTCAGAGTCTACAGACCGTCTGGCAGCCTGGGTTTGTCTGAGATTTTATGACGATTAGACCATGGTGATGCACGTGTAGCAGGAATCCATAGGGCCATGGATGCTGTTTGCTGCGGTGCATCATACAGGGCGCACTGAGGTCGACATGGCTGATTTCCCGTGAACGTGCAACTCTTCCAAGGTGGCACCTGCCAGGTTTCTTCACTGAAAAGTTAATACTTTACCCATTCCAAGTAAGAGCAAATGCCATACTCTTCCCCCTAACTTTAACATCCAGCTAAGTCTTGCCTGATACAGTTATTAATTATACTCCGGGCTTCCCCGTCTAAGTTTCCCGCAGGATGACGGGCCTCCTGGAAGCTGTCCCTGGGATGCAAGAAGAGGAAGATGTGAACAACACAGCCTGTGGTGGACACAGAGCTGTGCAGCTCCAGCTGTTGGTAGTGCTGTCCACAGATGGCCAATGGCTCCTTCAGGGACTCCCTCAGCTGCAGAGTCACCTCATCCCTGCACATGACACGCTTCATGTGCAGCCACATCCAACAATGACGGACATGAAAGAATCAGCCGACCCGTTCCACCGTGGGGCGAGTGGGGCAGGCTGTCTGTGCTCCCACTTCGGAAGTGGGGTGGGGGGGGACCAGAGCTGTGTTGACCGGTATCAGGTTGACCACTCCCGTTGCCTAGTTCTACTTCCTCCCCATCCATCCTGTCAACAGGCGCTGCCTAACTAGTCATTCTGCAGGCCAGACTTGTCTTGGTGTCTGCATCCCAAAACTGACCTATGACACACTACCTCCTGCTCTGTTTCAAGGAATAAGATGCATGTGGATGCTCGAGAAATGACAAGCTACCATACAAACACCAACTATTATCATGGATGGTTTAGTTTAAAGCAGCTCGAGAAGAAAACCACAAAACTGAGTAGAAACATATGCCTCTTGTCCTACGTGATTCTGCTCCCTGTAGCTTTCTCTTAGATAGAAGAGAGGTTTTTTAGATAAGGAACTATTCCACTGGAAATTCTGCTGGTTGGGTTACAAAGAGTGTATTACTAAGAGTGGATGTCAGTGAACCAGGCCTTTCTCGACGAAATGATGCAAAAATGTCATCAATAACATCCTATGAACCAAAATCTGAATTAGAAACGTATTCGATGGAAGTGCCCACAGAATGACATACTATATTTATTTAGGAAAAAAAAAATAAACTAAATTTCTTCAGGAAGTTTTCTAGACTGATATTTTTCCCTAAAAAAAAAAATAAATAAAAATAAAAAGGTACTCACAGATGCTCCTCCCATTATCTTGGGGAACATAACGGTGGAACAGCCATCTGGACTCTGTCCGAAGGTAGTATAGGGTGTTTGAAACCAAGCCTTCTCGTTAGCCCAAACCACGTCACACAGAGGCAATATGGATGCTCCCAGCCCAATGGCCGGGCCGTTTACTGCTACAATAATAGGCTTCTTAAACTGAATGAACGTATTCACGAAGTTTCTAAAATGAAAAAGAAATGGGGAATTATTCTAAATACTGCATATTTGAGCAAATAAAAAAAATCTACTATGGAATTCAATTGACCAAGATGTAAACTCTATGGAAATCATCAAGAGTTGAGGATGTAAGGCCTTTTCCCCAGAAGCTGTTGGCCAGGCTCATTTACTGCATGCTGTAAAAGGAGGCTTTTGCTACAGAATCTGTCTGAGGGTTGGGAGTAACTCAGGGCCTAGCTGCTTTCCTATCTACAGTTGGCTCTTGGGCTTTGGGACCAATATTCTTGCTCCTCAACCTTAAAAACATATGGAGCTATCAAACACAGTAAGCTCTGGACCAGCCCCATAGCCTAGTGGTTAAGGCAGCCAGATCCCACATGGCTGACCATGACTTGAATCCCAGACCAGGTGACTTAAAAAAACATGCCAGATGCATATGCATGCGTGCCCCCAAAACCCAACAGGATGGAGAAATGGAGAAGGGGCTGCAGCAAGACAATGCCCCAGTGCATATGCTCCCTAGCGACTGGAACAGAAGAAAGAAACATTTGTGAGCTTCTGATAACCGATTCAAGGTCAGATGGTGGTGCAGCGACTGACAAAATGTGAGGCTGGCCCACATGGGAGGTCCCAGGTTTGCATCTGGAGGCTGGGTATGTGTGTACCTATAATCTTGGGGTGCCTCACCCCTGCCCCACCAGTCTCTCATTCGTGGAAGTAAGTAAATGGGACCGGCAGGTGGCATGGTGGTTAAGGGGCTGGACTCCCACATGGTCGACTGTGGTTCAAGTCCTGAACATGGTGATTTGCTTTCTTATTCCCGCTGTCTCTGGTCAAATGAAATGATGATGGTGAATAAATAAAATTAAATTCTTAAAAAGAAAAAAGGAACCAGTAAACAACTGTTTTAGATTTTAAATGTCCTTTAAAGTTATCGCAGAGAAAACCTGGCTCAGGGCATACTGGGACAGTGTGGTGTAGAGTGGAGACTAGAGGATTAGGGAAACCATAGAATCTGAGTCTCGGCTTGGTATGTGATTTCAGACGGCTTACTGATTATTCAGGAATAATAGCTAATGCCTGAGTTTGTACAGAACTAGACTGGATGACTGGGGATACAGAGACGAGAGGCTCACAGGCTGGAGTGAGACTTGAAGGATCAAACAAGATCAGCAACCCCCACGAGGCACACGCCTGCATGCTGTCTGGTACCCCCCACCATGGTGGCAGGATACGGCTGCAGCAGGCGTTCAGAGGAGTGAGACCCGGGGATGGGCAGGCTTCGCAGGGGAGGTGGAGTCTGACAAAATCGAGCTAGTGCTATTTTAGGAGCAAGCTAGAAAATCAGGCTGCTTTTCACCACATGGCTGCTACACCACATGGAAAGCGTGTGTTTCCTTCCCAATACCGGAAACCGACTGTACGTTCAGAGGCTGTTTCTTGTTATGATTAAACAAAGTGGAGAACAGGATACACACAGACCAAACCAAATGTAAGACTGCTCCTTTAAGTCAGTCTGAGTTCTAGATCCGAATTACAGAATAAACGGGGCTTTCTACTTGTTGGGTTCTAAGCCCGGCTCCTGTGTTTGGTACTGAATGTAACAAATCAGATGGATGCTCTCTGCAATTTAAGAGTTTATAAATACCACACAGAGGAAGCCAGATACTACATGGCTGACCAGGGTTTGAGTCCTGGTTCCAATGTGTTAAAAACACACGTAGTTCATCTAAATGTATCCAGGATCTTGATGGAATGGAGAAATGGAGGAAAAACAATGGTGGCATGACCAGGCCCCAGTTGGGGGTGGGGTGGGGGGGTGTTCACCTTCTAGCTCCCTCCTACACGTGACAAGAGGGCATGGTAACAAAATGGAAGGAAAAAGGCAGATTGGTTTGGATTTTCTCAGAACATCACAATTTGGCATCACAGATACACTCCCTGTCCCCAGTGCTCCTTAATACTGACAGAATGGGTCATGGCTTCTCTCTTTTTAAAAATTTTATTTATTTATTCATTCATTTATTTTAATTTGACCAGAAAGAGAGAGAGAGAGAGAGAGAAAGTGAAACAGCAAGCCACCAGGTCCGGGACTCGAAACGTGGTCGGCCACGTGGGAGTGTACAGCGCCTTCACCACCACACCACCAGCTGGTCCCTGTGGCTTCTTTTTCTGAAGGAGGCCCTTCAGGGAGCTGTGAAGAGGGGCATGTGCAAGGAGCAGGAGGAGGAGGAACTGTAGTCTGGCAGCTGGAGCAGAGTTCCAACTGTTGTCAAAGGCGCCAGCCTCAAGGCCCAGGTCTGCCCCAAGGCCCTTCAGGTTTAGGGATCTTTGCTTTGAGCAAGAATTAAGTCATTCCAATGGAAGTGCACTTAGACTTCCTAAATGAGAGCGCCTGAGGCAGCCTTAGAAAGATTACACCAGGGTTTGAAGGTGTAAAGAGAGCCAGACACCCTTGGAAGCAGGCTCTTGAAATAGGCAGAGACACACTCCAGGAAGGGGTTTCGGCGGTGTTGCCTTTTGAGGCTGTGGGATCAACGACACAAGATGGAAATACATTTGCGATGCTCAGTTACTGATGACGCCCAAAAGTAGCTGCTCAATTCTCTCCGTGAAGTGGAACAGACGTTTCCAAACACATTATCAGCCTCATGTGATGGGGCAAAGCAGAAGCTGCCCCAGCGCTAACATCTGGAGGCCACAGATGTGATGTAGACTAACATAAAAATCAGAGGAATAATAATTATAGAGAGAAATGGCAAAAAGAACGAGGGACTTCACGCAGCAGTTCTTCCAGAGCTCATGTTATATGCAAAACCTGCTTCTGAAACTTGGAATTTTAACCTGCAGGAGGAACTCTTCATCTGAAAGATCATTTTTATTTTATTTTGCCTGGGAACAATAACTTCGGCTGAAACTGATGGCTCTTTCTGGGAGGGATTGGAATCATTTGGCACACTGTGGAGCAAATATCACCTTCCCTTTTCAGAGGATGGGACCTGGTAACCCTTTTATTTATTTATTTAGTTTTCACTATGGGGCATTGTGTGTGTGTGTGTGAGAGAGAGAAATTACTCGCTAGTGGAGATGGCCATACAGTAATCCCTTTTCCTCCAGTCTCCTCTTGGGATTTTGGGCATGCACACACTAACCGTGGGGTAAGGGACTCGAACCACACAAATGGCCATGTGGAATCCAATTCTTTTCCTTTTCCTTTCCTTTTCTTTCTTTTCTTTTTTAAAGAGATTTTTGCTATAGGGTACATGTGGTTGCTAGAGAGACAGAAAGCATGAAATCACCCCTGGGGGGATGGCCCCTCCTTAATCCCTTCTCCTTCATTCTCCTCTCAGAATTTTGGGCATGCATACACATGCACCCCCCCTTGAGTTTCAAGCCTCCAGGTCTGGGACTCGAACTGTGGTCAGCCTTGTGGTAGTCTAGCAACGTAACCATGACATCTGCTGGTCCCAGGGATTCAGCTCTTTAACCTCCACACCACCTGCTGGCCTTGGACCTAGCCATTCTATGTGTGAGTCTGAGATCTACACAGGAACTCAAGGAGTTTTTTTAAAAAAGAAATAACCTTCACAGAAAATCTTTTCTGTCTAGTAAAAACTTTTTAAGGCTACAAAGACTTGGCCTTGCAAATCGCAATGCTAGCAGAGGTGGGAAGCAGGCACTACCTTCGGGCATGAGGTCTGGTCAGGCACTCGGGGAGCCTGGCCTTCAAGGAAGGTGAGACTGCTGTCTTTACTTGGTGCAAAGCAGGTGCATTTTGAAACTGAAAAATCAAAACCCACCAATGTTCAAATGTATGCAATGCAACATCTGAATCAAAAATTTGTTTCCTTAGATTATTTGTGCATTGAGTTGAAGACTGGGTAAGGCAGGGAGGGAGAGAAATACCTGCCACAAAATTAAGTTTAAAAAGACAAAAATTCTTCCTGTGTAGAATTTTTTAATAATGAGCAGAAATCAAAAAGTTACATAAGCACATAATCATCTGGGAATTACTGGGGGGGTAATGAGGCGACAAGGATTTTTTTTTAATGACATGTGCACTCCCTGGAGAGAGACAGACAGTGAGAAGGAAGCTGAGAAATTACTCCCCAGGAGGGATGACCATGCCGCAATCCCCTCTCCTCCCGGGATCGTGGGCACACATGCACATGCACTCAGTATGATTTTCAAGCCACCAGGTCCAGGACTCGGACGGCGGTCAGCCATGTGGTAGTCTGGCTACACAACCTCCACGCCATCTGCTGGCCCAAGGATCCGAGGTTTTAATAGCCAGTTCCCTGTCTTTTCTCAAGGTGAGCTCACCTTTACCTCGTACAGAACAGGAAGGTCGAATGGGGAAGAGGGGAGGTTCTAGACCCATGTTTACACCCTCCCTCTGCTCTCCCCCCAAGTCCTCTGGTCTCTGGGAGACTACTTGCTTGGAGATCCCCCTACACACACACTTTTCCTTTCTCCTTGGGGGAAGATGCTCAACTCTGGGGCAAGGAGACACCTCATCTCCCAAACACGAAGCTGCAGCACACTGCAAATGATTTGTAACCATTTTGTCATCACTAATGGGCTAAGTATTTTTATTATAATAAATATGCGAACTGGTAGTCACTACCAATTCTGATCATGAAATTAGCTGCCCTATTTACCTGACCACCTGCTGTTTAACCTACTCTCCCTCTTTCCAATTTTTCTTTTGGAAACTTGTTACCATAAAGTCCTCTGCCTCCATGTCTTAAGGAATTTAAGACATGACATCACAGAAACAAAAAATACACAGAGTAAGAGATCTGGAGTATCAGCCAAAGTTACACACATAAAATTTCATTTAAATGACAATGAGCAAGAGGAAAGGGTAAGTGAATTTGGTGTAACTATTTATACTCTGGTAGGATCAGAAAACGACTAAGAAAAATTCACATTGACTAAAACTCATTCACTTAAAGAAGAAATAAG
This sequence comes from Tupaia belangeri chinensis, assembly GCF_000334495.1. Taxonomy (NCBI): domain Eukaryota; kingdom Metazoa; phylum Chordata; class Mammalia; order Scandentia; family Tupaiidae; genus Tupaia; species Tupaia belangeri. The sequence continues at coordinate 8,797,332 of NW_006159506.1, forward strand.
GAGGTTTCCTAAAAGCCAGGATTTGACTTTTTACTAGAATATCAGCTTAGTTTTGTGTGTGTGTGTGTGTGGGGGGGGGGCAAGGAGAGTGGAATGAGAGTGGGGAGTTGATAAAAAGGGTAAACATTTGGGACCAGCAGGTGGCGTGGTGGTTAAGGCGCTGGACACTCCCACATGGCCAACCATGTTTCGAGTCCTGGACCTGGTGGCTTACTTTCCCACTTTCCCGTCAAATTAAAATGAATGAATGAATAAAGAGAATTAAATAAAAACAATTCTTTTTTTTTAAAAAGGATAAACATTTAAAGTTATCGACAAGTTCAACAAAGGAGATAGCTACTGACCCCCAACCTGGTCTATCTTTCCTCTGCCTCCCTGGATCCCACGGCACTAGCCCGAGCCACCCTACAGGGTAATCCAACACTGAACTCAGGAGCGGCACGACAAGACTAACTAGTGGGGCTTAGGGCAGAGTCTACACAGAAAACGGAGCCAGGGCTTAGAAGGCACTGGTCGACAAATCCTATTTTTGTGTTGTAGCAGAGCTATCAAAAAGCACAATATGATACGTGAAATCTATGTGATCCCATGGAAAAGACACTAAGACATTGCACTTGGCGTAATGATTTGTGAAGAAGAAATGAGAATCGGGTTCCTGTAACCCATCCCCAGTGGATGGGTTAGTAACGGGAACACCCACACGCTACCTTAGAGGTGCTGATAACCTGTCAAGGGGTCACACACACTGATCAAGCACTTTCATATCAAACTGAATAGCAAGACAGTGCTATCTAGGATACCACCATTTGAAATTACTTAGGAACCGGATCCGATTGTAAAATTTTAAAGTACTTCTGGGGGTAGGGGGTTGCAAACTACCATATGATACTCGGCAATGGCCTCAAAGATTAAATAAAGAACAGATAACCTCTTAAAAAATGCTTACCTAATACGAGAAAACATATTAATTCTGAAAATGACTAAATATGGTATGAAAGGCCAAGGTAAAGCCTCTTAACTCTTCACCTGTGGGGTTCTAATACTCCTGTGATGGGCTGTTTGGGGTAGTGCACATTAAAACCATCCAGGGAGAGCTGTTCAAGAGAAATGCCCTGCCCCGTCCTAGACCCACCCGACCAGGAAAAAACAAAACAAAACAAAACTGGGGAGGAGTGAAAAGAAAGCCCAGAGCTCCAAGGGCAGTGCTTAGATTCTCAGCCAGTATGAGCTAGGAACTATTAAAAAAAACCCACAGGAGCCAGATGGCAGTAGAGCTGCAGCACAACTGGATCGACATGGAAAAGGTCCTGGGACTGCCTCCTGGGACCTCCCTGAGCACCCTGGGTGCCTGCTTGTCTGCCCATTATCCAGGCCAACTCGGGGTGGGGGGTGTACTGCACTGTGAGTCTCTGTTGGAGATGTTTGTCTCTTTTATCAAAGAAATAATTAATGAAAACTGGGGAAAAAAAAGTTCAACTTCAACTGTCCCGAGATCTGGGTGTTTTGAATATCCGAAGTACTTTATTACTATTTTGCAAGTCTGCATCTCTGTAAGTTAAAAAGACAAATGTGAGGACAACAGGTGGTGTGATGATTAAGGTGCTGGATTCCCACATGGCTAACTGTGGTTCGAGCCCCAAACCCGAAGGCTTGAAAATCACGTGGGCACATGTGCATGTGTGCCCAAAAGAGGAGAATGGAGAGGAGGGGACTGTGGTGTGGCCATCCCTCCTAAGGGGTGATTTCTCACTTTCCCTCTCTCTTTCTCTGTCTGCCTCTTTCTGAAAAGTGCATATGCCCTATGGCAAACACCTTAAAAAAATAATAAAAGAGGCAAATGCAGGGGGTCTTAGGGCTCACCCAAGGAGATGTCTTAGGGAGGTGAACAGAGACTATAAGAGTATTTCTGGTTAGCGACTGGGTATTGTTGACTGTAAATGAAATCCATCTCTGAAAAATCGGACACTTCATGCATACAGAGCTTAGCACGCTAAGTGAGGGAGTATAGACTATGTATAGAACTTGTTTCGCCTATAGCACAATTATGTGGTTCCTGGGAGAATTTTTTATACTGTTATGATACGCTAGTGGAAAATCCAACAAGAAAGGACATGGAAATATCTCAAAGTCATATACTGGGTTGTCGGCAAAGTCATGACTTATTTTTGGATAGAAAAACACAGAAAAATGCCATGACCTTTTAGACAACCCAATAGTTACAGGAAACAAGCAACACATGGTGCAATTCTCTTTATTTAACAGAATTAAAAACAAATCTGCATTGGGGCCAACGGGTGGCATGGTGGCTAAGGTGCTGGATTCCCACATAGCCAACCACAGTTGGAATCTAGGACCCGAAGGCTTAAAAGTCATACCCAGTGCATGTGCGTGTGCCCACAAAGTCCTGAGAGAAGAATAAAGGAGGTTTGGCCATGCCCCTGGAGAATGATTTCTCACTCCCCCCTCTGTGTCTCTCTATGGCAAGCACATGGCCTTATGGCAAAAGCCTTTAAAAAAAAAAAAAAAAAAAAAAAGGAAAGAAAAAAACTTCATTATTTCTGTGTGTGAAATACATATATTTGAAAATGCCTAGCCACGTAGGCTCTGGCCCTCTTAACCACTAAGCCACAGGCCTGGCCCCAAGAGTAGATTTTAAGTGTCTTCACCACAAGAATCATAAGTATGTGAGGTGATACATGTTAATTACTTGATGTCGCTATTCTCCAATATACGTATTTTGAAACATGCTGCACACCATGGATATATGTAATTTTTAATATAATTTGTCAACTAAAAAAACCAAAAAAAATTTAATTAAAAAAAAAAAAAGTTTAGAAAAAGGTTGGGGATGGGGCTGGCTGGTGGCGTGGTGATTAAGGGCGCTGGACTCCTACATGGCCCACCGTGGCTTGAGTCCTGGACCTGGGATTTGTTTTTTTTTTCATTTTCTATTTCCTTCTCTGGTCAAATTAAAATAAATCAATAAACCAATACAATTTAATAAAATCATTCTTTCTTTTTTAAGAGTTTTTTGCCATAGGGCGCATATACTCACCAGAAAAACAGAGAGAGACAGAGAGACTGAAAGTGAGAAATCACCCCCCCAGAGGGGATAGCCACACCGCAATCCCTTCTCCTCCATTCTCCTCTCGGGATCTTGGGCACGCACGCACACACGCCCGGCATGATTTAAGCCACCGGGTCCGGGACTTGAACCACAGTCGACTACATGGGAGTTCAGTGACATAACCATTATGCTAACTACTGGTACCAAAATAATTATTTAAAAGAGAAAAAGGTCGGAGAAAACGTATAAATGAATAGTGGTCATCTTGGGTAGGTGGGCTTTAACTTTTCATTCCATAATGACCTAGTTCTCTGTGTAGCTGGAATTTAGGATGACCAAGTATGTGTACTGCCTGTGCTTGTAGCTGGAATTTAGGATGACCAAGTATGTGGAATGCCTGTGTTAAAAAAAAAAAAAAAATCCCCAAAACTTTTCATGTGATGTTATAGGGAGCATATTTTAGAGTAAAATTAATGGTGAGCTATTACTGGAAGCGAATATACATCTTTATTTAAGAGTTGAGGACAATATACTCATCGCACAAATAATAGAAAGCCTGGCTACACATTATCATATACACGAATCATTAGAACATTCCCTGACGCTTCCTTGCTGCGTTTAAGGCAGCCTTGAAATCAGCGATCCGCCCAAGGCAAGCAGTAATTTATGCCAAGCCCGCAAAAAAGACAGATGATTTAATTAATTCTGCTACTAGTGTCTCTCAGTGGAAGAAGATGTACATGCTATTCTCAAGGCTTGTTTGGGCCTGTTCTATCAGGCTGGGTACACTGAAAACAAAACACCCAGACCAACGTTGGACAAGACACCCCTTTTGCGTACCTGATGGCGTCTGCCATTTTAGTGCTTTCTCTTTTCCTGTCGTCTGTTAAACGCCGTATAAAATAAATAAAGTCGAGGCCGCAACAGAAGACACTGCCCACCGCGCTGAGTAGCACGAGCTTGCTGTCGTCCGCAGCAGCTGTGTTCAGAGCACTCTGGACTTCTTTCATTACCTGAAAGTCACCAGAAGTTAAAGGGGCAAAGGGTATTCTGGGGGCAGAACCCTAACATACTTTTTTTTATCCAACAGTCTGGATCTATAGAACATTCATGAAAATTGTGATACGGTTCTCCAGTATCTATCAGGGTTTTAAATAACTGATTATAATCAGAGTCCTGGGAAACGGCGATGCAGAGTTGATAACTACCTAATTACAGAGTATGGTAAGAAAGACACACGAGTCTACATTACCTTAATTTCTACAGCCTTGATTGTGGCTCTCGGTAGGTAAAGCAAATGAATAATCTATCCCCTGGGCATTTCTACAGTTTGGACAGCAGGTGGCACATTCAACCAGTTCAACTAAAGAAACTAGTTTAGTTCCAGTTTTGGTTGTTGTTGTTATTTGTGTGTGTGTGTGTGTGTGTTTAAACCAGCTGAACCTACTTGGGACAAAAACCCAAACAGTATGGTGTGTAAGTGCATTAAGTACAACCACATTGGCATGAAAGGGTTATTTCGGAAGGGCACAAAATCATTTCTAACCATCTCTAAGAAGTATTTAAAAATAACCAATGAAGGGACTCTGTTGTGCAGTCTAAAAATGACCCGGGGAGCCGCCCTGAGCTGACTGTTACGTGACCCCGGTCAGACACACGGACTTTCTGTAGTGTGGTTTTCTTGTCTGCGAAGAACTTAGCAGTTCACAAGAGGAAAACACTTACTAGTTACTGTCAGCAATGAACATGTGTGGACACCGTGTACCTGCACGTTCTGCGACAATGCGGGAGAATATCTGAAGACCAAGAACAATGGCGACGTTTTCTTAAGGGGCTGGAACCCAGGGCGTTTTAGTCTTGACTGAACAAAGACCCTGTCTGCTGAGGCCCAGCCACCATGGTGGCACAGGGAAAGGTGCTGCTGCACAATGCTGGCACCACAGGGGACGGTCCAGGTTTGGCCCCTGGTCAGTATGATCAAGCCGGGTACACCTGTGATTGTGACCGGCTGGGGCCTGAGGGAGTAGGGGATCACACCATGGTGAGACTGTGTATGTATGGGGAGGTTCCCCCCACTTGTGAAAGAAACTTAAAGAAAAAAAAAAGTCTGATGAAAGCTAAAGCAGTGTGTGCCCCGTCCACATTTTCCATGTGACTTCCAGGAGGATGTGGGCTACCCAGGCACCCCATGCCGTCCGGATGCAGGGCTGACCTGGGAGGTGACCGAGGACAGAGTGCAGCTACCACCTGTCCATCCCGAGCTCTGGTTCCCTGCAAAGCCCACAGTCCCAACTTCACCGCAGTCGGAGCGCGGTGACAAGCCAAGCGGCCCCGTGTCACCTCCGCGTCCTATCTTCTGGTGGGCACCCTGAGATGGCCCAGAAGGAGGCTCAGAGTGAACACAAAGGACAGCACTGATTCTGCAAAGCGGGCCCAGAAAACGGGCCGCAGAAGCACGAAGCCCAGATCAGCCCAGGAGCGCCTCTCACCTCTGGATTGAGTGAGTTATTCTCGGATGATTTTGTGGATAACAAGATGTGGGTGAAGCCATCCTGCTTCCTGACGACAATATCTCTGTATCTGTAGGCGCTTTCTGTTTGCCTCACACTGAAACGCAATCGCTTGTCAAAAGGCTGGTCTCGTCTGTCATCAATAAATTTCCTTTTCCCGGCGGTCACTCCTGTGACGGATGTCTGTATGTTGGTTGTCCCGTTGGCTGTTAATGCGTCCATGAACGGAGAGGTACCTGCCAAGAGTTTGAAATCTCAGTGGTCTGTGACGTCCTACCACCAGTTCGCGCCCAGCGCCATCTCTGAATTAGATAAAAACGCACGATCCAAACCCAGGATTTCACGTGGTAACAGGGAACTAAATTAGAACCTTGGGAAAATGCACTCTGGAAAGCTGTTTTTAGTCAATGTCTAAGAAGGAAATCACCCTCTTATCTTTACCAAAAAGTAAAGACAGAAAGGTACTTACTCAAAAGAAGCTACAAAATTCAAGACTTCACAAAGGATGGAATTAAAAAAAATCTCGGCCTTATGCACAGTACCTATTCTAAGTTTGAGCGGTTGAGAGAAAGCAGGACACGGAATAAAAAAAAAATACTTAATTTGAGTTGAGCCCATCTGCTGTCTAGTCAAAAGTTCTTTTTCTGAAGGCAAAACTGACCTGTATAGACACATGATCTATCTCGGCAGGTCTGCAGGCTCCTGCCTCACCTGAGACATTTAGTACCCAGGAGTTCTTCCTTAGGTGGCCCTGGGAGGTGACCATCCATCCAGGGAGAGCAGGTGGCACTGGTTAAGACAGCTGAATCCCACACAGCCAACTGTGTGGTTAAGCCCTAGACTCGTGACTGGAAAAACACACTGGGTGCATATGCGTGTGTGCCCAAAATTCCGAGAGGAGAAGGGAGAAGAGACTGCAGTGTGGTCAACCGCTCTGAGGGGTGCTTTCTCACTTTCTCCTCTCTCCATCTGTCTCAAGTGAGTGCACGTGTTCTAGAACAAAAAAATGGAAAGAAGAGATCCATCCACTGGTCCCAATTCTACTTTCACAAACAGCTGCTTCAACAGCTAACAACAGCGCTCCCCTCTCCCACCATATTCGATGCTTTGCCAATGTGCCTTCGTGTGTCACAGCCCCTCAACATCAACACGGTGCTGCCTCAAGAGGCTGTCTCTGGAGGCCAGGCGGTAGCACAGCAGTAACCCACTGGATCCACATGGGGAAAGTCTTGGGTTCGTGGTCCATGACCTTCCTCTACACACCGAGCACTTGTGCACATGCCTGTGACCTGGGGTAATTGAGGGTGGGATCCTGGAGTAGACTTCTGGGGCATTCATTCTCTCTCTCTCTCTCTCTCTCAGAGGAAGAAGAAGAAAACTTAAAAGACCCATATGGTCTCTTGAGCTTAATATTTCTTTTATAAAAAAAAAACAAGGGTTACATTTAATATTTGTTGGAGTGACCAACATATGTCAGAATAAGAATTCAAGTCTTAGGACTCCAGATGGAGTCACTGGACTCTACTGCAATGGAGTCTTGGACCCAGCAGCTTAAAACGCATGCCAGGTGGGTGTGTGTGCATGCCCAAAATCCCAGGAGGAGAAGGGATTGCAGCATTGCCATCCCCCTGGGAGTTGGTTTCTCACTTTCTGCCTCTCTTGCGAGCATGCATGCCCTATAGCAAATAGCTCTCTTAAGGAAAAAAAAAATTTAAGTATTAAGGCAAAGGATGATATTCCTGTCTATATGAACTCTCTACATATCCCTACTATGGTAATGGATGACACAGCCTTTGGTTGGGGGAAAAAGAAAGGCATGTTCAGAAAACGGGATCGAGCTTTACCAATAGTATGAGCAGAGGCAGAAGAGGAGGAAGACGTGAAGAGGAAGAATTACGAATCAGAACAGTTCCTTCCAAGTGAAAGAAAATAAGCCACAGCCACCAGAAAAGACTCAAAAAAAAGACATCTCAGAGAATCCAAATGTCTCCCTGGTAAAACAATTTGACTTTCATTCACTTGGTGAAAATACTACTGTTCAGTTTAATCTCTGGTTTAAATTTAGGGAGGTTATTAGACATGCGTATGGCTCAAGAAACTAAAAATATGAAGTTGTATGTTTATGCTACAACAAGGCCTCCCAGGACCTCACTCTATTTGCCCAGGACCCCGACCTTCCATAATTAGTTATGGGGCTGGTATCTCAGGTCTCCCTTCCAGAGAGTCTTTATGCATATATGAAGAAACTTCAAAAAGTTTGTGGAAAAATGGAATTAACTTGAGTCAATTTAGGTGCAAAAAGAAAATGGAAACCCATGCATGGTTTCTTCACATTACAGATTTCCGTAAAATCTTGGTAAAGATTCCTTGTACAAGAAAATGTGAATTACATTTCTGTTTCACCTCTTCCATTTTAGAAAACACCTGCCAGAGGGCACATGTGTTTGCCAGAGACAGGGAGGAGAAAGAGAAAGAAGGAAAGTGAGTCAGCACCCCCATGGGAGATGGCACGCTGTAATAATCCCTTCGCCTCCATTCTCCTCTGGAGATTCTGGCCACGTACGCACACCTGCTCAGCCTGTTTTTCCAGCTGTGCAGTTGGCCACGTGGGATCCAGCCACCGTAATGACCATGCCACCTGCTGGCCCCCATTCCCTCTTGGAAAAACACAAATGTCAGTACACTAGAAGTGTTTTGCAATACTGGGGCATTGGAAAAGTCATGACATATTTTTCTTTATTTTTTTGAACATATATTTATTTATATTTGATCACATGGCTGACTGCGGTTTGAGTCCCGGACCTGGTGGCTTGCCTTCTCACTTTCTTTCTCTCTATCCAAATAATGTCAAATATATCGAGAGAGAGAGAAAGTCAGAAGACAAGCCATCGGGTCCGGGACTCAAACTGCAGTCGGCCATGTGGAAGTCCAGTGCCCTTAACCACCACACCACCTGTCGGCCCATGACATATTTTTCTATGCAAAAAAATGCGCCATGGCTTTCTGAAGACCTACTAACTGCTTGTATACGTACACGACAGGCACACTGTTATATCTTTCACAGTATCTGGGAACGCTTCTCAGCAGTTCAGCGTTTCTTCATTCTTTTCTAAGGTACAGAGCAGTGGGCTGCATGGACGGTCTCTGATTCATTTTTCTAACCCACACTGCAGTCGACACTAACATGCAATGATCCCCTGACACCATGACAGGGCTGCAGCGCCTACCCTGGGTCTGCCATTCCCACGCAGGCAAACCTATAGGGCATGTCTGCAAAGGATTCGTAAGCTGGAGCATGTCTAACCAAGAAAGCAGTTAATAAGATGTTAGCGGCAGGAGGGTGCTGCTGAAACCTCCTGCGCGACTCAGGGAGACTCAGGGACAGCTCAGCCTCTTTCTTGTAAGTTTATCCTGTCCCCTCCCAGATCCGCCCCACCTGCATTTAATCCGATCTGCCTTAGAAGCCCTGTGGAATCCACCCTTCCCAGCCACAGCCTTGCCTGCTCCACTCTGGCTGTCTCTGCTTCTCCCTCCATCTGTCATTCCTCAACCCACTCTAAGGAAGAAAATAAATGTGCTCAAGAAAAGGAGAGAGAGAGGAAAGGTGATTCTGCCCTGTTGGGCTTTGGGTGAGTGAGAGAGGGGGACATTTACAGGAAGCCAGAAGTAGCTAGTGCAGGGTGGGAGAGGGAGAAAAAATTGGTTTAATTGTTTTAAATATATTTTTGACTTACTTGGGACCCAGCAGTTAGCATAATGGCTATGTCGCTGGACTCCCACGTAGTCGTCCGCGGTTCGCGTCCCAGACCCGGTGGCTTAAAACTCATGCCAGGCACGTGTGCGTGCATGCCCAAGATCCCGAGAGGAGAATGGAGGAGAAGGGATTGCGGCGTGGCCATCCCCCCTGGGGGGTGATTTCTCGCTTCCTGTCTCTATATCTCTATCTGGTCCCTATAGCAAAAAAAACTCTCCAAAATACTTACTTACTTACTTACTTTATTTATTTTTAAATTTGACCAGGACCAGAGAGAGAGAGAGCGAGAGAGCGCGAGAGCGAACACACACAAACCAGCCAACAGGTCTGGGACTCGAACTGCGGTCGGCCATGTGGGAGGGAGTCCAGTGTCCTTAACCACCACGCCACCTGCCAGCCCCATGAACTTGGTTTTATTAATGAAAAATCAGTGAAGACACCACAGGGCTCAGAGGTAGGGTGGGGGCTCAGGGCAGAGGTGAGGACTACAGGGTTGGTGCAGAGAAGATGGCTGCGCTGATAGGAGCTCCCTGAGAAGAGCGGGCCAGCAGGCAGAGAGAATCAGGAAGACAATAAGGGGCTTCTCGAAAGGAAGAAGACAACGGGACCAGCAGTTAGCATAATGGCTATGTCACTGGACTTCCATGCAGTCGACCGTGGTCCGAGTCCTGGACCCAGTGGGCTTAAAATTCACGCTGGGCGCATGTGCGTGCGTGCCCAAGATCCCAAGAGAATGGAGGAGAAGGGACTGCGGTGTGGCCATCCCCCTGGGGGGTGATTTCTCGCTTTCTGTCTCTCTCTGTCTGGCGAGTGCATGCACCCTGTAGCAAATGCCTCTCAACAAAACAAAACAAAACAAAACAAAAAGTGAGGAGACAATGCCACGGCAACAGGGAGGTGTCAATAGTGGCACGTGCTGCAGAAGTATGGAGGGGAACGGACACGACGGAGCAGGAGGGGAGACGAGAGAGGCCAGGAAGAAACTTGGGGAAGTTGTTTCACCAGAGCACCAAGGGCAAATGGCAGGATACAACGGAGCAGACAGAACTTGTGAAATAAAAAGCATTAATGTTCAAGTATCTGTCAAAGCATTGTGTTAAGGAACACAGAAATACAATGGCAGGTGAGAGGACGCAGGACCTCGGTGACAGCTGACAATAATGACTTCCCTGGCTGAAAAGAGATCACACCTCAGAGACACTTCTGTGTAGAGGCAAGCAGACCGACCACAGGATGCGGTGGCAGCGTGATATGACAAGAGACAGATGTGGACAGGCCGGAGAGTCTGGGCCTTCTCAGGAGGTGAAAGGGTTCTTACAGCTCACACCTGCCGCTGTGCTAGCAACGTCCAGTGAGAGCTGTGTGTGTCCTTGCGAGTTACCGGGCCTGAACTCAGTCTTTAACTGATGCTCCATTAGGGCCCCAAAAGAATGACTTCAGCAATGAAAGGGTCTGGATGTCTGTGCCCTCCTAAAATTTCTATGTTGAAATCCTCGCTCTCATTGTGATAGTATTAGGAGATGATGGGGCCTTCGGGAGGTATTTAGGGCACAGGGCCAAACCCTCGCAAGTGGGATTAGTGCCTTTATAAAAGGCAAGAGAGACCCTCGCCCCGCCCCTCTTGCCTTGAGGACTGAGCCTGAAGGCAGCACCGGTGGACGAGGAAATAGACCCTCACCAGATTTGAGATCTGCCAGTGCCCTGACCTTGGACGCTCAGCCTCCAGGCCTATGAGAGATGCATTTCTCCTTTCCACAAAGCCTCCAGCCTACGGGGTTGGTACAGCAGCCCAAATGGACCAAGACGCCTGCCGAGTGCTGGGTAGCTGCCTTCCACTGGGACGGAGCTGCTGGCTTTGGGTCTCCACCTGTGCACTGCTCTGCAATTCAGTGTCTTTCCTTTCTTTAACAACCATTCCTCACATTCTTCAGTCTTCCCGCCTTCCACAGAAGCAGGGTTTCTGAACTATGGGGTCTGTGCAGCCGTTTTCTGTAAGCATCACAACAGGCCCAACATTTTCTATGGGGCGACCGGTCCCATGAGCTATCCATGGTTCTGCTTTGGCTCATGCTGACCAAGACTATTCAACGTGGCCTGCCGCGAAGAGTCCAGACTGTGTCAGCTCCCTGGTGCCACTGAGATTCCTGTTGACCTCGGACTGTGTGACCTTGCAAGTGCTTCAACTATCACGTCCACTCCAGTACGAATCCCGGGACCCTCTTGCACAGATGGAGAGATCTGAGCAGGGCAAGTGCTCACAGCAGAACAGAGTCTTAGAATCAGACTGCTGTGACCAGGCTAGATGCTGGCCACCCCCACCCCCTGCATCATTTATGCCCCTGTCCTGTGCTTGCCACAGCCAAGCCGCAGTGTCCTCACACCACCCAGACTCATCCCACCTCAGGCCCTCTGCACTCGCTCCTCCCTCTGCCTAGAACGCCCTTACCCTAAAGCATCAAGCAGCTGCTTTCTTCGGCTCGTCAGGACAGCAGATCTCGTGTAAGCTCCTGAGACAAGCCTTGGCCCCTCCAGCCACCACTGCACACGACCTGGTTTGTTTTCTGCATCACAGCCCCCCAGGTTCTTCCTCATTAGATCCTGGTTCACAGGACTCATTATCTGGGTACGCCACGAACTCAGAGCAGAGTCCCTGCCTGTCTCATTCACTTCCGCACCCTCAGTGCTCACGATTCTCAGTGCAGTTACTGCATAAGCGAGAGGCAGGTACCTTAAAGTTCCCTTAGTGCAGATCCCTCCCTTTAGAGATGAGAAGTGGCCTGCCAAATGTCAAGCAGCTCATTATCCCACGGCATTGCAGGGACAGTAAACTACACTGCAGGGCTGAATCAACTGCTAAGGACTAAACAAAAGGGGACCGCTGAGATTCCTGAGATTCCGGAGAAAACATCCTTCACAATGTAAGTGCTGGGGAAGGGTAGTGTGACTCACTGGGCCCACAATGTTTATGAAAACACAGGAGCAAAAAAAGCTGCCTCTGGAAACTGATAGTTCCTTAAGGACTCAGATTCAGAGACTACCAGTCCTTTCCCATAATGCATCACCACAGATTCTGCCTAGAAAAGAAACATATTTTAGTGTCTTTTCTAATCATTGTTTTTCTTTTTAAATGATCTAGAGCAAAACAAACAAACAAATAAACAGATACCTTCAAACAGGGATGGGTTCAAAATACATATGCAGGTCTCTGTAAAAATAACTTATGATGTCTGCTTCCAACTTCAAAAAGAACAGGGCCTAGACGTCCTTGCTTGCCACTGACAACTGGAAACTAACAAAGTACCTGAAATGACTGTCTTGGGACCCAGCAGGTAGTGTGGTGGTTAAGACGCTGGACATTCCCACATGACCGACCACGGTTCGAGTCCTGGACCTGGTGGCTTGCATTCTCACATTCTCTTTCTCTCTGTGTGTCTCTCTCTGATCAAATTAAAATAAATGAATGAATAAATAAAAGTAACAATTATTAAAAAAAAAAAAAAGACTGTCTTCAGGCCATGCAGGACTGTGCTCCCAGAGTGAAGGGTGTTAAACAGGTGAGTCGAGTGTTCTATCTGGCTCTGTCCAGAGGCGATTTCCAGACTGCAGATACAGGGAGGGGAAACCCAGGTACAGTCTGGCAAAAAGGCAAAACAAGAACATAGACAACCTGGGGGAACCCCAGGAGGCTCTAATTTGTGGGGAAGGGTATGAGAAAGGAGGGACCTGCACAGAAAGTTCCAGAACAGCCGAGGGAAGTCCCTTGAGTCATTGGTGAATTCCAGCCTGAACACACAGAGGGAGAAATGACAAAGGCCGGTCAGGAAAACTTTTGAGAAAGAACAATTACTGGAGACCTGTGAACTGAACAGCTCCCAGAGCTTCGGCCAGAGCGGAGAGAACTTAAAGAACACATAGGCGGTCAACAGAAACACCAGGGCAGGCACACAGCAGTAGTGGGAAAAATTTAGTTCTAGAATAAAGGCCACTTAGAACTGCACGGACAAATCTTTAAAAATGACCTCAAAAAGATCAAAACGAATATGCAAGTAATAATTTCCCGTCAGAACAAATCTACCACTCTTAAAAAGCGTACAACAATTATCGAGCACCCCAAGATGCGCAAGTCACAATATTTGGCAGCCAACCCAAAATTATGAGGCTGGTTAAAAGTAGAAAAGTCAGGGCTGGCCCTGCAGTCTACTGGATATAAGTGAGCTGGATTCCACAAGGCCACTCCCGGGGCCTGAATCCTGGTCCTGGTGACTGAAAAAACATGCAGGAGCATTTGTGAGTGTGAACAAAGTCCCAACGGAATGAAGAAATGGAAGAAAAGGGATTGAGGCAAGACCGTGGCCAACTGGAAGGTGCCGTTTTCCTCTCTCTCTCTCTCTGGTGGCAATTGAACAACAATAACAGTCAAAAGGGCAGAAACACAGGGCCAGTGACCAAGACTGAATCAGTTAATACAGAAATAAAAATGAGAGATGAAGGAATTAACAAAGAATCTTTATAAGATGGTTATGTGCTCAAACATTTAAAGTACAACATGAACATAATGTGAATACAGAAGATTAGAAATAGATATTGCAGAGTATGTTTTTTTCTTTTTTTGGGAGAGGGTTTTGCTATAGGACACGTGAGCTTGCCAGAAAGAGAGATAGAAAGTGAGAAATCACCCACCGGGGGATAGCCACACCGCAATCCCTTCTCCTCCATTCTCCTCTTGGGATCTTGGGCACGCACGCACATGTACCCAGCCTAAGTTTAAGCCACTGGGTCCAGGACTTGAACCATAGTTGGCTACATGGGAGTCCAGCGACATAGCCATTATGCCAACTGCTGGTCCCAAGAGTATGTTTTTTTCTCTACTTTATTCATTATAGAACTTGCATGTACATATGAGAGACAGAGAGAGGAGGGAGGAAAGAAACAGAAGAACACACTCCATGGGGTCTAGTTATGCCATGATTCCCAGCTTTCAGCTCTTTAGTCCATTAGATCTTGGGCACTCACACATGTACCTGTCGTGTTTGGGGCTGACCAGGCTGGGGATTCTAACTATGATTTCCATGAGAGATCTGGCTTCACTTCACCGTGCATTACCACTGGGCCAGAGAGACAGCACATGAATAGGTAATGGATTATATGCCACAAAAAAATAAATAAAAACTTAGAGAACACATAGTAGTAGACTCTATCCAGTATGTACAATGGAGAAAATGACAGAAATCAATGCATACAGCCAGAGTGCCCTATGAAATATTATCAAGCCTATGTGTAAATTAAGCTTCATAAAATATTTGTGCGTAAGAAAAATATTTGCAGAAGGACGGGCAGATGGTGTAATGGTTATGTTGCTGGACTCCCATATGGTCGACCGCAGTTCAAGTCCTAGACTCAATGGCTTGAAACTCATGCCGGGCATGTGTATGTGCAAGCCCAAAATCTCGAGAGGAGAATGGAGGAGAAAACTGTCGTACGGCCAACCCCCTGTGGGTGATCTTTTGCTGGGACCAGCTGGTGGCATGGTGGTTAAGGTGCTGGATTCTCACAAGGCCAACCACGGTTTGAGTCTTGGACCTGGTGACTTGCTCTCTCTCTTTATCCTCTCATCAAATTAAAAAATAATAAATATTTTTTTAAAAAAGGAAAAATATTTGCAGGAATCAGAGCTAAAGGCTAGTTGGTGCCATGGTGGTTGAGGTGGCTGGATTTCACATGGCTCACCGTATGGTTAGAATCCGGGACTGGTGACTTGAAAAACAACCTGGGTGCCTGTGTGTATGTGCCTAAGAGTCCAAGACGAGAATGCAGGAGAAGGGATCATAATGCGGCCATGTCCTATTGTGGGATGCTTTCTCAATTTCCCTCTTTCTACCTCCCTCTGGAGAGGGATGTGCATGTGCCCTCTGGCAAATTAAAAAAAGAAAAAAAAAAAAAAAGGGGGTAAAAGTGGTCCATACTTGATATGAATCTAATGTCTACAGATTTAAGACGCTTAAAAGATCTCAACTGGGATAAATACACACATATACACACACACACATAAAGTCATATCATAATCTGACATGAAAAAAAGGACATTATAGGTAAACAACAGAAGAACGGCTGCAGCATATTTATCTTCAGAAGCATATAAGACAAAGAAAACAGAATGGCATCTTGAGAGTATGAAGTTAACAAAAACAAAGCGAACCCAGGAGTGCAGCACATTTATAGCATAAATGTCCTTCAAACACTGAGGAAAAAGAAAATGTTTCCAGACAGAAGATGAGACAATTTGTTGCCAGCACACCTGAACTGTAAGAAATATTAAAGGATGCTCCCAGGCAAAAGAAAAATGATGCCAGGTAGAAGCTAAGATGTATATGCAAATGCATGGCCAAAAATGAGCCTGCAGCATGGCCATCCCCTCTGGGGGTGATGTCTCACTTTCCCTCTATCTCTCTGTGTGTCTTCTACTGGTGGGTGCATGTGCTAATAGCAAATTTAAAAAAAGAAAAAAAAAAAGGAAAATATATAGGATAAGATAAATCGAAAACATCAGATTTTAATAAGAAACATTTAAAAGATTTAAAAACACAAAAAAATGCCATTAATTCTGGGAATACCAAATACTATAAATTTATCTGTTGTTCTCAATATTAATATTAAGACTTCTAAAGTGGCTAAGATTTAGCAGGAAGACAAGCTACAAAATTTTTGAAATAAATGAAATCCACCTTACCTGTTTTATATTATAAGTCTACAGAGAGAAGGAGCTCTAGTAAAACAAAAATGATCTAATAATTGCTCCTATGATAAAGATTTAAAAGAAATAAGTAGGTAAAGACCATTCAAAAGAGATAGTAACAAAAAAACTAGAAAGTTAACTTTTTTTTTTAGAGTTTAACAAAAAGCATAATCAAACCTAGAGGAGAGCCTATATATGATTTATAGATGGAAAGGAGAAGAACTTCAACAGAAAAAAAATAATAATAAAAAAAATTAAAAACAACTGAAGAAAAGTGAAAAGAAAATTCAAGGACATAAAGATGGAAATTTTCAGCAGGTAAAAGATGAGCACAATTAACATTAAAGCACTAATAGAGGGAACCAGCAGGTGGCGTGGTAGTTAAAGTGCTGGACACTCCCACATTGCCAACCATGGTTGGAG
>NW_006159506.1:8813849-8825016 GCF_000334495.1 Tupaia belangeri chinensis
GTGGCTGTTCTTCCCCCCCCCCCCCCCCCCCCCCCCCCGTCCCCTGTGTGTGTTCTCTGGCCAACTTAAAATAAATGAATGAATAAATAAAAATAAATATATAATTCTTTAAAAAAAAAAGCACTATAGAAATGGATTTAAATAAAAGAATAAGACCTAACACATGTGCACCTATGCATAGGTGCACATGCACACACATACACACACACACACAGAGTACAAATGTTGGAATGAGAATACCAGAACATGTAAAAACTGATTTTCCACTGATCTCACGAGTGTAAAAAATGAAATAACTCTACCTAGTTTCAGATTAGGAAAACTTAAAATGCCTCAAATTAAATCAGGGCTGGGGAAGGGCACACATACATAAATTGGTACATTTCTAGAAAGCAATTTTCTAAATGTGCCTATGGACCTCTGCCCTTGTAATTCCACTTTAAGAGCTGTACTCCATAAAAGGAAAAGAGATTATACACTGACATATTTTTACATACAACAGGTATTAAAATAACTTTTAATTGAAAACAAAAAAAAAGGTAAAGAGCCCTCCACTTGGTACAGGAAATGGTTAAATTAATATGGTACACATGTACCTGACATTACATACCTACCATGTTTATAAAGAATTAAAAAAAATAGGTTAATAAGTGCACAAGACCCCCAGGCTGAGCTCTTCACGTAAACAAACTAATTAAATGCACGAGGCACAGCTAAAGGTGAGTGGTGTTTGCAGGTCTGATTCCCAAGCTTGTGTTCTTCCACTACCTACCTTACAACGCAGAAATGAAAAGTGACAGGACACACAAAAGGGGTGTGTAAATAGACATCAACAATGCTTTTTCTTTTTTTATAGAGGTTTTTGCTATAGGGTGCTTGCGCTCGCCAGACAGACGGATGGAGACAGAGAGACAGAAAGTGAGAAATCACCCCCCAGGGGGTTGGCCACGTCGCAATCCCTTCTTCTCCATTCTCCTCTCTGGATCTTGGGCGGGCACGCACACACACGCGCCCAGTGTGAGTTTTAAGCCACTGGATCCGGGATGCAAACCACGGTTGACTATGTGTGAGTCCAGCGACATAGCCATTACACTAACTGCTGGTCCCAACAATGCTTTTTACATAAGCAATAATGATCCCATGAATTTGCCAGCAATGTAAACGACAGAAATGCTAATCATGGGCCTTTCGAGGCCATTCCCATATTCTTGGCATGTCGTAAACTGCTACTGTATGATTATGACTGGCATAATCAGAAAACCTCTTGAAAACGTAACTACAATATCTGAAGTTCAGATAAAAGTTTCTGAGATACTGCTTTTTGTCAGACAAACATTTACTGGTATTTTTCTGACTGAATTGTAGTTTAGGATTATTTAATCAAGGGTTAGGAAGTTCAGTATGTTGTAAGTGTGGGTCATAACTCCAAAGAGTTCAAAACTTACCAAAAAAAAAAAAAGATACAGAGTATGTACATGTGGGAGAAGAGAGGCCCCCTTGACAGGGTCTTGTCACACTCTGAGCCCCTCTTCCCAGGCCTTCAGTTCCTCTGGATCTGGACACTTGTGCATGTCTGGTGGGGTCCAAATCCATGGTTCAGATAAAAACTCACCACATTTGGAGTGTGTTTGTATGTGTGTGTGTGTATGTATGTGTGTTTTGTTGTTACTGCTGTTAAGATATTTTTGCTATAGGGCGCATGTGCTCACCAGAGACAGAGAGTGAGAAAGTGTCTCCCCCAGAGGGTTGGCCATGCTGCAATCCCTTCTCCTCCATTCTCCTTTAACGATCTCGGGCATGCACACACATATGTCCTGGCATGAGTTTCAAGCTGCTGGATTCAGGACTCAGACTGTGGTCAACTACGTGGGAGGCCAGTGACCTAACCATTATACCATCTGATGATCCCTTGGAGTGTGGTGTGTTCTTTATCAGCCAAACCCTTCTGGAAGTAATTTCAACAGCAGCTCCACCCAAACCCCACTACAAAGCCCTGACACTGCCGTCCTGCCCCACAGGAAGTACAGGGAAGGAGTTAGGAACAGAGTGGCCATCCACAGCAAAAGTTCTCGAGGCTTCCTGCAGCTGGATGAAAACTCTCCAACAATGGGGAAGTGGGGCATCGCGTGTTTGTGCTAAGTGGTGCTCGGCTCTTCCTGATCAGTGCACCTTCCTTTATTCTTTCTTTCTTTCTTTTTTTTTTTGAGAGGTTTTGGCTATAGGGCGCGTGCACTCGCCAGAAAGACAGAGAGAGACAGAGAGACAAAGCAAGAAATCACCCCCCAGGGGGATGGCCACACCACAATCCCTTCTCCTCCATTCTCCTCTCGGGATCTTGGGCACGCACACACATGTGCCCAGCCTGAGTTTAAGTCACCGGGTCCAGGACTTGAACTACAGTCGACTACATGGGAGTATAGCGATGAAGCCATTATGCCAACTGCTGGTCCTGGTGGTACTTAATTTTTATACATTATGTATATATTAGGAAAGATCTAAGACATGAGCCTACTTATCATATTTTTTTGTTGTTGTTGTTAATGCCAGAGTGTGTGGGAGGGAGACAGAGATGGAGTGAGAACTTTCCAACAGGGCCTGGTTACGCTGCAATCGTTTTCCCTCCAATTCTTACCCCAGAAGGGTTCTGGCCATGTATGTCTGTGGTGTGTTTTTAAGTTGCTGGGGCTGGAACTCAAACCCTGGTTGGCCATGTGGGATCGGGCTTTGTCTGTTCAGTGCTTAGCCTTTTGCTACACAGTTACCTCCATCACACAGATTTAAAGTAACTAGGTCCAGCTGCAGTGGCACAGGAGGTAGGGCGCTGCTGCATGATGCTGGAACCATATGGGAAGGTCCAGGGTTCAGATCCCAGGTTGGCCTGATGGCAGTGGGAAAGATTGTGGGAGTCCAGTGCCCTTAACCACCATGCCACCTACCTAACGGACTCCTGAGAGCTTGGCATGCAGCAGGTGCTCAGCAAACATTTGCTGGGTGTAACAGGTAAGAAATGGCATGTGACACACATCAGGATGCTGTGCTGATAGCAAAGACATGGCAGCGGGCCATACTCAGGGGACTCTGATGAAAGCTTACTGGGAAGCCAGGGTGGCACAGGACAGGCTGCCGACAGCCTTCTGAATTAAACATCCAGCTAAAAAGAATATGGACATAAAGCCGGAGGCAACAGAGAGGGATCAGAGCTATCAACGGCAAAACCAACCTGTCGGGAACAACTAAAGACTGAGCCCAGAAAGAGGAATATCAAATGTCTTTCAATGTCCAGAAAAGAGGTTCTGAATCAATTAAAAAGAAAAAGACAAAACCAACCCAAAAACAAAACCAACACAACCTCATAACCAAAGACAAAAAAAATTATCAAGGGTTACTACAACTCTCAACACACAACTCATAGCTTATTAATTCTTTTAATGTTTATTTGTTTCTTCTGAGTGAGACTTAGAGAGA
The DNA here is from genome assembly GCF_000334495.1 of Tupaia belangeri chinensis. Taxonomy (NCBI): domain Eukaryota; kingdom Metazoa; phylum Chordata; class Mammalia; order Scandentia; family Tupaiidae; genus Tupaia; species Tupaia belangeri. The sequence goes on from NW_006159506.1 coordinate 8,817,315, forward strand.
GAGAGAGACACAGGACCCCAACAAAGTCCTGGTGTGGTGATCTAGCCCAGCCCCTCGCCCCTGGATCACCACCATCTGGCCCCATGGTTATCAGAGCTGGAGGGCTCCCCAGGCATGACTGGGGTGTCTTAGGTAGGAGGGCTGTGACACAGAGAGACCCTGTCAAGGGAAAAAAGACTTGACTTTTTGCCACAGGGCACATTAGCTCACTGGAGAGAGACAGAAAGATAAGTGAGAAATTGTCCCAAAGAGGGATGGCCACCCCATTCTCCTACATTTTCCTCTTGGGATTTTGGGCATGCATGCACGTGTGCCTGGTGTGATTTTCAAGCTGCAAGGTCCAGGACTTGAACCAAGTCAACCATGTGGGACTCCAGCCTCTTAACTACCACACCACCTGCTGGCCTCAGAAAAAAGACTTAAGGGCTGTAAACTCAAGTCCTCTAGTTACCTTCTGGCATCACCAAGGTAGAAGGGCAGAAGTCTGGTTTTCTATAAATGAGGAGAGGCGGTGCTTAGTCACAACCTCACACTCCTCTTCCTGCAGAGCACAGATGTGGGAAGACACACGCTGGGTGCATATGCAAATACTTTCTTCTCATGCATAAAATATACCCAAGTCAGGGACATAATGGTTATGTCGCTGGACTCCCACGGAGCTAGCCGTGGTTCGAGTTCTGGACCCGGCAGCTTAAAACTCACAACAGCCAAGATCCCAAGAGGAGAATGAAGGAGAAGGGATTGCAGCATGGCCATCTCTCCTGGGGGAGTGAATTCTTGCTTTCTGTCTGTCAGGTGAGTGTTCTTGCTTTCTGTCTGTCAGGTGAGTGCGCATGACCTATAGCAAAAATCTCTCAAAAAAAACAAACCAAAACAAACACACACACACACACACACACAAAGGGATCACATATGGGTATACATGTGGATAAATGTATTAAGTTTTAAGGATTTCTTTTTTTTATGTGTCTAAGTTGTATCTCAATTTTATAACAAATTAAATCTGGTGCTAATAGTAAATTCAATATTTTTGGTCAATTCTCCAAATTATTGTTGGTTTAATTGAAATAGAAAATATGGATGTAATATTTTTTAAATTGTCTTTAAGGTATAGGAGAGCGACCAAAATATTAAGTCATCAGGAACATCATGATGTCTTTTTCTATGCCAAGCTGCATCATGACTTCCCCAATGACCCAACAGTAAGCAAACGAACAGACTGACAACCTGGCCAAGATCTAGTAGAAGACAGAAATCTAAAGGACTGAACCTGGTGCCAGAGATTGACCATATTTACTTCTGGGTGCATGTGATGATTCTAGAAGAATCATTTGAAAAAGTGAAAGGTTAAGAGTCTGCAGAGTACTTTTGATTACCTCACAGAGCTAAGGGGACAGAAGTTGGATACCAGGGCCCACCCAATCAGTTGTACATAGGAGTAAGGGAGAAATAAATTAACTCCTGAAGGAACAGAAAACTAGTCCAAAGAACCTCAGCCTTTGGGGTTGACAGGTGGCATGATGATTAAAGGTGCTGGATTCCTACATAGCCGACTGCGGTTTGAGTCCTAGGCCTGGTGGCTTGCTCTCTCACTTTCTCTCTCTATCTCTCTGTCCCTCTCTAGTCAAAATAAAATGAATAAATAAATAAAGTTAAATTTTTTTTAAAAAGACAAAGAACCTCAGTCCTTAACTGGAATAAACTGACCCAGGATTGTTGGTGCTCCCAAACATCTATTCGACACAAAAACAAACCTCTAGAAGAAAACATTCTCCTAGATTAAAGATGACATCTACGAAACAAATAAAAACTTTTCAGCCTACAGTAAAAGGTTAACTAGGCACGTGACACAAGATAACATGGAGAAAAAAAAAAGTAGAAACAACAAACACTAGAAAGAGACCCACAGAGCCTTCGGATATTAGCACTATCATACACAGGCTTTAAAACAACTATGCTAATAAAAGCAAATAGAGCCACATTAACCACATACAATGCATAGGCTTTGTTTAAAGCCTACTTTGAAAAAAAAATTAATTGTTAAAAGATTTAGAATTAATTTGAAAATACTGAAATTGAAGGTAGACGAGGTAGTAGATGACATAGGAATTATTACTGATGAATGTGATGATTTTGCAGTTAAACTTTTTTTTTTAGATGGTTTTGCCTTAGGGCATGTGCACTCACCAGAAAGACAGAGACAGAGACAAAGAGAAAAATAATAAGTGATCACATATATATGTATACATGTGGATAAATCTGGTGCTAATAGTAAATTCAGTATCCTCCCCAGGCTACACCATCTGCTGGCCTCATTAATAGACTTTTTTTTAAAAGTTCATATTAGAGAAACATGAAAATATTTTAGGTTTGCTTTCAATTACTCCAGCGATGAGGGAAAAGGAAGTGGAGAAAAAAAGAGATGACAAGAGGAAATGGAAGAACTGGGGGAGGGGAACAACAGCAGCAGCGGCAGAAAGGGGAAATATATCAATATTTTGTAATAGAATGAAATAGTAAGGATTGTTATTGATGTAGAGTGATGAGTACACAGAAATGAGTTATATTGTGATTTTTTCATTCTGTGTATGTTTGATACACATATTCATACACCAATGTTCAGGATAAAAAATGTTTTTTAATCCCTGTTTACTGTGTATAGCAGATAATAGAAAAAAAGTTAACAATGTTAGCAAAGAAAAAGAACCTATGAGGACCAGCAGTTAGCATAATGGCTATGTCACTGGACTCCCATGTAGTCGACCGCGGTCTGCGTCCCAGACCTGGTGGCTTAAAACTCACGCCGGGTGCGTGTGCATGCGTGCCCAAGATCCAGAGAGGAGAATGGAGGAGAAGGGATTGTGGCATGGCCATCCCCCCAGGGAGGTGATTTCTCACTTTCTGTCTCTCTGTCTCTCTCTGTCTGGTGAGCACATGCGCCCTATAGCAAAAACCTCTCAAAAAAAAAAAAAAAAAATCATATCCAAGTCCAAGTGTGATACTTCCACCCAATTACCCCAAAGCTGTAAGAGGTACCTTCTACTAGCTAGGCCTGCACACAAGATTAAAAACCACATCATTTTCAGAGGAATGGCTCGGGATATATCACATTACTGTGATTATCACAGAAGACACACGGGCAATTTAAAAATAGACAAAATCGGTGCATAAACTGGCGCTGACATGCCCTTTCACAGCTCTGCCCAGAAAGGCTTTATTCTTGTAGTAAACCCTAGCTGCAGAGAGCACACCCAACACGTGGCAGAAGGGCCTGGTTCCCTAATCTATGAATTTTGTCCTTAGGACAGTTACAGCCCGGGAGGGCCGTAATGTAAAATAGGTGTAATATTTATAAATACAAAGGCTCTTGGGACAGCTGGTGGAGTGAGTAGTGGTTAAGGTGCCAGATCCTACATGGCTGACTGCTCAGTCTGAATCCTAGACCCAGCAGTTTGAAAAACATGTTAGGTGCTTGTGCGTGAGTGCCCAAAATCCTGAGGGGAGAATGAAGGAGAAGGGATTGTGGTGTGAACATGCACCGACCCAGAGAGGTGATTTCTCACTTTCTCTCCTCTCTGGCAAGTACATGCACCCTACAGCAAATACAAATAAGTAAGAGGGGTCTTTAAAAAATTCATGGGGGGACCAGCAGTTGGCATAATGGCTATGTTGCTGGACTTCCATGTAGTCGACTGCAGTTCGAGTCTCAGACCTGGTGGCTTAAAACTCATGCAGGACACATGAGTGTGCATGCCCAAGATCCCAGAGGAGAACGGAGGAGAAGGGATTGCGGTGTGGCCATCCCCTTGGGGGGCGATTTATCACTTTCTGTCTCTCTCTCTCTCTCTTTCTGGTGAACGCATGTGCCCTATAGCAAAAACCTCTCAAAAAAAAAAAAAAAAAAGTAAATAAATAAATAAAAATCATGGGGCTGGCTGGGGATATGGTGGTTAAATGGCTTGGATCTCTTATGGCTGATTGTGACTTAAGCCTCAGAACCAGTTGCTTGAAGGACATGCTGGCTGCATGTATGTGTACATTTGTGGTCTGTAGAGGAACATGGAGAAGGGACTATAGTGTGGCCACCCACCTGGGGGGGATGGTACTCACTCACTCGCTCTGTTGCACGTTCATGCCAAATGTGCATTATGAAAAAAACTAGGCACAGATTTCAAAAATTATTTTGCACCGATGTAAACTTATACTTTTTGTTTTTAATTTTGCTAAAGGGCGCATGCACGCACCGGAAAGAGTTGGGTGGTGAGAGTGGGAGGTGGAGAGAAAAGCATCCTCCCACTCCCCACCATGGAACACAGTCATATCGCAATCCTTCTTCCATTTCTTCCTCTTTTCAGTATTTTGAGCACATATTTGCATGTGCATGTACCAGGTATGTTTTTCTTTTCCTTTTTTTTTTTTTTTTGGAGAGGTTTATGCTATAGGGCACATGTACTTGCCAGAAAGACAGACAGAGACAGAGAGACAGAAAGTGAGAAATCACCCCCCAGGGATGATTTTATTTTATTTTTGGGGGGAAGGGAAGCAACAGATACACAAGCCTGTCAAATCCTTCAAATGTAAGAGATTATTGTAACCCAAAGGTGAATTGTACAAAACCCTCATAAAAATATTAGTTATTTCTCTTTTTGTGGCCAGGAATTACTGTCTCCCAGCCAGAATGGGTCTAAACAGGCACATCCAGGCCTCATCAAGTGTGTGCCTTCAGTTCTGAGTGGCCCTCACTGTTAAAGACACTCGGTTTGCTCAATGACCTGACGAGAACTTGAAGATTCCCATACTTCTGGAACAAAACACTCCAACTTGCACTATCACTAACTATTCAAAACTCTATGGTCAGTCGAGGGTACAAGCAGAGATGGCTGAGAGTCCTTGCCTGTGCTTCAAAGGTTTGCACTATAAAGGTCAGTGCTCTATAGACGGCCATGTGGGAAGAGTCCTCTGTCGGTTTTAATCTGCATTTTTGAGTTACACTGAGCTCCAAAGGGAGCATTAATCCCTAAACCGATTTGGATTCCTAAGTCTAGACAAGCAGCAAAGTCTTTGGTGGCCCAAATGAAATCTAAGTGCTCATTTTTACTCAGTTCTTCAAAACATATATGGCAATAAAGCAGTTACAAAGCTATTGGCAACAACCAACATTTCAGAATCAGAGTAGGAGCAGGGAGGAGTCCTTAAAAGTGAACAGTATTATTTGAAGAAGTTAATGGAAAATTTTATTCAAGCATGATCAATCTTTAATTACAGATGCAAATGCAAAGCATTAAGCTTAGCTTTACATGTGACAAACTAAAACAAAAAACTGAAAAACGACTAAGCAGAGCAATACAAACCCTACCATTCTAAGCGTATTAAATCAGTTCCAAAAGAAAATTCAACGAGACAGGTGACACTTTAAATTTAGTTTACTTCTTCATTAATAGTGTTGAAAATCAGTCAAATATTAGAGGAAAACAACAATCTGTATGCTACAATGTCATCTTCCAATATCAAAATAGGAACGGAAAATTATCAGACCCATCTTTGTGTTAGTGTGGAAAATTAAGAAGGCTTAATAAGAAAAATAAAGAAAAATGAAAATAGAATATTGATACCATCCACATGGAATAATTTTCTAAAAGTAGGATCTTACTCCTGATCACATCAACAAAAATTCTATTTCCTGCAAAAATGATTCAACTTTATTTGAAATATGAATGAATTCCTTCCATACTTTTCTTTATGATGTTTATAATCTTGACTTTTGAATCAACAAGCTTTCGCAACTATTATTACAGTAAAAAAATTACTTGGGCTGGCAGGTGGTGTGGTAGTTAAAGGGCACTGGACTCCCACATGGCTGACTACGGTTCGAGTCCTGGACTTGGCTTCCTTTCTCACTTTCTCTCTTGCTCTTTCTCTCGAGCTATCCCTCTTTGGTCAAGTTAAAATAAATAAATGGAAAGATAAAGCTAAATACAATAATTCTTAAAAAAAAAACAAACTACTATTAAATGTAAATTCCCTATTTCATTAGCAGTACACAGTCTTTAATTCTAAATTCTAGAAACGAAGATACTATCTTGGTTAGAAAACTGGTACATTAGTTATCACCAAACCTGTACACCAAATGAAAGTAACTCACAAACTACACACACACACACACACACACACACAGAGTGTATTACTTCCATGAAAGAAAGAAGAGCGAACAGTCTCAACAGAGTCCTGAGATCGTGAGCATGCAAACACTGGGTGATTTCAGGGAGGTCTCCGGACACAAACTGGGAACCTTCCCATGTGATGTGGGTCAGTCTCATGGAGCAGTGTGTTTTACTGTTGTGCCACTGGTCCTACAATATGTATTTACTATATCAGGTATTTTCAAGGTTAAATGTTCGAATGTTCATTTTGGACCATTAGTTCAACATATCTCCCAGAGGGCAGAACTTCAAATACTTCCTTTGGAAGTATATTTTCACTTAGAGTAAGGAGACATTTAGGACGTTTACTAATACGTAACTCTAATTCAGCCTTCTGCCTGCAATGTCAAAAGCAACAGGCTAAGAATGACAACGTGTCATGTGCTGCATAATGACATTTTGGTTAAGGATGGACCACACATAAGATGGTCTACAGAGACTAGACACAGACTACACTATAATACAGCTTAGCTATGCCATCTCTTTGTGTGAGTAAATCTTATATTTGTAACAAAATCATGTGTCACGTTTCTCAGGAGTTGGCCCCACTGATAAGCGAACATCTGACTGTAGTTTGAATCTTTCCCAGTGCTACAGTTTTCTCGCAATTTCTTGAGCATTAAAACAACAGAATACACCACAGGACAAAATTACTAATGCCTCCCTTCTTGTAGAGCGCCCCTGCCCATCGCCCTCAGCGCCTATTTCAAAATGGCACTCAACGGAAGCCCGCTGAGCGCTCAAAGCAGTAAACAACTTTAAGGAAGTAGGGCAGTGGGGAGCGTGGAGAGCACGGGAACACCGCATGCAACCAATCCTCTTTCGAGGACTGGCTTCCGTGCACGTGGACAATGATCTGATTGGCTAAAGGCCCTTTATAAGGCCCCGGGGAAAGGGAAAGGGGGAAGAACTTCTGTAACATAGCCTGGGGAAATAAAGTGCTGAAGAGAAGACCGTCTCTGGAGTCGTCCGTCAGTTGCGCGGCAAGTGGTGGCCCGTATGGGGAACCTTCTTCTGCGTCAAGAGCGGCCAGAACTCTAGCACTCCAGGGCAGCCGGCTGGTAAAGTCTCAGAAGGTAAGAGACACTGTTCATAATTTAAGACCTCGGTATAGAGGCAGGGTTATTCATAAGACCTCGGGATAGAGGCAGGGTTATTCACAAGACCTCGGTATAGAGGCAGGGTTATTCACAAGACCTCGGGATAGAGGCAGGTAAAGTTAAGAGACCTCGGGATAGAGGCAGGTAAAGTTAAGAGACCTCGGGATAGAGGCAGGTAAAGTTATAAGACCTTGGGATAGAGGCAGGTAAAGTTAAGAGACCTCGGGATAGAGGCAGGTAAAGTTAAGAGACCTCGGGATAGAGGCAGGTAAAGTTAAGAGACCTCGGGATAGAGGCAGGTAAAGTTAAGAGACCTCGGGATAGAGGCAGGTAAAGTTAAGAGACCTCGGGATAGAGGCAGGTAAAGTTAAGAGACCTCGGGATAGAGGCAGGTAAAGTTAA
>NW_006159506.1:8826565-8826870 GCF_000334495.1 Tupaia belangeri chinensis
GGGCCCTTTATAAGGCCCCGGGGAAAGGGAAAGGGGGAAGAACTTCTGTAACATAGCCTGGGGAAATAAAGTGCTGAAGAGAAGACCGTCTCTGGAGTCGTCAGTTGAGCGACACCTTCTGTGTTCCCCTCCCCATCTCATCTGTAAATCAGAAACAGTTCAAACTAGAATAACACTTGTACTAACATTTTTCCCCCCATAGGGCATGTGCATTCACAAGAGAGAGAAAGAGAAGTGGATGGCCACACTGCTACCCCTTCTCCTCCATTCTCCTCCTAGGATCTGAGGCATGTGTGCACATGCGC
>NW_006159506.1:8826901-8875583 GCF_000334495.1 Tupaia belangeri chinensis
AGGAATTTCAAGCCTCCGAGCCTGGGACTCGAACTATGGTCGACCATGTGGGAGGCCCAGCGCCTTAACCACTACAAATCTGCTGGCCCCGCTTGCATGAACTTTATCTGTGTTCACCAATGCTATCGTATTGACTTTCCAAGTATTTGTTTTCATGTTAGTGTAGATTATAGACACCAAAGAGCAGGAGACTCATTATAACTATTGATAACAAAGGCTAAATCTACTCAAAGCACAGCTAATCCCCAAAAAGATAAAATGAGAGATGATATCACCACACAGAAGAGTTGGTGCTCCAGTTAGTTTCTAAACACAGCCCATATACTTAGGACTGGGGTTTCCAGAGGCCAACATAAAGCAGGAAACACCATTAAAAAAAGATTTTAAAAGACAACAAACCTATGACTCAACCTGGTACTAAAGATTCCTCCTTGAGATTCTTCAAAACAAAACAAAAAACCAATACACACACAGACGCAGCCAACCCCAAACTATAACGTTCTATGGGGATTACAAACACAACAGAATCCCCAAAGAACAAAAAAGCAAATGATTTCCCTAATGTTTCCCCAAACACAGCTATTTTTCTTTCCCTCAAAATCAAAATCTTACAAGAACCCGATCACCCCACCCAATGAAACTGATAACAGCAGAAACACTCTGTAGGGATGCTCTCTGGCTTCCTGTCAGCCTCTAGGGCCAACCTGTAGGAGGTGTGATGCGGGGCAGGTGGCTGAACCTCCATTTGGAGAGCTTGCCAGCAGATGGAGAAACCAAACTCTCTAGGATTTATGAAGCACCACAAGAAAATGAAACTACACAATTTTTATTTTAGAAAGTAGCAGGCTGTGAGGGATGGGGAGATGCCTGTTTCCCGAGAGCTGAGTTGTTGCCTGAAGGAAGTCCCAGACAAAGGTGAATGTTCAGAATCAAAGGGGGGGGGGCAGGCCCGGGGGAACAGAAGCTGTGTCAGATCCTGCCATCCTTCAAAGCAGGCTCCTGTTGGCCTTTCAACTATTAATAGTTAGACCATGTGAACAAAGTCTTCATGTTACCAACCTGAACTTTTCAAGAACTATGTTAAGTGTTTGTGACACTCAGTCTTTACTTTAGTCCTTTTCAGTCATGATTTATGTCCTCTTTCACATTTTACAAGATGGCGAGTGAAAAGGCTGAGAAGTCAGATACTAAGAGAGGAAAGCTAGAGCCAGGAAGGCTGAAGCCAGTGACAAGGTAAAAAGAAAGACCTCCAGGCTGAAAAGCCCAAGAAAGGGAAGCTGTGTTGCAGCAGAAACCTGGTCCTAGTCTGAGAAATCAACAGACACTCCCAATCTGCCATGTTTTCCAGAAAGGTCATGCACAAGAGGAAATTCTCGGACACCAAAGCCAAGACTGAAAGAAGAAAGAGAAGGCTCTTGCCACTGTCACAAAACCAGTTGGTGGTGACAAACATGGTGGTATCCAAGTGGTTATACTTGGGTCATATTGGGTGCCATCTTGGGTCATACTGGGTACCATCTTGGTTCTAACCAGTTCAGCCCCAGTCTCAGATACTTCCTATAAGTCTGATTTTGGGTGTTTGAATGTTCCCTGCCACACTTAGGAATATCCCTCTTGTCTCACTATCATTTTGACTCCCACTCCTGCCAGTCTACTCTGATATGAAAGGAATATTCCCTTGGAAAAAAAAATTCTTATTCTTTAAGACAATTACCTTGGGAATATAAAGAAAAGGGTTGTTGTTTCTCCAGGGTTTTGAGAGGAGAGTGTTTGTCTGGGGGTTGGGGAAGGGAATAATCAAGAACTGAGCCTATCAGGAAAAATCCTGTGGAAGAGCAGGGAAATACATACCTTTATCCATGGCTGCAATTTTTTTACACTCCCAGTGTTTTCTCAGTCATTCCTGGGAACAACATGCTTACACCTATATAGATATCTATCTATCCATCCAATTTGATGGTATAGATTTTTTTTTTTCCATGCTTGCTAGAGTTGTCCTTTTTTACTTTTTTTTTTTTTGAGAGATTTTTGCTACAGGGTATGCATGCTCACACAGAGAGACAGAAAGAAAGAAATCACACCCCAAAGGGGATGACCATGCCACCATCCCTTCTCCTTTCTCCTCCTGAGAATTTGGGCACTTACGCATACGCGCCCAGTGTGAGTTTTAAGCTGCCCAGTCCAGGACTCGAATTGTGGTCGACTATGTGGGAGTCCAGTGATGTACCCATTATGCCATCTGCTGGTCCTGCTGGGACCCTCCTTAAGCCAAGGGGGACTCTGCCTTGGCTCCCAGGATTTTGCTTTCAATGCTATCCTGGGCTAGTGCTCTTGAAGACCACAGCAACCCTGTTGAAGGAAAATCACCGGTTGTCCCACTTGGGGTCTCTTGGATTACTCCCTATAGCACTTCTCACAAAGCTCTGTTTACCCCAGTCCTTTTCCTACCTGTTAAGACCATTTTGCAAGTCTCTCAAGGACCATGTCTGATATGCCACTATGAAAACTACTACTTTCCTTCAACACCATGACAGGCAATTTCCTGCCGGACTTTTCTCTCTCCATTTCTTCTGCAGGACTTCCCTTCCTTTGCCACTTTCTCTGCTGCTTTCTGGAATGGCATTTTCCAGGGGACAACTCACCCTTGATCCTTCCCATTGAAGTGGGACCCTCTTCCCCCTCAGGGAAATAGCTGGACAAGAGGGCCCAATCAGAAACCAAGTCCTCTTTCCTATTACTCGTTCAATAATGAAGAGAAAAGTTGGGCAAATATTCTAAGGACCCCAATAAATTGACCAACGGGTTCTAGACACTGACTCTGGCTTTCGACCTTTCTTGGAGGGATGTACAGTAAATTCTGGCTATGTGTTATATCCCTATTGACGAAAAATGAATCTTAGACACAGAACATGAATAAGCAAATGCTGTATTTGCTAGGAGCCACAAGAAAATTTTCCAGAAGAGACTGTCCCCACAACAGACCTTGAATTGGATTATAACACCCCAATGGGAATGCATTGGAGGGCTAAATTCCTAGAGGCTCTCTCGGCAGGAATGAGACATGGGATACAAAAGTCCGTAAATTATAACAAACTAAGAAGAATTATATAGGAAAAAGATGAAAACCCAGCTGTCTTGTACAATAGGTTAGAAGAAGGATTTAGAAAATATACTGATTTGGACCCTAACTGTTCTAGAGGGAAGAGCTCTTCTAGAACAATACTGTATTAGTCAGTCTACCCAGGTATCAGGCAAAAACGTCAAAAGCTACAACTGGGGCCCCAAACCAATCAGTCTTTATTACTTGACATTGCCTTCAGGGAATTTAATAATCAGGATCTCAAGGAGGGAAAAAGAGAACAGAACAAAGAAAAATGACAAGCCAGGCTATGGCTGTTGGAACTGGCAAAGCCCTTGATACCCACAGACCGTCCAAGGGTTTACCAGAAAACCAGAAAGAGAAATCTGCAGATTCCTGCTTCAAGTGCAAGAAGACCGGACATTGGGCAAGAGACTGTACCCAGCCACCTCCGGGCCCTGCTGTCAATGCCATGAGATGGGAAACAATCCCTGGCACTGTAGGGTTGACTGTCCACTCTTCCAAAGGAGGGAGAGCCCAGCCAAGTCCCTTGTGAGCCAAGGGGAAGAAATTGACAACGGAGGAGGCCTGGAAGATCCCCTATGCTCCTGTCTGGAGAAGTCATCATAACCAGTGAGGACACTCAGTAACTCTGCATGTCACGGTTAAGTCAAATTTCTTTCTTTTAGATACAGGGACTATTTACTCTGTTTTCCCTTCTTGGAAGGCCCTCCTTGAGAACCACAGCAGTTATAGGAATGGAGGGAAGAAATCCTGTGAGTTAAGTCACTCCTCCCTTGGTATGCCAACTGGAGAACCAAGTATTCTCACAAGAATTTCTAATAGTTTCCAGCTGCCCAAGTCCCTTGTGGGAAAGGCTATACTAGCTAAGTTGAGGACTATTCCTTCAAGTTCAGATCTCCAAGATTACGATCATTCAGTATTCTGATGGGGTACCAAGCCACATAGACCCCATGGCCTGGTGTTCTGGCTAAATGGAAAAATACAACTGAAGAATCCCTCTAGATTCCCTCATCACAAACAGTATCTTAATAACAAGGCTAGAAGCTAGAAAAGGACTTGAACCCACTGCAAAGGAATTTTTAAAAATTAGGCTACTTAAAGCCTTGCCAGCCCCTCTGCAATACTCCTATAATGACAGTACTGAAGTCACTGAGGAATACGGGTCTGTCCAAGACCTAAGGTCTCCAACCCAAATTTTACTAAGGACTGCTAGTTTTGTTTATCCTCTCCTCAGCATGATACATAACTATCCCTATTCCTATTTGACTGTGGGCCACTATCACCACAATAACTCCTCATCCTAATTATAGGGGAGGTCAACCTTTCAGGTTAACAAATATACTGGACTTGCAGGGTTTTCAAATAACTGAATGGGCTAATAGTCAGGGCAGTTATTCTCAGATGCTTCCAATGTGATTTAGCCAATGAGGCCTCTCTGAGAACCCCTGGTTTGGGATCTATAATGGTGACTAACCCCTTAAAATTCCAGGAACCCACCTGTTTTGTTAAAATAACTCATGATACAACTCAAGAATGACCACTAGGTGCCGTAGACCAGTCTCTCTGTAATCATATTGCTTCACAAATCTGATGCATTTGCCAGATTCATGAGGAATCTGGTTAAAAATCTGGAACTGGTTCCTTTGGCTGTCTTGGGATCCATGTCAATACTAATTCTCTCCCCCAGTTTTGGGTCCTGTCTCTTAAATCTCCTAGCCAAGTTTATCTCTTCTTGCTTAGAAGCTGTAAAAATTGCAAATGACTATTCAACAGAGATATCAATCCCTGGGACTTCCACTGAATCCTACTGCAAGCCATCCAGCACCAACAGTCCTTCCAACAAAAACCTCAATACTATTTCAAAGACCTGCCCTGGCTCCACTCTCCCACCTAGATCAGATAGGGGGAGAGTTCCATGATCCCTCATAGGTAGGGCCAACTGCCTTTTCAGCATGAAGCAGTTACAGAGATGGACCATCAACCCTCAATTCTCCCACAAAATTTATGGGGATCATGCCTCTCCAGGGGGAAATGAAGCAGAAGAGAGCTAGCAAGTGGAAGTGAATAAGGGGACTGAAAGGTCTGCCCATGTGGCTAGATTTAAAAAAACAAAACAAAACAAAACAAAAAAAACCTGATCAGGGCAGAAAATTCCTCACCCAAGGTAATATAGGCAAGAAATTAGTAGGGGATGCCGAGCTGATTAAGCTATATTTGATATAGCTAATAAGATGAATCAATGAGCCAGGCCACATCTGATACAGCCAATGCGATAAATCAGGGGGCCCAGCCATATTTGATAGAGCCATTCATGAGAAGAATCAATGGGCCCAGCCAATGATCAACCGATATGACCGAGATTAAAAAATTATACACTCCTAGAATTTAACTGCCAGGGCCTTTAAGTCACCTTTTCTCTGTCTGCTCAGGCTCATTCCTACCTCTCAGAAGAGTACTTTCCCTTTTACTTAATAAACTACCTTTCCCCCCCTCCCTCCCCCACAAAATTGCATTTAGGCCTAATGAGACAGACCTATATCCCTGACTATGATGAGTCAAGCTCGGCACAGGGACAGTGAGATATGTATTCTTACATGAGAACTACCTGCAGAGCCCCATCACTGAGGGCAAGAACTTGAGCTCCTGGGTTCACAAGCTAGCTCTGTCATGTCCTCTTGACCTTTCTCACCTACTGGTCTCTCTCATCTACTAATCCATTTCCTAGTCTCCCCGTTACAAGGCCAGTCTACTCTTCACAAAGCCTGTCTACTATCCACCCGCTTTCCACCCACTATGGATATGGTGGTTCAGCTGCCAGGCTTTTACTGCTGTATTAAAATGCTTCTACACTTGGGTAAGAACTAACACATGTAAGAGAAGTTTTGTAGACTGGAGCTGGTAGTGTAAAAGCTCTGCTCTAAGACAATGCCATCTCTGGACCCTGCCGTGAGAGACATCAAAATGTGTTCTGGTTATAAACCCATTCTGGAAACCCCTGTCCCATTACAAGTAAAAGTCAAGTGAGGAAAACAGATCAAAGCTCAGAAATGAAGAACACATATATGTCCAAAGCTAAAACTTTGGCTAAAGTGTTGGAAAAACTACAAAATACAACTTTCCTTGAACTTGTCAGAGTGCTGAGGTTGCAAGCCAATCTAAAAGCCTGGAATCTAAGGGAAGCCAATTCCCTCCAAAGAGAGCTGAGGCATGCAGACCCTCAGCTATGGCAGGACATAAGAGGAAGATGAGGGTTAAAAGGAACCCGCTATAGAGCAGTGCTAAGAGCTAAATGTGGCCTGGCATGGCCGTATAGAAGTTCACTGGGGAGAAAGACTGGGGGGGGGGCAGGGGAGGCAGGAGATCAGAAACAATCCCCTCAGGGATGTAGCAATAGAAGAGAGGGGCCTGTCATTCTCATGGGAAGAAGGGCAGCAAGCCTTGCTGAACCATTAGTGCCAAAGGCAGGAGATTTTGGCAATAAAACCAACTCTTCTCCCCAGAAGATTGGGGAAGAATCCTGAGAAAGATTCAGTCCACTGGGGGCCCAAGATAGAGACAGAACCAGAGCAACAAATAACTGGCCTGCCTATACTTTTCCCTATACCGCATATCTTAGCCTAGCAAGAGAATAAGCAAAAATAAGAAGCGGTCTACTCCCAGAGCTACAGTCAGACATACAGAGATAAGTTCAAAAGCTTGGTTGTTCAAAAACAACTAAGAAAATGGCCAGCTTAATGGTAAGGCCAAGTCCAGAGTCGAATGCTATTTTCCAGAATTTAAATGAAAAGAATGGACTACAACAGAAGACAGATTAAGTATATGCGAATGAACTGGTGAAAGAACATGTACCTACTATTTGAACAGAATCTAACCTGTTTACTGGCTTGAAGTCTTAAGCAAAGTTCTTTTAACAGATTTATTAAGGCTAAAACTGCCTTTCTTGAAATAATAAAAAAATTATTAAATACCTATTTAATGACCGCAGTAAGCTATATAGCCTCAGCCAGGTGCTACTTTATATTATATTCATTCTACTCAGAGTTTCATGCCTAAAGTTGGACACATGTTCTCAGGTATATCAGCTGAACTTGCTACTTAAAATAGTTAATTAAAATATATTGTGAATCAATAAAATGTGGAGGGGAAAAAAGAATGGGAAGCAACTGCAGATACCAGAGACAGTGTTGGAGGAGGGTGGGAAAAGGCAGAGGGTGAGAAATGGGGGGGGGGGGGGGGGGAGATCTATACATAAAAAACAAGAAATGGAAAATTATTTATTGACAATAACATGTATGATTAAGCCACTATACACACTGTATTCTGGATGGGACATCACATTTTTTTTTATGCTGTGATGTTCAGTGAATGAATGTAAAATAAACAAATTTTAAAAAAAGAGTTGTGCCAAAAATCTTTCTGTTGGGACCAGCAGATGGCATAATGGCTACGTCACTGTACTCCCATGCAGCTGACTGTGATTTGAGTCCTGAACCCAGTGCCTTAAATCTCATGCTAGGCACATATGCCCAAATCCTGAGAAGGGGTTGTGGCATGGCCATCCCCCCAGGGGGATGATTTCTCACTTTATGTCTCTCTGGCAAGCACAGGCGCCCTACAGCAAAAATCTCTCTTAAACAAACAAAAACAACTCTGCTGTTAAATGCAAAAAGAATGGCAATGGTAACAGTTGGTGGTTAAATGCAAAAAGAATGGCAATGGTAACAGAATCACCAACACTTAGCAATTTAGAGAGTGATGGCTTATTTTAAAAACTCTTAAAAGTGTTTATGGGGCTGAGGAAAAATACTGATAGTTTTTGAAGACAGAAAATAATTTCCTTCCGTATTTAAGAAAACCACATTCATTTTGAAATTAAGATGCCTGCCTGACTGACCTCTTCTCTTCTCTTCTTCTTCTTCTTTTTTTAAATGTATTTATTTAGAGAGAAAGACAGAGAGAGAGACACAGACACAGACAGACTGGCATTTCCAACAGGATCTTCATGCCATGATACAACTAAGTCTCAGCCAGGCCAGATTAAAAGCATGTGCATCCTTATGATGATTTATTTTTGACCTCAATCATAAGATATTGGTGTGTCCAGTCTTTACACACACACACACACACACACACACACACGAAAACCCTACTTCACAGGACAGCATTACACAAGCCATTTGCAAAGCCAAAGGTGTTTTGCTGTTTCTCCCAGCCCACTAAGGCTGCTGTTTGCTGGGAGCGGAGTACTTTTCTGCTCTCTGATGACGAAAACTAACCTTTTTCTTGCCAAGACTTACATACATCTTTTTGTTTTTGTCTCATGTTTTTCCACATTCCGTCTGTCTTCAGAGCCCTCAAATATATATCCCTTCTAACCAGCCTTTAATGTATAGCACCTGTTCTATTTTTTTAGTTGTCAGAGAGTTCATATGCTAGACAAAGTGGGAGAGCAAGCACCCCCAAATGGAGTGTGGTCATGCTGCCATCCCTTCTCCATTTCTCTATCCTATCAGGATTTGGGGTTTGCATGCACGTGTGCCAGACATGTTTTTGAAGCCACTGGGATTGGGTTTTGAACTACAGTTGGCCATATGGGACCCAGCTCCTTTAAATCATTAGGTCATAAGACTAACCTAATGTATAACACTTTACAAAACCCTCTTTAAAAGAGTTAGGCTTCCCCTTTTTTTACACAGAGATAAAAGACAAATTAGTAACTGTTTATCTCTTTCTATTAATAGGCACATCATCTTTGAAGATGCAAATCTGAAAATGAAAGTGTCTATTTTAACTTAAAAGAGACTCTTCCCACAATGATTCTAAATGAGGACTTTTTAAAAATTTGGCACATGTCAAAATATCCATTGAGGTAGCTCTAAAACACACTATCGCTGGGTCCTTTGATTATTAAGTTCAACCAGTAATTTGGAGACATTTATATTTACACCATGTTAGATGGAGAAAGTCCACTGAAGACATGAATTTTTAGACAAAATATTTTAAAAATTTATTTATTTATTTAACTCTATTTGTTATTATTATTATGTTTTAATCTGACCAGAGAGAGAAAGGGAAAGCGAGAAAGTAAGCCACCAGCTCTAGGACTGGAACTGACCACAGTTCCAGTGGTCAGTTCCATGTGAGAGTCCAGTGCCTTAACCATTACACCATCTGCCAGCCTCCATAAAGTATTTTTGTATTAAAAGCACAAGATCGAGTCAGTCAGTGGCATGGTGGTTAAGGCAGTTGGATCCCTGGTGGCTGACTGTGCAGTGTCTTGAAAAACATGCTAGGCACATGTGCATGTGTGCCCAAAATGCCAAAAGGAGAAATCGAGGAGAAAGGATTGTAGTGTGACCATTCTCCATTGGGATGCTTTCTCACTTCCTTCTCCCTTTTTCTCTGTCTCTATACCACCGGTGCATGCACAAACAAACAAAAAACCAGAAGCAATTGAACCAGTATTTTTACAGGCATGCCAAGTTCAAGTTCAGAATGCTGGGCACTAAATATTTGTTACTTGGTTCCAAAAGATTACCCTCCCGGTCTCATACACAGGTATTCTCCTTCAATTTGAAGTTATGCCAAACAACTAGAAAGAATTACATCTATTATATAATTTCTAAAACTCTACCAAAACAGGACTCAAAGTTTTTTTTTTTTTTTTTTTAAAGAAATTGCAAGAGGAAATGTGTGCTCACCATAAAGAAAGAGGGAGAGAAAGCACCCCTCAATGGGGCATGGTCTTGCTGTAATTTCTCCTCCATTTTTCCATCTTGTTAGGATTTGGGCCATGCACACACATGTTCTTGGCATGTTTTTCAAGCTGTGGGGGCCAGAGTTTGAACCATGGTTGGCCATGTGGGACTGAGGTTCCTTAACCACTAGACCATGGATCAAGCCCATCAAAAGACATATTTTAGCTTTTCATTCATAAAACAGTAAACTTTAAAATGTGCATCATTTCCACACCCTGCACTGCCTACAGTGTAGATAACTCGTAATTCTCTATGTTAACAGGAGTTCAATAAGAAAATAATAATGAACCTTGCCTCTCCTTCATTCCTCTTTTCATTCACTGGTTTTAGTAACGCCAACACAGCAAGGATTTCAGCACTGTTCAAGTATGACCATCTTGTGGTACCTGTGCATTTCTTTAAAATTTGCATGTTTCCAATAGGCCATGAAAATCTGACATGGTTCCATTCCTTGTGCTTCTAATCTGCTATTTCAAGGTTTGTCCCGTTAAGATGACCCTGGAGGTCCCGGTCTCCCCACTGCACTTGCTGGGACAAACTACTAATCTGTGCTTCTCTCCTCTCTGTGTCCCATGGCCTTGATAGGTCCACAGGGATCAGGAGGGTGGAGGTGACGGAGTGCTTCCTCCTCACGGAAGACCTCAAGTCTCTGCCTTCCACACACCAGCCCCTCTCACACCCACATTTCTGTTGCAGTGCAGTGTCTGGCCTCTCACTAACTTAGCAAGAACCTTCTACCTACTGTCCCTCTTCAGGCTGGAGGAGCACCAACACTCTTTTCTCACCTTAAGAGACAGCTGAGAACAGGCCTCATAATCAGAACAAGAGATCCGGGCAGCTCCCCCTTACTCCAAAAGCGCACTTACAGCAACTTCTTTGGGACTGTCTTTGCTCTGAATACCACAACCCCACCATGGCGTGAGGCGACAACCCCTCCCCACAGCCAGGCCCTGTCACATATGTTTGGAGTCCTAGGCAAGGATGAAGAGGTCTGCAGGGTCATGTTAGGAGCCCCAAACCACTCCAAGGAATAGGGGCTGCTCTGAAATAGGGAACTTTAATTGGAGTCTTGGTAACTGTACCTTGGGGTGGGGGAGGCTCTACTCACTTCACCTGCAAAAAGCACTCCAGTCACCCTGACGCGCCACACAGGCAGGTCCCGATCCTCCTGCTCAGAGCCTCTTGGCCTTGGTGCCACAAGACCTGGATTGACTAACTTAATTTTTATTTTATTATTATTTTTAAAATTTGCTAGTGGGTGTGGACACAAACTAGAGAGAGACAAAGAGAGGGAAATGTGAGAAAGCAGCCCCTGGGGGTGGAGGGGATGACCACACCACAATCCTTTCCTTCTATTCTCCTCTCAGAATTTTGAGGGTAGGGAACCAGCAGTTAGCGTAATGGCTATGTTGCTGGACTCCCACGTAGTCGACCGCGGTTTGCGTCCCGGACCCGGTGGCTTAAACTCATGCCGGGCACGTGTGCGGGCATGCCCAAGATCCCGAGAGAAGAATGGAGAAGAGATTGCGGCGTGACCATCCCCCTTGGGGGGGGTGATTTCTTGCTTTCTGTCTCTATGTCTCTCTCTGTCTGTCTGGTGAGTGCACGTGCCCTATAGCGAAAACCCCTCTCAAAAAAAAAAAAAAAAGAATTTTGAGGGTACGCACACACACACACACACACGAACAGCATATTTTTCAAGCTATTGGGTCTGGGACTCGAACCACGTAGTCAGGCACGTGGGACCAGCTGCCTCCATCACCAGGTCACCGGGCTGGCCCGGAGGATGGATTGAAATCTGAGCGTTGGGCTGGTCTGACAGCACAGCAGTTAGATGCTGCACATAGGAAGCTGGATCTCACATGGCTGACTAGGGTTCAAGGCCTGACCCCAGCTGCATGAAAAGCATGCTGGGCGTGTGCACATGCCGAAGATCCTGACTGGATGGAGAAGTGGAGGAAAAAGGATTATGATGTGATTCATGTCCTTTGGGGGTTCCTGTCTCTCCCCCCATCCCTCTCCTGTGTGGGTGCATGTGCCCTATGGTACAAAAATTTTTAAAAAACAGAAAGAAAAAAAAATCCAAAAATAAACAAACAAAAAGAACGATCCCTAGTTTGTCATTTACTAGCTCCATGACCTTAAACAAATATTGTACTCTAGCAGTAAACCAGAGACAGTAATAGTTATAACATTTGGTTCATAAGGTAACTAAGAATTTAAACAACAGAATACACATGAGTGACTCAAACAGTCCGAATGCCAGATACTGTTACTGATATTATAAACACACTTTTCAACAAACAAGGCACACTTTTCATCAGAGATCTGATGCCCTTCCCTAGAGACCTCTCAGGGAATGGCTATTCAAACTTGTCACATCTAGCTCAGTATGGCTGGGACCCATGACCACTCTGTGCCTGAGCATGTATTTTCTATTCTGAGGTGTTTTTTCCCCCTTTTTGAGAATGTTTTTGACTTAGGGTATGTGTATTCATGGGGGTTGGGGTGGGGGGAGGCCATGCTGCAATCCCTTCTCCATTCTCCCCCTGAGATCTTGGGCGTGCACGCATGCACACCAGGTGTGATTTTCAAGCCACCAGGTGTGTGTGGGTTCCTGCCCAGGATCACGAGAGAACGGAGAAGGGATTGTGGCATGGCCATCCCCCCAGGGGGTGATTTCTTCCTTTCGGTCTCTTTAGCGAGTGCGTGCACACATACACATGCACCCTATAGCAAAAATCTCTCTCTTTTTTTCTTTTTTTGGAGAGGTTTTTGCTATAGGGTGCATGTGCTCGCCAGAAAGACAGAGAGAGACAAAGAGACAGAAAGCCAGAAATCACCCCTGAGGGGTATGGCCACGCTGCTATCCCTTCTCCATTCTCCTCTCGGGATCCTGGGCAAGCACGCACACGCACCGGGCGTGAGTTGAAGCCTCTGGGTCTGGGACTCGAACCGCGGTTGACTACATGGGAGTCCAGCGACCTAGCCATTACACTAACTGCTGGTCCCCTCCAAAAATCTCTCTTTTTTAAAAAAAGGAAAGAACAAGAAAAAACAGCTGACACCCTGCCAGTTGCCAGTCTTCCACAGAGGATGGGGATGCAGGAGGCTCTGGAGTCTCAGCCATAACTCGGACACCTAGCTGTTATCTTGGGAAGCTGCTCTGGCTAGAACTTGGGGGCTGGTGTTTCCATCATAAAGTGATTTTATGACATCAGTGAATGAAACCAAGACTCAGCCAACACTTGGTTTTTCAAAACGCATAATTAAAAGAATGGAGAGTGGGACTCAGCCTCCCCCCCGCCGGTCCTACCTCCAGCTTCAGGACAACTCCACAAACATATGCGGACCTCCCACCAACGTGCACTGCTCCGCTGTGCGGCTCCTGGGCCGCTTCTGCCAGGCCAGCGTTCTTGCTGTGACTGGCCTTGGCACTGCCACGCCTGGCCAGGGGCGGGGGTGGTTGCACGTCTTTGTGAAGTCACACACTTGAAGGGCAGATCCCCTCACACCATCAGTGCTCCCATCCCTCACCTTCTCCTCCTCCCGGGACACGATGACTGTGCGGGGTCTTTGGGTGACGTGGGATGTAGTGTGTTTTATTTTATACTATCTGTATAATAAACACTGCGCTTTTGCATATTCAGTCTCTGGAAAGCCGAATCTGGTACTCTGTTTAACAGAAAGACTTGAGAGATGGCATTTTAAAGCACCTTTGAAATAAAATATTTTAATTAAATAAGAAAAAAAAGTGTCAATGAAATTAGCCACATCCAAGAGACTTTCATTGCTTCAAAGAACTCACGAGCAGCGTGAAGAGAACTCTGGAGACATGACAAAGTCTCAGCCAATTTAGTTTTCATGGAAGGGAAACAAATCTTCCTTGTAAGGCAGCTGGGTGAAGCCTGTGGACTCCGTGTCCAACCACATGTGTCAACCGCCTGGACTCAAGAAAGCCTCTGATGACTTCTGGTTGTCCATGTCACCTCGAAGTCATTGTGTTCAGAGCAGTCAGTGTTCAACACCCCAATATCAATTAGCTCACATCAGGTTCTCCTTCCACCCCTTCATTCTAACAAACGACCTCCTCAACCAGGCCACTAAATCCTACAGGAGTTCACCCCTGCCTATCAGCAATTTCTTCTTCTTCTTTTATTTTTTTTTTTTTGCTAAAATAAAAACAAAAGGGGGGTGAGGAGGAGGGGGTGCATGCTCACCAGAGAGACAGGGAATGGGTGATGGGGGTTGGTTACGTTTCATTCTTTCTACTCCTTTCTCCTCTTGGGATTTTGGGCATGCTTGAACATATGCCTGGCATTTTCCTTTTTTCTTCTTGAGAGGTTTTTGCCTTAAGGCATATGCCAGGGAGAAAGACAGACAGAGACAGTGAAAGGGAAAGTGAGAAATCACCCCCCTCGGGGGGGGGGATGACCACACTGCAAACCCTTCTCCTTCATTCTTGTCCCTGGATCTTGGGTATGGATGTACACATACCCACTGAGATTTTCAGGCCTCCAGGTCCAGGACTTGAACCACAGCCAGCAACATGGGAGTTCAGCAACGTAACTGCTACGCCATCTGGTGGCCCCATGCCTGGCATTTTCAAGCCGCCGCTGCCAGGTCTGGGACTCGAACTGTGGAGTCTGACATGTGGGATCCAGCCTCCATAACCTCCATGCCACCTGCTGGCCCATCCTAGTAGCTATTTCAAGCTGCATCTTGGTGCTTTCCTTCAATGAGCACGATGCTGCTCCTATTACAAGTAACCACTACAGGAAAAGCTGACCCTCCAGGCACACACCTGACAATGACCTGGGGTTGTCCACAGACATAAGAAGCCACCTGCTAGACAGTCACTCCTAGAAAAATGGGCCAGAGAAATCTGCCAACGCCAAAGTCAACATTTTCCTAATGGCCACAGGAGAAACATGCCCCACTTTGGAAACGGGTTAAAGGAGGACCACATTTCAGTGCTGGGTCGGATCACCGTGAGACACGCCCAGCCAGGGTCATCTTCCTTAGCATCGCCTTACTGTTAAGCACTGCTTTGATGTTTTATAACTGTCAGGGTAGATGTTAACTTTAGAAAATTAACAGTGACAGGGGCTGGCAAGTGGCATGGTGGTTAAAGGCGCTGGACTCCCACATGGCCGACCACGGTTCAAGTCTCGGACCTGGTGACTTGCTTTCTCATTCCCCCCCCCTCTCTGATCAAACTGGAAAATAATAATGATAATAATAATGAATAAAGTAAGATAAAAAATAATTCTTAAAAAAAAAAAAAAAGGAAAACGAACAGTGATATTAATAGATAGCATTGCTCAGAGATTCAGGAGAAAGATAACACCAAAGGTTAGTTTTGTCACCCTCTAGGCCATTAACAGGTTTGATGACCCGTCCCTACATCTGTTCCACCACTCTTTCAGGAACTATACAGATAACACTGTCTGCAATTTTCTTTGAATTAACTTCACCAACCTTTTGGTTTCGTTAACGAGTTAAGTCAAATGTCTGACATGTATTTATTCTGTATTTGTAAGTAATTTTTCTTTTTCTGAGAGAGATATTTTTGCTATAGGGCACGTACGCTTGCTGGAGAGAGACACAGAGAGACGGAAAATGAGAGATCACTCCCAAGGGGATGGCCACACTGCAATCCTTTCTCATCCAGTCTCCTTTTGAGTTTTTGGACATGCATGCACATGCACCCGGTGTTAGTGTTAAGCCTCCAAGATTCGAACTGTGGCCTACTACATTGGAGTCCAGCAACATAACCATTACGCCATCTGCTGGTCCCATAAGTCATGTTTATTTTCTGAAAATTTTAATTTGACACCCGATGTCCTGTTAACACACCCAAAGGTTAAACGCTAAGCGTATATAATCTGTCTATGCAACTGGGAAGGTACCTAAATGGTTTTACAAATGATAGATTCTTTTCTGAGATTTTATTTATAGCTAAGGAGTCCCTCTTCCTCCCCCTTCAAAAAAAAACAAAACAAAACAAAACAAAAAACTCACCATGCTCTATAACACGAACTTTGAGGTCTTGAGCTATCATTACCCCTAGAAATTGATCTGTGCCTCCCGCCGCAATGAAAGGAAACAGTTCCACAAATCTCGTATTTACTGTGAAGAAGGTGGTGTGAAGGACCAGCAGATGGTGTAATAGTTACGTCGCTGGAAGCCCACATACTTGAATGAGTTCGAGTCCCAGAGCTGGTGGCTCAACATGCCGCGTGGGTGTGCATGTGTGCTCAAGATCACAAGAGGAGAATGGAGGAGAAGGGATTGCGGCATGGCCATCCTCCCTAGGGTGTGATTCCTAGCTTTCTGTCTCTCTGGTGAGTGCACGTACTCTCTCTTAAAAAAGAAAAAACAAAAAAAAGGAAGCAAAGAGCAAAAAGGTGGTGTGGCCATGCTTTCTTCACTACTAAACTGGGCAGAACTTTCTTGATGAGGATCCCAGAACAAATTTCCTTTTAGGTCTCACCACAGTGCAGGACTGTACTCCCACTGGGCAGCTATTCTCCGGGTGTGCAGGTGATCCACCGGGAATCTGACTCATCAGCTCACCCTTGGATGTGCTATTAAACAGCCTGAAGCCAGGCCTGTGGCCTGCACTCTCCCAGTCATGCAAGCGTACCCTGTATTAATCATCCCCGTGGCTTTGCCCCGTTTAACCTTCCAATTACCTCGATGTCTTTACTTGGGGGTGGAGGGGAGACAGCTGACACTTCCCAACTGTTAAGTGCCTTAAACCCCTTGTCAGGGAAGAGGTGTATAAATCATCAGAAACACTCTACTATTCCATCTTTTTTTTGGGAGAGTTTTTTTTTTTTGCCATAGGGCACGTGTGCTTGCCGGACAGACAGAGAGAGACAGAGACAGAGAGACAGAAAGCAAGAAATCACCCCCCAGGGGGGATGGCCATGACGCAGTCCTTTCTCCTCCATTCTCCTCTCAGGATCTTGGGCATGCATGCACACATGCCCGGCGTGAGTTTTTTTAAGACACTGGGTCCGGGACTCGAACCCCGGTCGACTACATGGGAGTCCAGTGACATAGCCATTATGCTAACTGCTGGTCCCCTCCACTGTTCCATCTTTGGACCTTTATTCATGTCTTGTCCGCGGAATCTCTCTTCCGACACTCTCACTTAACAAAACCCAACTAACCCTTCTAGACCCATGGCAACACCTTTTCCATTTCCATAATGTTTCTGCAAATCGCAGGCCGACATGCACTGTCTCCTGGAACTTTTGGAGTCTCGTCTCCGAAGCCACTTGGAAGCATCGACATGCCGTCTTATGTCCCATGTCCCAGCCTTTCCCCTCAGCCCAGCCAGCACTGGCGCTTGGAGCCCACACGTGTCACCAGGTGGGGCTCACAATCTTTGGCACACAGTATGTGGTGTGCTTAGTATGTCAGACAGCAGAAAGAATCAGGGGTCAGGGGGTATTAAGGGAAACGGCCACTAAGTTCAGAGCTTTCGTTCATTTATGGAAGAGGGATGAAACCAAGACGACTGTCCTCAAGGAACTTAATCGGGAAGGAAGAGAAACACGTGAAAACCAGAACTACCATTTACCAAACTCAGCAGGTAACCACGCCTTCCTGGCACAGTGTCAGGGGCGGATGATACCGGTTAGAATAAATAGAAAATACATGGTCTTCGTAAGCCTCCTGCAGCTTAAATGAATAAGCAGCACAGTAAGAGTGTGGCTGGGACTGTGGGTGAACGCCATGAAGTCACAGGACAGATATGTCTAGTTTAGACAGTCAGGGGACGACTGTGGGAGAGATCAGGGAAGGCTTCTCCCAGGAGGTGCCCTCTGGGCTGAGGCCAGAAAGACAGGAGTTAACCAGATTTAAAATAAATAAACAAACAAAAGGACATGCGTAAAATTGTGAGGAAGGAGAGAAACTGGTTAATTTCAGAAAGTGGAGGAAGCTTCACGTGTTCGAAGCAAAGTTAGCAATGCTGGGTCTGTCCGAAGGGCTCTGCAGATGAACATAAAGCAACCTGAATTCTATCTCATGCACATCAGAAGGTCAGGAAAGAGCTTTATGCAAGACAGTAATATACGATCTATAAAAGATCCTTCTGGCAGCAAAATAAAAAATAGATTGAAGAACGGCAGTAAAGCTGTCAACTGCTTAGACTAGGAGAGGCAAGAGGTCACGGAATGATGTGGAAGAAGAGGAGGCCAGGCTTTGGGCTGAAGCTTCCACAGACGGAGGTCTTACTGAGAGGGGGAAGCCATTGTCACACGGGGGGGAGTGAATCGCTGACTTGGTATTTACAATGTTCACGAGGAGATTTATCACTTGACAATATTTAGGGGTGGGATGGTGGTACTGTGGTAAAACGCAATGCTCTGTGAGGCTGCTCCACACAGGAAGGTCCTGGGTTTGCACCCAGAGACCTGAGTATGCGGGATACTCACATGCCAGTGATCTGGGCTAAGGCTGGGCTGGATGCTGGCACCGGGACCCTGTTGGTTGCACTCTGTCTCTGTCTCTCTTTCTCTCATTCATGGAGAAAGAAGTACATTTAAAAAAAAAAGTTTAATTCAAGAACTTAAGTAATACTATAATAAATATATCTTTTCTCCCTCTCATACACTTGTGCTTTCCCTCGCTTTCTGGATGAGTTCCTTTAAAAGTGTTCTCTTGTTCTCATGGCTCAACAAAACAAATAGTGTAAAATGAAATGAAGAAGGCAACATCTCATAACCCCAGGGCCTTGGAGAGTGGAGTGTCTGGGATTATAACCATGTGCTCACACACATTTAATTTTCCACTTCATTTTGAACTCCCATGTCTAGCAAAGTATAGAACCCTGTGTGAGTCATTTAAAACTCTTCTCAACCAGGAAAGCAGAATCTAACAAAGGGGAACATTTCAATAGATACAAGTTATCACTCTAAGGTGAGTGAGTTCCACTAAGCAGTGGGACCAGCAGTGGGGTAATGGCTATGTCACTGAACTCCCATGTAGTCGACCAAGGCTTGAATCCTGGACCAGGTGGGTTAAACTCACGCTGGGTGCATGTGCGTGCATGCCCAAGATCCCGAGAGGAGAATGAAGGAGAAGGGATTGCGGCATGGCCATCCCCCCTAGAGGGTGATTTCTCACTTTCTGTCTGTCTCCATCTTTCTGGCGAGCACATGCCCTATAGCAAAGACATCTCTTAAAAAAAAAAAAAAAAAAAAAAAGAGGCACGGCATGTTTACAGCTGGTTGGGGGAATCAACCTTGGGTCAGAATGTCAAAGAACTGTATGTGGACTACTGGCCTCCCTGATCAGAATTAGTTTCATTTCTGATGGATGGAAAAAAAAAAAAAGACGACAGACCACAGTAAGCTCACAGGCCAGGCATTATCTTCTAAGTCGTATTTAAAAGTGGTAAAGGGTTTTATGTTTTAAAAAAACAGATGCGGACACCTTGGAGAGCCAAGGACGAGAGCCAGCTGGCCCACGGCTCTCAGGTGTGCCGTTTACACGGACTCCGATGCAGGAGAAGCTCCGGCAGCTGCTCCACGCTGTACAGAGCAAAGGACGGTCTGCAGAAGGCACCCAGGGGGATTCTGATCATGTATTTTGGCTAAGTAGTTTGCTTAATCTACAAGGTTAAAAAGCTAAGCAAACGAGACTGAAATTAAATATTTCTTCAAGCAGATTTCTCAAACAAAGATTAAGCTTTAGTCCAGATTCGTGTTTCTCAAGGCAGGGTCCAAAGCCATACCATCTACGGTAAGTCAATGAGGCTAATGTCACTTTTGTACATCCTGTGCCCTTAACCCTAGGAACCAAGTACCAGAGAGCCTGCCTTTGGCTTCAGGTCTCTTTCCCAGTGGGCTTTCACATTGGAGTGTTGCCAAGGACCACGTACAGTTGTGATGTGAACCAGCTCCTGGCACCCCCCGAGGAGAGGCCATATCTGTCTGTGAGAGGCCATATCTGTCTGTGGGAGTGGGCCCAGCCAGAACTGAGCACAGCAGGGACCAGTAATGCAACGCCTCTCCAACAGGGGTGGGAGTGCTTCCCTGAGAAATACTCCCTGTCTCTGGCCTTTCTGGGGACCTCACACTATACACACGGAAGAATGCCAGCCCAGGAGGTCCCAGACAGCAGGTGCCAGTTTGCATGTCTCTTATGCATAGACGCCAGTAGGCGGCAGAAACAGGGAGCTCAAGGACAGCCAGGCCAGGGAACGGACTGTTCAGTGCCACAAAGACATTCCAGCCTAAGACAGAAAGGGACCAAGTGAGAGTATCTAATCAGACAGAGAATTGCACGGATGTAGAGATGAGGATAAAAGTTACCCCCCCCCAAAAAAAAACAAATATAAAAAGCAGACAAAACTAAAAAGCTGTCCTCTGCAGAACAGACTCAAATTAGAAAGTAAAAACCTAGAAGCCACATCTGGCTAAGCTGCATAAACACAGTAATTTTAAAATTAAATTTTGTGCCTCCAAGATTGCGAACAAATACTCAAAAAAAAAAAACAACAAAAAAAAAAAAAAAAAAAAAAAAAAAAAAAAAAAAAAAAAGAGGCACGGCATGTTTACAGCTGGTTGGGGGAATCAACCTTGGGTCAGAATGTCAAAGAACTGTATGTGGACTACTGGCCTCCCTGATCAGAATTAGTTTCATTTCTGATGGATGGAAAAAAAAAAAAAGACGACAGACCACAGTAAGCTCACAGGCCAGGCATTATCTTCTAAGTCGTATTTAAAAGTGGTAAAGGGTTTTATGTTTTAAAAAAACAGATGCGGACACCTTGGAGAGCCAAGGACGAGAGCCAGCTGGCCCACGGCTCTCAGGTGTGCCGTTTACACGGACTCCGATGCAGGAGAAGCTCCGGCAGCTGCTCCACGCTGTACAGAGCAAAGGACGGTCTGCAGAAGGCACCCAGGGGGATTCTGATCATGTATTTTGGCTAAGTAGTTTGCTTAATCTACAAGGTTAAAAAGCTAAGCAAACGAGACTGAAATTAAATATTTCTTCAAGCAGATTTCTCAAACAAAGATTAAGCTTTAGTCCAGATTCGTGTTTCTCAAGGCAGGGTCCAAAGCCATACCATCTACGGTAAGTCAATGAGGCTAATGTCACTTTTGTACATCCTGTGCCCTTAACCCTAGGAACCAAGTACCAGAGAGCCTGCCTTTGGCTTCAGGTCTCTTTCCCAGTGGGCTTTCACATTGGAGTGTTGCCAAGGACCACGTACAGTTGTGATGTGAACCAGCTCCTGGCACCCCCCGAGGAGAGGCCATATCTGTCTGTGAGAGGCCATATCTGTCTGTGGGAGTGGGCCCAGCCAGAACTGAGCACAGCAGGGACCAGTAATGCAACGCCTCTCCAACAGGGGTGGGAGTGCTTCCCTGAGAAATACTCCCTGTCTCTGGCCTTTCTGGGGACCTCACACTATACACACGGAAGAATGCCAGCCCAGGAGGTCCCAGACAGCAGGTGCCAGTTTGCATGTCTCTTATGCATAGACGCCAGTAGGCGGCAGAAACAGGGAGCTCAAGGACAGCCAGGCCAGGGAACGGACTGTTCAGTGCCACAAAGACATTCCAGCCTAAGACAGAAAGGGACCAAGTGAGAGTATCTAATCAGACAGAGAATTGCACGGATGTAGAGATGAGGATAAAAGTTACCCCCCCCAAAAAAAAAACAAATAAAAAAAGCAGACAAAACTAAAAAGCTGTCCTCTGCAGAACAGACTCAAATTAGAAAGTAAAAACCTAGAAGCCACATCTGGCTAAGCTGCATAAACACAGTAATTTTAAAATTAAATTTTGTGCCTCCAAGACCATTTAAAAACTGTACTAGAGTTAAAGTTTGACAGGCCCCTTTTCTCCCAATACTTTCATAAATCAAAGCTATGTGGGCTAAGACTACAGTGACCCGAGGGCTAGCAGGTGGCGGCAGTGGTTGTGGCACTGGACTCCCATATGGCCAACTGCAGTTCAAGTCCCAGACCTGACCTGCTGGCCCCCAAATGACAACAAATAGATCAATGAAACAAACAAAACACTGCAGTGGACTGTCCTGTGTTCCCGAGCTTCTCCCTGTGTCCTGGGAACAGCTGTCCCTACTGTAATCCAGCTCTCAGGGAGCACCCAGCTGACAGACTTGAACTTCGAGCAGCCTGGGTTTCTCATGTGGTGTTACTGAACAGTAGCACATGCAACTCTGAAGACTGCAGTGAAGTGCCATCCTGGGCTGTCACCAAGTTATGAGACTCTATTATTAAGAAAACCCAGTGCGTAACTGCTTATTAAATGCATTTCAGAAAATCCTCTGCAAAAACCAGAGAAAGCACATATCAGGTTGTACACGATGTAGTACTTCTACATGGTGAATTTCTATAGACAGTAATAGTATAATAGGGAAAAATTGATTCACTTATTGAAAACACAGTTCTAGAAAAGGACACCGGAGTTTGGTGTAAGGAGAAAGTTTACTCGAGTAACCTCCTTTTCCCCATACCAAACCCAAACAAAAACAAAACTCAGGTGGAGGGGTGGGCAGGTGGTGTAGTAGTTAAAGGTGCTGAACTCCCACATGACTGACCATGGTTCAAGTCCCAGGCCTGGTGCCTACTTTCTCACTTTCCCTCTCTCTCTTTTTCTCTCTCTGATCAAACTGGAAAATAATAATAAAAAATAAAGTTAAATTAAAAACAAGGAAAAACTTGAGTGGAGTCGATTTCACACCACTCCTTTGGCTTGTGATAAAGCTGTGGCGATTTTGGTACCTGTGAGGAACACCTTGCTACAGTTTTAGAACTTTTATTCCATTAAGTAAGATTCATCTAAAAATCCAAAGCACAGAATCAGATTCATGATAGGAAAAGGGAAAATATTTTCATCTTTTTAAAAGAATTATTTTCTTTAACTTTATTTATTTATTTTAATTTGACCAGAAAGAGTCAGAGCAAGAGAGAGAGAAAGAGAGAGAGGGAAAGCAAGAAAGCAAACTGCCAGGTCAGGGACTCTAACCGTGGTCAACCATATGGAAGTCAAGTGCCCTTAACCACCACACCACCTGCCTGCCCCAGGAAAACATTTTTGCCAAGGCCACGTGCACTCACTGGAGTGGAGAGAGGAAAAGTAAGAAAGCACCTCCATGGGGACTGCCAACCCCAATCCCTTCTCTATTCTCTCCTTTTGAAAGTTTACGCACGCACACACACGTGCCTGGTATGTTATTCAGGTGGCCAAATCCGGGACTTGATCCAGCTGCCTCTCCACCCCACTTTCCCTTTAAAGTCCATAAAATATTGGTTCAAATCACAAAAACTGGTAATTCTGTATTCGAAGCTGCCCGCTGGGCGAGATGTCACGGCCGTGGGCTGGGCTGAGCCGGGAGGGCCCTGCCTGCTTCTGCTGCAGCCTTTACCCTCGCACTGTCACCAGACAGACACAAAGAGGCGGCCTGGCTGGCAGAGCACCGTCGGCAGGCTGGCAGCACAGTAATTAAACAGCCTGCGCTTCCGAACCGCGTTGACAATGTTCACATTATGTTTTCATAGTATTCCCACAAAAAAACCAGAATGTCATTTAACCTTTAGAGGTGATGCCAAGTATGGGAAACAGCTAGCAAGCTTTGCGGGAAAAAAGGCTACACTTATAATGCTAACATGAAATACAGCATTTAAAACTGTATCAGCAAGATGAAAAACAACCTCTGTCCAGTTTAAGAGCTTGAGGCAATACAGTCAGTGAAAGTCCTATCGCCCATCCGTGAGCGAGGCAGTTTCCATTACCCAATGCAACACTCCCACGACTAATATAATAATTAAAAATTTAGGCATCCTCCTCACAAACATGCCAGCTTAACTGGCTTTAAGGTTTTATTTGAACTGAGGTCAGCAAGTAGGTGGTGGTTAAAGGCGCTGAATTCTCACACGGCCTACTGTACTTCAAGTCCCAGATCCGGTGGCTTTCTTTCTTTCTTTTTTTTTTTTTCTTTTGAGACGTTTTTGTCATAGGGCACGTGCGCTCGCCAGCCAGACAGAGACAGACAGAGAGACAGACAGAGAAAAATCACCCCCCAGGGGAGATGGCCATGCCACAATCCCTTCTCCATTCTCCTTTCGCGATCTTGGGCAAGCATGCATACGTGCCTGGCTGAGTTTTAAGCCACTGGGTCCGGGACTTGAACCGCAGTCGACTACATGGAGTCCAGCGACATAGCCATTTCACCAACTGCTGGTCCCCCTAGTGGCTTGCTTTCTTGCTTTCCCTTTCTCTCTCTCTCTCTCTCTGTCTCTGCCTGGTCAAATTTAAAAAATAACAACAACAGATAGAATTAAATAAGTAAATAAATCTTTGGGGACCAGCAGGTGGCATGTTGGTTAAGGCACTGGACACTCCCACATGACCCACCAAGGTTCCAGTCCCAGACCTAGTGACTTGCTTTCTCACTTTCCCATTCCCTCTCTCCCTCTAGTCAAATTAAAATGAAATGAATAATTATTTTAAAAAATCTTAAAAAAATAAAAATTAAAAAATAATATTTTTTAAAAAGAGATTTTACTAGGACAAAGTTTCTTTCTTTCACGGCTCCAATCGCTGCAGAGACACGAGCCCCCACCGTGATGGCAGTCACAGTAGAAACAGTCCTCTGAAAGAGAGACAAAGATCGAAACTATGAAGCGTCCAGTGCTGCAGAAGCCAGCGCTGGGAAAGCGAGGGGCTTCTAGACGAGGAACATGGTCCCTGGACTCACAGCCAGAGTTAACCGCTCCACTGGTCTAATTCTCAAAGACAAATTTGGTGACTGGCTTCCCCTTTTGTTATTTCAAAATAACTCAGGACTTGATTCTTTCCCACAGATTGCTTCTAAATATACTCCCCACTCCTTCCGCATAGTAAGCATGTGTTCTAGCCTGTTCTGTGGCTAATTCAGAATTACCTGAGCCTGGGTAATTTATAAAAATAGAGG
Organism: Tupaia belangeri chinensis; assembly: GCF_000334495.1. Taxonomy (NCBI): domain Eukaryota; kingdom Metazoa; phylum Chordata; class Mammalia; order Scandentia; family Tupaiidae; genus Tupaia; species Tupaia belangeri. The sequence goes on from NW_006159506.1 coordinate 8,851,730, forward strand.
TTTATTCAGTTCATGGTTTGGAAGCCGGCTCAGGGCCACATCTGACGAGAGAGCAGGGTGTCTCTGTCTCCTTAGAGATCAGACTATGGGGCCCCACCCCATCACTTCCCTAAGGCCCCACCTTTCCATACCATAATTACTGGGTCATTAGAAAGCCATGACACATTTTTTTTTTGCGTAGAAAAAAGAAAGTCATGACTTTTCTGATGACCCAGTATATTAAGTCTCACCCCAACCAGCATCTGTACAGTGGCACACGTGGATTTTGTGGAGACACATTCGAACACAACACCGTGCCACTTCAGGAGAAGGACTGAATTATGGCCCTCCTTGGTGACAGAGTAACTTGTCTTCCAAAATCAACTGAGCAGTTTAAGAGACTGAACAGGTTTGTCTCATGAGAGAGGAGGCCAGTCCCCATAAGCACGTTGTATCGGATGCTCAGACTAAGCTTCTCAGAGCTGTCAAAGGCCAATGAATACAACCCTTTAGACGGACCAGCACTCCTGAGAGGGTTTAATATTCTCACCAGGTTTGGAGGACGTGGGAGGAGAGAGAAATGTCTTGCCCTAATCATTCCAAGTCAGGTTTGGTAAGACTGACACGCAGTCCTTCTGATAGCATGCCGCTGGGTTTACCGAGTGCTTATGCTGTGTCTTCATCGGAAGTTCAGATCAGGCTGGGGAGGGACACAAAACCACTGAGGGAAGTGGGCTCCTTCCTACTGCAATCGCTGAGGAAGGACCACAGAGGTGGTCTGTGGTGATTAAAGGCCTCCAGTTTTGTGCAAAGACTTTGTGACAATCATTTTGCAGTGCATGGAGGAGAGCAGGAAGTCACAAGGGAGAGTCAGCACACAGGTGCATTATAAGTGGCTAATATGTTCCTAAACTATAACCACTGTGCGAAGAGATACAAAGTCATTTGGGGGACCAGCAATTGGCGTAATGGCTATGTCACTGGACTCCCATGTAGTCGATCAGTTTGAATCCCAGACCCAGTGGCTTTAACTCATGCTGGGTGCGTGTGCATGCACGCCCAAGATCCCGAAAGGGGAATGGAGGAAAAGGGATTGTGACATGGCCAACCCCCTGTGGGGTGATTTCTCGCTTTCTCTCTCTCTGTCTCCCTCTGTCTTTCCGGTGAGCGCATGCGCTCTATAGCAAAAACCTCTCCAAAAATAAATAAATAAATAAATAAATAAATAAAAAGAAAACAGTCATCTTTTCTCCTGGTAATATACGCCCTCACCTTGCAACACATAAATAAGAACTTAAACTGCAGACCAAAATTAAGAGATGACTATAATTGATGTAATTGGGCAGAAAGGGGGTTATTTTACGGTATACTTGTGAACTGAGAATGCGCCATTAAGACATTTTTCCTAAAAGCACAAACAGCTCTTAAATAATGAAGTAGGGCGGTAGACCAGATGTCATCATAAATAAATCTGATTATAAAGTGTCATCGTCCCCAAAGGGAGGCAGGGAAGGTGGCATGGTGAATGAATGGAAGGATGAGTAACAAATCCACCCGAGTTAAAGAGCAAATACAGAGTTTAGAAAATAACCTGGAGTAACAAATACTGTGGATGTACGATCTAAAATGTTTTCTTAATGTTTCCAATTTTGAATGCCTTAGTGGATGCTATTTATGGTCCTAGATTGAGAGGCAATTGCATTAGATCCTTATCTCTAGGCTAGATGGTGTTTACTAATATTAGGGTAATTACTTTTTCTTTTCTAGAGATAGTTTCTCTCATGAGATGTCACCAGTGCAGCAAGAGCAGGTCTGTACAAGGATTAGTTTGTGGTAATCTCTTTAGTAGTAGTCTGGCTGGTATACTATTCTAGCCTTGAGGAATGCTGCTCACAATCGCTGGGTTTACCATTCAACACGCTGGAGAATCCTGGCTCCAGGACTCCCCGTGATACCACTCTGTCAGTGACAATGCCATTCAAATGGACCCCTATAAGAAACTTGAGCAGCTGTCCTACCAGGCTAAGAGCTCTGAGAAGCCTGGGCGCTGTGCGTTGTTGAACTCTGCATGCTCAGAGTCTGGTGCAGAGCCTGGCACATGGTAAATGCTCAATGAGAGCATGATGAAGCGGCATGGACTTCAAAGAAATTCCCCTATGCAGAGGTGGTTGGCTGTTAGTGCTTGGCACTGAATCAGAAATTACAAGCGGGGCCGGCAGGGGGCGTGGGGATTAAGGGCACTGGATTCTCATGTGGCCAACTGCGTTTGAGTCTTCAATATGGCGGCTTACTTTCTCACTTTCCCTCTCACTTGTTCTCTGGTCAAATTAAAATAAACAAATAAAGTTAAATAATTTTAAAAATGCCTTAAAACCAGAGGAAAACTGTTGCATAATTAATCAGGAGCCAACAACTGTACTGAATCCAAGGAAAATGTGCCCAGGACAGCAGATTCCAGCTGTGGAGCCAAGTCACCAAAGCAGTGAGGAGAGCTGAGGGGTCCATAGGGCCAGAGACTCCTTGTGGGGAGGTTGAAAGATGCCTTCTCTTCCCCTTTGACATCTGGACACCAGTCAGTAGTCCTGTGCATTTTACAGTTAGGTGGACATGCTCTTTTGTAATTTCATGTTTGTTGAAGAAATGATTTAACTAGATTTTGCCCAGATAAAAGATAGTGCCAACTTTCAATAAAAATGGTAAATATAAAAAACTAAGTTGAGGGAACCAGCAGTTAGTGTAATGGCTATGTCGCTGGATTCCCATGTAGTCGACCGCGGTTCGTGTCCCGGACCCGGGGGCTTAAAACTCACGTCGGGCGTGTGTGCGTGCGTGCCCAAGATCCCGAGAGGAGAATGGAGGAGAAGGGATTACGGCGTGACCATCCCCCCTGGGGGGTGATTTCTCGCTTTCTGTCTCTATGTCTCTCTCTGTCTGTCTGGCGAGCGCACGCGCCCTACAGTGAAAATCTCTAAAACAAACAAGCAAACAAACAAACAAACAAACAAAAAAACTAAGTTGAGATCCTGGACCCATAAGCCCATCCATTCCACATGTTCATGTCACCAACCACATGACAGAAAGAATTAAAACTAGAATAGAATGCCTTGGGTCTTCTTCTTAAAAAGTTCCCTTGTATGCTGGGGATGCAGCTGTAAAGAAGAAATCAATCAATCAATCAATCTCTCTCTCTCTCTTTCCTTCCTTATTTATTTATCAATCAATCAATCAATCTCTCTCTCTCTCCTTCCTTCCTTCCTGCCTTCTTTATTTATTTATTTATTTATTAGATTTTTGCCGTAAGGTGCATGCACTTGTCAGAGAGACAGAAGGAAAAATGAGAAATCACCTCCTTGAGGGGATGGCCATGCTGCAATCCCTTCTCTTTCATTCTGCTTTTGGGATTTTGTCCACACACTCACAGGCACCTGGCATGTTTCTGAAGCCTCCAGGTCCGGAACTCGAAGAGAAGTTTGAGAAGTTGGATGTGTGGGATCCAATGCCTTAACTACCATGCCACTTGCTGGCCTTACGGGAATCTCTCTCTCTCCCTTTTAAAAAGAATTATTTATTTATTTACTTCCATGTGTTATTATTAATTTTTAAATTTAACCAGACAGAGATAGAGAGAGAAAGGGAAAAGCAAGAAAGCAAGCCGTCAGGACCAGGACTTGAACTGTGGTCAGTCACTTCACTTACAAGAACTTGTGCAAGTACAGCAGAGAGGACACCGGAACAGGAGCACTGACTGATGTGGAAGATGTGCCCTAAGTGCTAGGGCAGCAGAGGGAAGGGGTGGCCTTGGGCAGCCAAAAACCCAAACGGATGTTCCCCGGGCCCTGCAGCTGCTCTGTTACTGTCCCCTCTAAGGCCCAGTGCACCAAATACCTATCTTCTGCTGGCAAGCAGTGTCTTGGCATGACGGAAGAACTCACAAAGGCAACAGGGAAGAAACTGCCAGAGGGGTAAGAGGAGGACAGAGAACAATGCTCCAGAAACAAGTATTTGAAAATCAAAGCCCAAACAAATGTCGGTGAGGTTGTAGAGAAACTCGAGTCCTTAGACACTGCTGGTGAGGATGTAAAATGGTAGAGAGGCTATGGAACACCCAGAATTACTACTTGATTTAGCAATCCAACTTCCAGGTTTTTTTTTTAAACCTAAAAAAACTGAAAGCAGAGACTGGGACAGATACTTGTACATCATGCTCATGGCAGCATTATTCACAACAGCCAAAACGTGGAAGCAACTCCGGGGTCCACTGACAGATGAATGGCTAAACACAACGCGGCCCATCCATCCAGTGGTGTAGTACTCGGTCTGAAAAAAGGAGGGAAATCTGACACAGGCTACCAATGGATGAACCTTGAGGACAGTATGCTAAGGGAAATCAGTCACAAGAGGACAAATGCTGTACGATTCCACGTATTTGAGGGTACCTAAAAATAGTCTAGGTGATGGTAAAACAGACAGACCAGGTACCCTGGAACTTCCCTGAGCACACCCATGATCCATTCTGCCTGTGGTTGGGGGTGGATCATGGCAATGAAGACCCTGCTGGGAATGCCGGTCTCTCTGCTTTACACTTGACATAAAGAAATAAACTTAAAAAACTTCCATAGAGACAGAAAGGAGAAAGGTGTTGGAGGACGATAAAGAAGCAGGCCACTCAAACAGTAACGAGGAGGGGCAGAGCCTGGAACACGGGCCTCCATGAGGAAGGGTCCTCCCAGGAGCACTACCCCTGAGCACTTTTGGCTCCGGGGGCTGCAAAGGGAGTGGGTGACCAGATTCAGTGAGGGCAGGAAGGGGCAGGGGTAATCCTTTCCTGGGAGGTTGAGGGTGTTGGAAACTGGATGAAGAAACAGATGTGCACACCACAGGGGTGCTGCTAATTCTGGGTGAAGATGATAAGGGGGCAGAAGCCAGCTGGATTGGGGAGAACTAAGTAACAGGCTGTAGGGGGTGGGCACTGGAGACTGGAGCTCGAGGTGATAGGAGGAAATGCATCGAGGAGAGTTCTGCTTCACATGACCAAAAGCTCAAAGCACTGGGCTGGCCTTGCTGATCTGAAGCTTATTCCTGACGAGCATGAGCTTCCTATGTGAAGAAATCTGGAAGAGGAGCCTCATTATTACCCATCAAGTTGCTTTTTGGATGTTGTCACACAGAGCACCATGTACTCATTGGTACTTTGCAAAGATGTTCTGTACCATTAACTTACAGATATTTCTCCAGTTTTTCCAGCTCAGAGAGTTGCTCATCACTATTCCATATCTGTATGCAAGCTCGAAACTTGCCCTGCCCCTAAATGCCTTGGTCATGTCTCTCAACTCCCCTGAAGACACTCACTAATGATGAAAGTAGAGTGGTAAACATTCCTCCCATAACTCATCAGACACACTCAATAATCATCAAACACCAATTACATCTAAATAATTGAACTGGACAACAGAAGAGAATGTAAAGACACCTGCCACAATGCTTTTCCATTGACCACCTCAAGTTTTAATCAACTAGTCTATCCAGTCTGGATTTTTCTCTGGATCTTCATCAGATGTAATCAGTCTGGATTTTTCTCTGGATCTTCATCAGATGTGATTTTCACAGGGATTCCTCAGGGGAGTCACCTATCTCTACTCAAATTTGGGTAGCCAAGCCACTGCAGTCAAGAGTTCTCCACACAAAGCAAAAGCCTGCAGTGCTGACTCCCTAGCATTGTCCTTCCAGGGCTTCCTGATCCTCTCTCTTTCCAAATAGCCTTTTCTTGTTTGGAATTGATGTGACTGACTTGTACAAGGTGACACTGAGTTAGGAAGAGGATGATGACTGGTAAGAAGATAGGAAGACAAAAGGAGGAGAAAGAACACCCAAAACAGATTAGAAATTAGAAAGTAGGAAGATAAACTCAGAGCTGGGCTTCTGAAGAACCTCCAGTGGCACAACTAGCCTGGGGGGAGGATGGTGCACTGTGGGAGGGGCCCACTCAGAAGATAAACATGGCATAATCTCAAGTATTATCACTTCTTTCTTTTAAGAGATATTTTTGCTATAGGACACGTGTGCTCACCAGAGACAGAGGGAGACAGAGAAACAGAAAGCGAGAAATCACCTAAGCAGTGGGGATGGCCATACCATCCCTTCTTCATTCTCCTGTCGGGATTCTGGGCACAAATGAACACGAGCCCAGTGTGAGTTTTAAGCCACCGCATCCAGGACTTGAACCACAGTCGACTACATGGGAGTCCAAGAACATAACCATTACGCCATCTGCTGGTCCCTCAAGTATTAGCATTTCAATGATGAGTATCAATACTGCTGGTACTCTGTGAGGATAGTAATATTTTATTTTATGTACCTGGCAATTTTAATCACCTTGTCTGTTGGCCCTGATTACTTAGGCTGCTCAATACTTGTGTCCATTTCTACTCTTCTGTGCCTTGGATTTACTTTTCTTGGGGAAGTACACCAAGGGAATTAGGATGAAACTGAACTCACTCCTCAGGACTTCTGGGGAGGAGAAGACCCTTCCCAGGGGTTACCAGAATGAAGAAACCCAGAGCTTTAGAGAGAGGCCTCGGGCCTTGATCTTGGTTTAAGGAAACAACAGCTATCATTTTCACTTGGTTGTTCTGTTTAAATCCAACCTGAATTCAGTTTCGCCCATTTGAAAAAGTAGTCATTACCAATATACTACCTATGAATACCGTGAATTATGCCTATAAAAAGTCACTTGTCTGGGGCTAGAAGGCGCATGGTGGTTAAGGCACTGGACTCCCTCATGGTCAACCATGGTTCAAGTCCCAGACCTGGCAGCTTGCTTTCTCACTTTCTGTCTCTCTCTGATAAGCACATGGGCCCTATAAGAACTTAAATAATTCTTTTTAAACATGTCACTTGAGCCCAGTAGGTGATGTGGACTGAGTAGGTGGTTCGAGTCCCAGACTTTGTGGCTTGAAAAACATGGCAGGCATGTGTGCACGCATAAACAAAATCCTTAGAGAATGGAAGAGAAGGGATTGTGGAGTGGCCATGATTCCTCCCTGTTTCCATCAGCTCTGTCTGTCTCTGAGAAGTCTATGTGACTTACAGCACAATTTTTAAAAAGTCACTGTCATCAATGTGACACAGCAGAAAGAGCTAAAGGGGAAGTGAGGAGTAGGTTCTATGGTGGACTCCACTTTCCCACCAATTCTGCTCAACCAACTCTATCAAGTCACTTTCTCTTTCACAAACACTTTCATCTAGAAAACAAGGATTCTCTTAAAGAGGAAGAAGAATGCTAGAGGAACTTCAGACAGAACGAAGGCAACAGAACAGCACAGTGGGAAGTGAGACTGGACACAGTTGCTCCTGTCCTTGAGATACAGGACGCCACCAGAGGAATATTCCAGAAGATCGTACCCTGTTCCAGATGGCAGTAATAAAAATGAGAATACAGAAGACAAGTGGGATTTGTAACAGGTGGTTAGCTCCCACTAGTCCATGTTGTGCTGAGAGCAAATATGAAATAAAAAGGGAATGCCACTTGCAAATGTGATTTTCTTCTTTCTGTCCTTGTACCAGTTAAAGTTCAAAAGGAGCGGGAACTCTACTTACAAGCACTCCTTTTTGACATCGGACCTAAGACGTCAAATTTCTTTTAGATTATACTTTATAAAACTCTAAATTGATGAAATGCGCTTTGGTGTATTTAAAACTACCATAAAATTAATATGGATTAATTTGAAGTGTTCCAGTCATTTTTTTCTTTTCACAGAGAATTTTGCTACAGGGCATGTGTGCTTGGAGAGACAGAGAGAGAGAGAGAGACAGTAAGAAATCACCACCCAGATGGCCACACTGCAATCCCTTCTCCGTTCTCCTCTTGGCACTTTGGGTAAACATGCATACGCGCCTGGCGTGAGTTTTAAGCCACCAGGTCTGGGCCTCGAACTGGGGTCAACTATGTGGAGTCCAGTGACGTAACCATAATGCCATCTGCTGGTCCCACGGTTTTCAAGTCCTTAAGCTAGGGACTAGATGGCTCTACGTATCTTCCCTCGAGACATGGAAGTATCAGGCCATGAGTGGGCTGGGAGGACCCTAAGTCAGTGATGTTCTCTGAAATGCTCCTGTGAGCAGCAGACACCCTACAGCTCGGACGTGCAGAGATGAGGACAGGCACAGTGCCTGGGTTGGGGCACGTGCACTCATGACACGGTTACATTTTAAAGAAGCTAAATGACCTCTGGGCCAGTGGGTGGTGTGGTTAAGGTGGTTGGATTCCACATGGCCAACTGCGTAGTTTGAGTCTAGACCCAGAAGCTTGAGAGACATGCTGGGTACATGTGTATGCATGCCCCAAATCCCAAGAGAAGAATGGAGAATGGATTGCAGCGTGGCTATCTCCCTTTGGGGGTGATTTTCCAGTTTCTCCCCCCAACACACACCCAAAAGGACACATGCTCATAGGAAAGGAAAAGGAAATGGAAAAGGAAAAGGGAGGAAAAAAATCAAACCACCCCTTAAAAAGACAGGCAAGGGATACATAAAGGTAATTAACAGAAAAATAAATGCAAACAGTCAAGGGATGGCTGATAACAGTTTTCCTGTTTTAAAATGAAATAAGATACCACTTTTACCTTCTCACCTGGCAGATATTGAACAACTGATTAAAAGGTTGGTAAAGAATGGATACATGTGCACTCACAATCTTTACAGCTCTTTTTAGAGAGCAATCTGCCAACAGCTATCAAAATCCTAGATCAATCACAAACCTCATGCTTTGCTGCTTACAACAGCAAGTCACCAAGTAACTCTCCAATGGTTCAGGAAAATATGTATATGCATACATGTTTGTGTATATAAATATATATACACATGGGGGAGAGTAAGAGAGGAGACGAGGGATAAACGAGGCAAACTGTAAACTGGTGGTGAATCTGTGTATAAAGAATATAGTGTGTTTCGGGACCAGCAGTTAGCGTAATGGCTATGTCGCTGAACTCCCATGTAGCCGACTGCGGTTTGAGTCCCAGACCCAGTGGCTTAAACTCACGCTGGGTGTGCGTGTGTGTGCATGCGTGCCAAAGGTCCCAAGACAAGAATGGAGGAGAAGGGATTATGGCGTAGCCATCTCCCCCAGGGGGTGATTTCTTGCTTTCTATCTCTCTGTCTCTCTGTCTTCCTGGTGAGCACACATGCCTTATAGCAAAAACTTCTCCAAAAATAATAATAATAATAATATTATATGGTGTTTCTTGTACAAATCTTATAAATTCTTCATAAATTTAAAATCCTATTGATATAAAGTTTAAAACTTTGAAGATGGCCCAGCTGCTGTGGAACAGTGGGTACTGAATTGAATGGTGGAGCTGGAGGGCAAAAGCCAACCATGGATTGAATCCCCAGCCTGACTGGTTCAAAACACACTGGAGTTGTACATACATACCCAGGATCCTGACTGGCTAGATAACTGGAGGACGAGAACTATGGTGTGACCAAGTCCTGTGGAGGATGGCTCGCTTGCTCACGTACTCCTCTCCTCCCATCCTCCCCCCGCGTACAAGTGCTCTAACATGAACAACATCAAGAGACCTTAGAGGGACCAGCAGATGGTGTAATGGTTACGTTGCTGGACTCCCACAAAGTCAACCACAGCTCAAGTCCTGGACCTGGCAGATTAAAACTCAGGCCGGATGTGACCGTTCCCACTGGGGGTGTCTCTAGGTCTCTCTCTGTCTCTCTGGCGAGTGCATGCGTCCTATAGTAAAAAAACTAAGGAAAAAAAGAAAAAAAGACACTTTAGAAATGACTTCTGCATCTCAGAAGAAAGTTACCCAAGACACGATACTAATGAAAAAGCAAATGCTGGAATAATTCATGTAGTATGGCCACCTGTAAGAATAGATTTACATAGAAAAAGGTCTGAAAAGACACACGTCAAGCTATTAATGTGCTCACTGGGGAATTTGGTATCAGAGGAGGGGAACTAATGGCAACCTTCCACATTTTGCTCAATGTATTTCTAAATTACTTGTGCAGAAATGTATACTTCTTTTAAAAACAAGATGCATGTTAACATCTCTGTAGCTCAAACAATGAAAAAAAACACACTAAATGACAGAGGGGAAAACTCTCTGGTGTGTGCGGCTATGGTTCTCACCCGATACCTCCAGACTGCAGGACACTTAAGGGATGTGACTGTGTGCGAACAGGGGACATTGTGCTTTATCACAACGGTAAGGCTAGCATGTTAAAGGCAGAGCCAGGGGTGCTAAACTGGGGACATGTGTAGGTCGGAACGCTGAAGTACTCCTTGCTGAGAAACACCAATAAAGGAGCACTGACGTCACATACATGAGGGCATCAAAAAGCTTGTGGAAAATGCACTTAATGAAAAAACGATGCATGGATTTCAAAATTGTGCACCAAAATAAACTTGTACCTTAATCTATTTCCATGAACTTTTTTTTTTGAACATTTTGTTGTTGTTGTTGTTGTTGTTATAGGGCACGTATGCTCACCAGAAAGACAGAGCGAGACAGAAAGCAAGAAATCACCCCCCAGGGGAGATGGCCCCGTCGCAATCCCTTCTCCTCCATTCTCCTCTTAGGATCTTGGGCATGCATGCACATGTGTCTGGTGTAATAAACTTACATGGTTCAAGTCCCACTGGGTCTGGGACTTGAACCATGGTCAACTACATGGTAGTCCAGCGACATAGCCATTACGTCAACCACTGGTCCCTACTCCCACGAACTTTTGGAGGTAATTTTCCATAAGATACATTCAGACAATAACCACACATCAGTATCAGAAGAATGAAGCAGAGCTACTTGTCTAGATCTGAAATGACATCCAAGATACATAAGACAGGCAAAACAAACCAAAAGCAAACCACAAACTGTAGAACCATAAGACAAATCCTACTGATGTGTTTAAGAGATATGCACGCAGTACCTGTTAATACAATTTCTAGAAGGAAAAAACTGTTAACCATGGCTACCTGCAGCTAGAGAGAAAAGAGGAAGTGCAGTTTTTTGGTAAGTAGAAGGGCAAAGAGTAAAACAATTGTTTTAATTATTTTATAATATTTATTGAAATATTAACAAATTACAAGTCTAAAGAGAATTTTAACTACAATTTTAAGCTACAGCTAACCAATTTCAAGACAGCATAAGAACTGAATATCATACACTACAAAAATGTAAAATACACTGTAAATAGAAGAAATTATTGTATTTTTATATCCCCCCCCCCCCCCGCTCTACAAAGCCACAAACTTACAGTAAAATAAACTAGCAAGCAGCAGAATCACTGGAGGGTTTGTCATACGGATTTCTGGTATCCAACTTGAGGTTCCAATTCAGAGGGTGGGAGTGGGAGCCTGTGAACCTGTATCTCTAACAGATTCCCAACTTCTGCTTGTCTGGGCATCCTACTTTGAGAACAACTGGTATAGGAAAAGAACTGTAGGGACCATAAGTTGGCGTAATGGCTATGTCGCTTGGCTCCCATGTAGTCGACCGTGGTTTGAGTCCCAGACCCGGTGGCTTAAACTCACACCAGGCACATGTGCGTGTATGCGCAAGATCCCGAGAGGAGAATGGAGGAGAAAGGATTGTGGCATGGCCATCCTCCCAGGGGGTGATTTCTCACTTTCTATCTCTCTGTCTTTCCGGTGAGCACACACACCCTATAGCAACAACCTCTCATTTAAAAACAAAAAAAAGATTCTTAGGGACAAACAACTTATTATGTAATATTACTGACTCTTGCTGGATTTCTCTGTGAGACTTTGTGTCCAGCTAGAACTCTGTACTGGAATTCTTTCTTTTCTTGTTTTTGGAGAGACTTTTGCTATAGAGAGTGTATGCTCACTGAAGAGAGAGACAGAGACAGAAAGCAGGAAATCACTGCCCCCCCACCAAGGGGGATAGCCATGCCCAAACCCTTTCTCCTCCATTCTCTCAGGATTTGGGACACAGACGCACATGCCACCTGCTGGCCCCCAAAACTGAGATCTTTTTGATTACGTCCTCATACAGACTTTTAATTGCTTGTTCACTCTCACTTGGCTTCAAATCTCCCCTCTGTTCAAGTGGGCATTATTTACGTGGAACAGTTTCTGGAGACTGGTCTCCCAACTTCTTAAGTTCTAATTTTAGTACTTACATGTAAATGCCCCCAGAAGGCCCTGGGCCTCTTCCCAGAGGGGAGCTGGTGATCTGGGACTTAGACTTCCCCGATAATCAGAGAGATGAAGGAGACGGACAGTCTGTTTCATTCTCTTAAGAAGAAATATATCCAGCCCCTCAGACACTTTCTCCTGGGAGCTTCCTGTTTGAAATGCTCATGGGATGGCAGGTAGGTAATTCCAAGAGGTGTGTGTGGTCAGGTATGTCCTCAGTCAGGATCGTACCAGGTCAGTGTGTTGGCTTTGACTCAGTGCCCGGCAGCCAAACCTGCGTGATAACACTGATAAAGTTTACACTTACTCTTTTTTACGTACACCCATACCATTTTCTCAAATTGCACACTTGTGGAATGATGATGAACCATACATTTAAAGCCATGGAAGAATAAATTACAATAATCCAGCTTTTTTAAAAGGAATGGCTTCTTGGGACTAGCAGGTGGCATGATGGTTAGGGCAGCTGGACTCCTACATGGCTGACCATGGTTTGAATCCCGGACCTGGCAACCTGCTTTCTCACTTTTCCTCTCTCTTGGTCTCTCTCTGGTCAACTTTAAAAAATAAAATAAAAAACAATGAATACAATTAAAAATATATATATATTTTTAAAAAGCAGTGGCTTCTCCTGCAGGATAAATTCATTAGGCCAGAAAAGAGCAAGAAGTCATCACAAGCTTACTGATAAAGAGGAGCAGGGATCCAGCTGCATCATGTCATGGTCAGATTTCACACATTTCTGGGTGTAGTAACATACTCATCTCCAAAATCTTTGTTTCATGCTTTAAATGGTTAAAAACAAAATACGCATATGGTTATCCTATAAAAGTAATTATGCGTGTGTGAAAATGTTCCAGAAACGTTCACTCTCTTGGTTAACAGGTATTTAAAAATCTGTTGTTTTTGATGACAAAAAAAAAAAAGTCCCTCAAATACACATGATTAATGTTTTGAGTAGGAGATGGTTCATTTCCCAATAATTCCACCAGTATCTGCCTCAATTAGTTTTGGAAAAACAAATCAGTTTACTTAATGCAGTTCTAAAATTATTCTGGAAAGTAAAAACAAACAACGGCTTTAAAAATATGATGTGCACCCACTCACCAACAGAGCTTCAGGACAGCTTTTCTTCATTCAGAAAGGATGGGCCCTGACAGTAAACTGGGGGCTCTGGGCCACATCTCTGTGTGGGGCCAACCTTGTCATTTCAACATCCTTTCTTTCCTCACTCTGCCTCCCATGTACCCTGAACTCGGGAAAGGGGCCACAGAGGACTCACTCTATAGCCCTGGTCTTCACAGAGCACCTATTCTGGACCATTCCATCCACACATATTTGCAAGGCACCGACTATACGCCAAGCACTGTTTTGGACACAGAAGGGTTAGCCCTGGCAAAACAAGATCCTTTATTCGAGTTTACACTTTAGTGGAGAGAATAACAACAAAAGCATCTCTCTGCAAAAGGAGTGAGTGTGAGTGTATGTGTGTGCACACACGCATGTGTATGAGAAGGAACTTGGGAAGCAACAGCACCAACCGAGTACCTCAGTGTGCAAGTGGCCAGGCTGTCTGCAACGCCATCTGCTTTTGGCATCATGCTTCTTTCAGAAAGGACACGCCAACGGGCGGCCTCTGTTCTTCTCCTTGTTGATCTGCAAGCCTGATTTAGATCAAGGCTGTAGGGGATGTCGCTTGGCACTGTCCTAAAAACAGTTCTGAGTGGCTTCCTCTCTTCCTCTGTCCCAGTAGAGAGATACTCTCGCCAGTATACAGGACATCTGAGTGACGGCCAGGCAGAAGTGGATGGGGGTGGGGATGGGGACCATGGTGGCTTTTGGAGAAAGGAAGTCCTGGGGCCCTTTGGAAATGAGGTGTTACTCCCAACCCACGACCCAACCCCACAACACAAAGTAAAATATGATGCTTTTGGTTTTAACTAAAACCACCATTAAGGATGATACTTTTTAAAAAGAAAGTCACCAAATCCTTATGATATAGGAAATATAAAACGGAGGAATGAGAAAGGTTTTGCAGAGGATGGGTTTCTGAGGGGGTGAAGGCATGTGAGAGAGGCTTGAGTCTATGTTTGGGGCCGACCAAAGCTGGACTTCAGGATTCAGATCAAAGGACCGAGTCTCTTTATCTTGTTGGGTCAAAGTTCAGAAAATCACGGGTCTCGCCACCTACAAAAGTACACATACACACCACTTTTGCAGACTATCACTGAGGTCTCCTGAAGGCTTTTATGTTTCCCATATTAAAAATGAACAAACACACACACACACACACACACACACACACACACAAAACAAACCAAAAGCAAAATCAAAACATCTCAGGACTTCAGCTTCCTGGAGCAGAAATAGGCAAACTCCTTCTCGCGAGCCAGGTGGTTAATTCTTTCAGCTTTGCGGTCTGCACAGTCACTATCACAATGACTCAACTCTGCCCTTACAGTTGAGAAGCAGCCACAGACAGAGAGTAAAAGAATGAATGTGGCCGCGATGCAATCACGATTTGGACACGGACACAGAAATTGTAATATCGTAATTCGTATGCATTAACAAATATTCCTCTTTTCTTTCTTTACACATTAGAAAACATAAGCAACAGGGCTCGAGAAGGGGACAGTGAAACACAAGGCTCTGTGAAGCTGACACACGTGTTTCTGGATTCGCATCCAGACACCTCCCTGAGTACGCCAGGCATGCGCGTGACTGTAATCCCAGGCTAGCTGCTGTTGTGGGTAGACCTCTGTCTTGGGGTATGGAAGGTGCTGTCCTTCCCTCCCCGGCTAATGGAAGAAATCCATAAATGAGGGCCAGCAGGTGGCGTGGTGGTTAAAGAACTGGACTCCCACACAGCTGACCATGGCTCGTGTCCTAGACCTGGTGGCTTGCTTTTTCACTCCGCCCTGCCATCTCTCTCTGATCCAGCTGGAAAATAATAATAATAATGATAATGATAATAATAATAATAAAAATAAAGTTAGGAGACGGCAAGTAGCATGGTGGTTAAGGGTACTGGACTCTCATGTGGTTAATCACGATTTGAGTCCTGGACCTGGTGGCTTGCTTTTTCTCTCTCACTCAGTCCCTCTTTGGTCTAATTAAAATAAAATAAATAAAGTTAAATAAAATAGTCCTTTAAAAAAATAAATAAATAAAGTTAAACAGAATAATTCTTTTAAAAATAAAGTTAAATAAATAACTCTTTAAAAAAGGCTACATAGAGCCAGTCAGTCTTTTTAGAGTCAGTCTCTACCCCTGGCCTTGTTGGCAGCACCAGAGCATGCAGGGCCTGGGCCCCTGAGTCATCAATAAAGATGTAGGTGTCTCCTAGCAGAGGAGCAAGCACCGACTGCAGGGCCTGGGAAGGGGAACACAGACCCACGCTCTGCTTCCCTCTCTGGCCTCGGTTTTCTCCATGAACCTCCCATTCTCTTGGGCTCCACTTCCCATCTATACAACAGAGCAAACTACGCGATGATTTATAAACTCCCTTCCACCTCTGGACGTTGATCATCCTGAGTGTACAACCAAAGAGAGGAATACTATATCCACGAGAAGAGCGACAAGACGGGAAGACGCCAAATCTGTAACTAGTTCACACGTTTCAGGTACAGGCAACCTTGGAGCAGGACAGACAGGCAGCAATTGGGGTCAACGGAACACCAGCACGATGGCAATTTCCTGTCCAAGGGGAAACCCCAGATTTCAGTTTCTACCCTGTTTGCCAGCTACACGAGGCCCTGAGGTGGAGGTGGAAGCTTGCTGAATGCCCCACAGCAAGATGGTCAGAATAAGGTCTTGGGTGGACATTTCTCTTTAGAGGAAAACAGGTTCCCAAATAAGCAGACATCATTTCATTTTGTTTTCGTAGGTCACTGGGAAAGTCATGATGTATTTTGCTGTTTTTCTACACAAAAATGAGTCACGACTCTCCCAAGGACCCAATATATTACTTTACTGGGCTCAAGGGACGGACACACCCACAAGGAGACACAAATACAAGATTGCAACAGGAGGAGCAAGGCGAGGGTCCTGCATCTGAGGGCGAACCCGAGCTCCCGAGGTACGGAAGACAACGGAGCACACGCCCTGGCACTGCAAGGCCAAGGGCGGGGAGGGCCACTCAGATGCCCAGAAGCGCCTGCTACCAAAGGCAAGGGCTCAGAGCATGGCAGCGGGCACCACCCTGGCACTCCACCCTCACCCAGGACTCACGGCACAGGGAGGAGAGGTGAAGGCAGGACGCAGGGAAAGCTACGACAAGGCTGCGGCTAGAAAGAGCACCAGGGCCTACGGCAAGGCAGGCTGGTGGGGCTTGAGAGAAACATGCGAGAACATTCTATAAAACCTGGGCAAGGGCAGGTTGTGCCTCAGGGTTAAGGGAGCCAGATCCCACATGGCTGACTGTGAGGTTTGAATACTAGACCTTGTGGCTTGAAAAGCACACCGGAAATGTGTGTGTGTGCCCAAAATCCTCAAAGGAGGGAGAAATGGAGAAGGGATGGTGGCATGACCGTGCCTCACTTGGGGGATGCTTTCTCCCTCTTCCCCTCTCTCTCTGATGAGTGCATTAGCCCTCTGGCAAATTCAAAACAAGACACATCTGGGGAAGCAAGAAGAGGAAAGCAATCTGCAGATTCTCAGCCATGCTGTCCCAGGAGAGAGGCAAGTCAGGGTACAACCAGCTACGCTGCAGAATCCAGGAGCAAGGCAGATGTGAACCAGAATTCCGGGGTGCCGAAGGGATACCTACTCACAGAGCAGCGCTGCTGGGGCAGCTGATCACCCTCAGACAAACACAAATCAGACCCTTGGAAGCTTGTAGATGAGCAATACTTTCACCAAAAAGCATTTCTGGTGATTCAAATGGGTGAGCAGAGGAAAGATCCTACCTTCTAAGTAAACACGGGCCACACTTGGCAAATGCAAGGGGCTGGCCACACGAGACCCAGAATCTAAGAGAGGTACGACGTAGTTGAAGGCTTCAGAAAGAAACTTGCTGGAAAACATTATCAACCACGATCTGTTCAGAGCGAGACATTATTTCTAACGAGTCACAGTAGTGGTGCAATCTGCAGATGGCAGATTAAATGCACAGAGTAGAGCTGATTTAAGACATAAATACCAAAGGCTTCCAAGTCAGGAAGGGGGAGCTGGCAAACCCCTCGAACGCTGGAGTGGACACGTGTGATCATGCTGCCAGCATGCATTAGCAGGAGGCCTGCCCTCCGGAGGAGGACCAAGCCCCACCGGGAGTACCAGCCAGCATGCTGAGTAATACCCCATGGCCAACCACAAGAGATGCCACCTGCAGCCAGCTCCCCTGGACACTCACCTTTCCCGTTAACGGCCAAGCCCGTGGTCATGGCTTGAGTCACAGGCCCAGGCACCTGAGGCACTAGTGGGTGTATTCGGGGTCTGCTCCCCATCCTCGCTCGCTCTGCACCAGGCCCCAGTAAAGCTCCCACGGGCTTTTCTGCAGCCACTTCGGGCGCCACTGTATCCTCTGGACCCTGCTCGATGGAATCCAGTTTTTCTGGGCTCTCGTTTTGAAAGCCGTCCACCGCGGTCCTGCTCTTAATGGGGCTCTTAGGCACAAGAATCTTGATACCGGACTTGGCCAGGTCCATGTTCTTCCGGCTTGCGAGAGATGAAGCTGTGTTTCTCCTGAACTTCTGGCTGGCAGCAAACAGCTGACTGTTTTTGGACTCGTGGTCTTTGCCAAGCACTAACGACTTAGGGGAGGTCTTAGAAAAGCTGCTGTTGGTGGACCTGGAAATCTGTTTCCGAGCGTTGTTGGGGGAGGCCCTGTTGGTCCTGGTCAGTGTGCTTTCCCTCTGCTTCTCCGTGTGGCGTCTGTTGAAATCGTGGATGTACTCCTCGCAGTTGAGAAGGTGCAGCTCGGGCTCCCACGTGTCATCCTCGCTGTCGTAGCCCTTCCACCGAACCAGATACTCCGTCTTCCCTTTTTTGTTTTTCCTTTTGTCAACGATCCTTTCAACCTGTTTACAAAAGGGGAAAAAAAGTTTTTTTTAAAAAAAGACATTATTCAAAAAAAAGGGAAAGTGTACTAAGGAAGCATCTAAAATAATAAAAACCATAACAGATAATGAAAATGATCTTCTCTTCCTCAAGCCCAATCATGTGAAAATAAAACAAGAATAGAAAACTTGGAATTTGGGCAATTTCTCTGAAATTAAGTCAAATAAAATGCTAACATTTTCTGCTTCAAATGGATGTGAGTAAGGAGGCGTGTGTGTGTGTGTGTGCGCGCGCGTGTGTGTGTGTGCATGCATGTGTGTAAGAGGCTCTTCTTATGTCCCTATTTAACCCTGACCACCTGAGCAGGTTTTCATCATCATGACTACCATAGCCCTGGTCACATGCGCCCTGTGCCTGGCCATTCTTCGGTTACCAGCAGTAGCGACCAAGAAAGGCTGTGGAGATGACAACAAGTTCTAGGGGACTAAGAGCATTCTTTTTCTTTTTCTTTTTCTTTTTTTTTTTTTGAGAGGTCTTTGCTATAGGGTGCGTGTGCTTGCCCAGAAAGATAGAAAGACAGAGAGACAGAAAGTGAGAAATCACCCCCTAGGGAGGATGGCGACACAGCAATCACTTCTCCTCCATTCTCCTCTCGGGATCTTGGGCACGCACGTACACGCGCCCAGTGTGAGTTTAAGCCACCAGGTCTGGGACTCGAACCGCAGTCGACTACATCGGTCCAGCAACCTAGCCATTATGTTAACTGCTGGTCCTTAGACTAAGAACATTCTGTGGCACAGAACCAGTTGTTGAAGCAACACACAACCTGGACAACGACCATTGTGAACATTCAAAACTCAAAACGTTCATAGTGAACATAATTCTTTCTTGTAATAAAAATGGACTAGAATAGTCAGGTTAACCAATCTTGGTTTTAATTAGTCTTATGTTTCTATCTTTAAGGGAAGATGCTACTTATCTTTGAATCTGATGATCAGTGAGTTCTGTTATCAACTTATAAGTTCTCAGAACCTTGTCTCCCAAACATGTGATTACTGTGACAAATCCTACAACCGTAACATCTGAAGTATAAATGAAAGACAGATGATATAACGATCCTGGAAGCTGCTGGAGAAACACCTCGATTCTGCTGTTTCATCTGCATCTAATACAAAAGCCATGAGCTTGCCTCCCGGAGGACAGCACTTCACCCTTTCTTGTAGACAGAGGCCTAAGCCTTTGGCAGCTCTTTAATTAAGGACACGAAGGTCTAAGCTCATCAATTATCAAGCACGTCAGTATGTTTCCAGCACAGTCACAGGTTAGGTCAGATGACAGAACGGTGGACCTAGTTTTCTAACGTTCTAGAATAAAGGAGGTCAACTGAGTATGATAGACAATGTGAGGGGTCAGCAGTTGGCATGGGGAGGTTAAGGTGCTGAACTCCCACATGGCCAACTGTGGTTCGAGTCCCAGACCCGGTGATGCGTGAAAATCACCAATCACCCTAGGCAGGATTGTGTGCGTGTCCAAAAATCCCAACAGGAGAATGGAGGAAAAGGGGTGGGGTGATTTCACTCTGTGGGGTGATCTCTCACTACTTTCTCTCTCCCTAGCTCTCTCTGGCCAGCGCATGTGGACTATAGCAAAACTCTAAAAACAAACAAAAAAGTAAAGACAATTTGATACTGAGAGTACCCCAACCCCTGCCAAAAAACAAACAAACCAACAAAAAGCAACTAAAATAGTCATAACCGTCGGTATTTCTACTTGGAACAGAGAGAACTAAAACCCTTAACAAACAGCCTGAAATTAAATACACATAACTGTTTCTGTGCAAAAAAGGATTAAGACTCAAACAGCCTTATTTCACTGCAAGGTAGATTTCATGTCTAATAGATCCCCATAGTTGATCATTTATGTCGAAGCAGCATTCACAGGTCTACAGAGTCCATAATACAACAAAGGAAGGCTTGGATGCGATTTCCCCCATCCTTCACTTGTGAATAGATATGTATAAGGGAATAAGAACTTCGGTTTAAGTGAAAGATATATTTCTGGAAAATTCCACTCAAATCAATTTCATGGCAGGAACAGCTTAAACTTTTAAGTGCAAGGGTAAAATAATCTTTTATGGGAAAGCTGTGTTTAATACTTTTTCCCCAAAATCGATTTCCATTCCAGAAGCATGCAATACACGAAACCAGAGTGCCTCTTCCTCTTTTTCCTTTAAGCTGAAGACAGGGTTGGCGGCAGTTTCTTTACCTCCTCCTCGACGTTGTAACACTGGATTTCCCCCTCCGGGGCCAGAATCCCACGGGAACCTCTGGCGGGAAAGCTCCCACAGGCTCCTGCTTGTCTCCAGGACACTGAGAGATGAGGGACAACGACTTTGGCCTCAGTGTCAATGGGGATTGTGTGTGCTGGGTTTAGGTACACTCAACGGCCATTGTATAGACGATGAAAGAAAGCAGCCACAGGGGACACGTTAGACCAAGGGAGGGCAACCTTGATCCAAACGGCCCAAGAATTTAGGGTTTTGGGCCGCATGGTCTCCCAACCACTCAACTCTACAACTATAGCGAGGAAGCGGCCACAGATAGTACTTTTCCTTACATCTTGTGCAACTCAGAGCATGTCTCAACACATCCGTTAACCCAAACTCCATTAACAAACACTAACATTTGAATTCTATAATTTTCACATATCTTAAAATATTACTCTTTTGATGTCTTTACAACTACTTAAAAAATGTAAAAAGCAGGGCCAGCAGGTGGTGTGGTGGTTAAGGGCACTGGACTCCCAACATGGCCGACTGTGGTTCAAGTCCTGGACCTGGCAGCTTGCTTTCTTTTTTTCTTTCTCTCTCTCCCACTCTTTGATCAAATTTAAAAAAGAAGAAAAGAAAGAAAGAAAAGAAAGAAAGAAAAGAAAAGAAAGAAAGAAAGAAAGAAGGAAAGGAAAGGAAAAGAAAGTTAAATAAAATTATTCTTTTTTAAAAAAAGTAAAAAGCTCATCTCCAAGTTAATTCGCAGTCACAGTCTGCTAACCCATTCATTAGACCACGAAGGAGACATGCAGGAACAGGCATATCCCTCCATCCATTCTTTTATTTCTTTTTAAGATTATTTATTTATTTTATTTTATTTGTTATTATTACTTATTTTTAATTTTACCACAAAGAGACTGAGAGAAAGGTTAAGTGAGAAAGCAAGCCACCAGGTCCAGAACTCGAAACACAGTCAGCCATGTGAGAGTAGAACACCTCAACCACCAGCCACCTGCCAGCCCCACTCTGCTAATTCTTGTGTTGGAAACAGCCCACAAGTTGATAAGATATATATGTCTGACAAGGAGACTAGACAGGTGACTTAAGTGGTAGGTCTACAATTGTAGCTCCATACAAGAGAGACAGAGTTGGGAGTTTTGTCCAACAAACATCACGAGGTATCAAGTACCAACTTTAGACTCAACTGGGCACATGAGATTCCTACCCTTTCTCCCAACTGCCCTTCCCCGTTTGAGAATTGTAAAGTCCTATTGATCCCTCTACCCTGAGTGGCTAAAGTAATTAATCTCCCACAAAAAAGTATCAATGGATTCAATAAATTATTAGAATATTATTAACCTAAACTTCCCGGACACTTTTATGGTGGCCAGAGAGGAAAACCTTAACTACAAGACTAATAAGTAAACAAATCTTTCTTCAGGTTTATGGTCCTTCCCCTTGAGTCTCCCTTACCACCATTAACTGTTTCTAAAATCTCTCAGTGAACTTTCTCCAACTGTATTATAACTATTCTTCTAAGTAGAAAATTTCAGTGCGAATAGTTTTACACACAATAAATCCTTCATAGAAAGATAAAAGAATTGCAAGTTCTACTGAAAATTTTGAAAGCAGAGACAAACTGAGGGAAAAACATGAAAACCTTGCCAAAGTCACCTAGGCACCCTGCTCTGCAATAACGTTACCCCAATCACACATGGAGCAAAATTTAGGTGGCAAACTCAAACCACAGGAGTCTTCTTTGTTTATATAATAAAGATTCCCCATTAAAATTCAATTAAAAAAATCAAAATGTGGAACAAGTAAAACTTGATTTCTCTTAACATTACAAAAGGCCCTGGTGTGGCCAGCAGGTGGTGTGGTGGTTAAGGGTGCCAGACTCCCACATGGCAAAATGTGGTTTGAGTGAGTCTTGGACCTGGTGGTTTGCTTTCTCTCTCCTCTCTCTCTCTCTCTCACACACATATTCTGTCCCTCTCTAGTCACATTAAAATAAATAAGCACATAAGTAAAATAAAGTTGAATAAAATCTTAGGAAAAAAAAAAAGGTCCAGATGGTTGGCAGAGCAATGAAATTAACCCAAAAGGATTGTTCCAAACGCTTGCCTGTTTCAGCTGTCGAGAAGCACACCCAGCTATCCCCAGAGCTCCACGGATGTGTTGAGACATGCACCGAGTTGCAGAAGATGTAAGGAAAAGAATGGACTTATTAACCTATAAATAAAAATCCACGGAGGGACCAGCATATAGTGTAGCAGTTACGCCGCTGGACTCCCACATGGCCAACTGCAGCTTGAGTCCTGGACCCAGTGGCTCGAAAATCACACAGGGCACATGTGCGAGTGTGCCCAAGATCCTGGGAGGAGAAGGGAGGAAAAGGGATTGTGGCAGGGGCATGGGGGGGGGGGGTGATTTCTCACTTTCCCTCTCAGTATCTCTGTCTCTCTCTCTCCCTGGCAAGTGCACATGCCCTAAGGCAAAAATCTCCCCCCACCCAAAAAACCATCCATGGAAACCCAAACTGGTTAAAGAGGGGAAGACAAGTAAGTCTACTAGTTTTGTACTTAACATGGAAACCAGGGCAAGTGCGCAAGTGTACTGACCTATGAAAAGAAGACTGACGCTGCAATTATCTCCAGTCGGCAAACTCGCACGTGTCACGTCACTTCCATAACCACGTTGGGAGCAGTGCTGGGCGTGACTACAACGTGCTCTAACTCTGTGCAGCCCCGCACCAGGGAGGCCCACAGGGTACAGCTGAACCCATAAGCTACACTGAGGACTCTTCTCAGGACCGGTTCTCACACACTGGGCTGAATAATCTAGGACAATAAAGCATCACTAAAGAGAAAAAACCCTGTATTTATTTAAACTCTGCTTATAGCAAAATGACCTTTAAAATGCACCAGGCTCTTAGATGAGGAAGAGTCATTTTACACCAGTCATATGAAAAGTTACCTTAACTATTAAGAGAATAAACAGTTTCCTTAACTACTAAACCTAGTTTTAAATACTTAATCTGGCAGATGGCCCCACTGCAGGAAGTGGAGAATACTTTATACCCAACTATTTGAAGATACTGGAAAGAAACCCAAAGCAGACAGAAGCTAGAGGGGCTAGGACCTTTGAAACAGGAAACCACCCTGGCTTCTGAGATAGCATTCCCCAATCTGCTGCCCCAGGCTGGTAGAAATTAAGCAGAAAACCTAATCTTAAAGACTTCAAGTGTCAGAGGACAAAAAGCTGGAATTAGAATTGGAAAGCATGGCTAGGAATTTAGGGAGATCACAGAATGGTGAGCCCCCAGAACAACGTAACCACCACTGCAAATCTGGGCACACTCTGAACCACACTAAGCCAGTAGAAAGCAACAGCTGGTGTGTAGGGAGTCCCCAAGACCACCCCCAGGTTTGAAGATT
>NW_006159506.1:8875614-8915023 GCF_000334495.1 Tupaia belangeri chinensis
AGCAGGAGGACTCACAGAACCCAGCATATGGTTCACTTGCGGCTCTGAGTCATTATCCTGGAAGGATGCTAAGCAAAATCAAGGGAGAGAAAAGGTGTATGGGGTGAAATCCAGGGGAAACCGAGCCCAAGCTTGCAAGGGTATTCTCCCAGGAAAGTTGTACACAGAACATGCTGAATTCCTCCAGGAACAAGGGGTGACAGCACATGTCCAGTGTAGTGTCTACCAGGAAAACAGGGAAGAGAATCACTACTGAGCTTTTTTACTGGAGGTTGGTCATCCTGGCACCTGCTGCCTAACATGTTCCAAAATGTCAGATGATCAGAAACAAAGCAGGTGGGTATTCAGCATAAAACACACCAATGAACCACATCATTATCAGCACGTTTTGCACTAGATGTGGTCAAAAATGACATTGCAACCAACCAGAAATTAGCAGAGTCTAAAACCAAGTGAAGTCAGCAGTGTTTTTTGAATTGCCAGAAGGGTACATTAACTTGTTAGAGGCATATAGGGAGTGGTGGGCAGGGGAAAAGCAGGGGTGTGACCCCAGAAGGGGTGTGGCCCCAAAGGGGTGTGGTCAAGGTGCAATCCCTTGTCCTTTGTGTCTCCGTCTGACTGGGATTTGGGGCAAGCACACACAAGCACCCAGAGTGTTTCTCAAGTCTCTGGGACTGGGATTTGACTCGTGATTGGCCATGAGGGATCCAATTCTCTTAACCACTAGGCCAAGGGACAGCCTGAAGCCATGACAAAGAGATCAGGGAACAAGATAATCAAAATCTTTGTAAAAAACCACTGTCCTCTCAGGGCGACTGTAACTACAGTTAAAATATAAATCAGGGCAAGTCATGAAATAGATTGATTAACAAGAAGCGAAGTCAAAGCGGCAAGATCAGCACAGTAGGAAGCCCTGACGCAACGCGGGATTATCTATGATCACGTTGGCAGCAGTGCTGGCCGTGGCTGTGACACGGGCTCAGATCCTGCCAGTACAGTGCCAGGGAGGCCGGCCCCGCACATTTGAATACACACTCCTGAGCTGTCTCCTCTGAGGAGCCACATCAAAGGATCCTCACAGGGGAAAGAGACACCACAGAAATAGCCTAGCCAAAACAATCAATCAATCAAATAACAGCAACAACTACTCCTGGCAAGGAGGAAGAGGAAGTGGTATCCAGAGCTGTTATGATACATCATCTAAAATACCCATTTTCCACCCCTCCCCCCAAAAAAGTCTATGACATCAAAAGAAACAGGAAAAAAGGACCATACACAGAAAATTTAAAGCTCCACAACAGATAACAGAAAATGTTTTTAAAGGAGAAAGGTGCCAGGTATAACAAAGACTTCAAAAATGCCACTATAAACACATTAGAGGAAATACAGAACATCATGTTTAAGAAATAAAGGAAGGAAGGGGCTAGCAGGTGGAGTGGTGGTTGGGATGTTGGACTTCTAACATGGCCGATCGCAGTTTGAGCCCTAGACCTGGAGGCTTGTTTACTCAATTTCCCTCCCTCTCTTTTTCTGATAAGTGAATGTGCCATATAGAAAATTAAAATAACAATAATAATGAATAAAATGATCATTTTAAAATTTGACCAGACACACACACACACACACATACACACAGAAGGAAAGTGAGAAAGCAAGCTGCCAGTCCCAGGACTCAAACCATGATTAGCCATGTGTGGGAGTCCAGAGCCTCAACCACCATGCCACCGGCTGGCCCCTGAATAAATAATTCTTTTTTTTTTAAAAAGAAATTTTAAAAAGGTATTAAGACACGGTGACATTAAATATGAACTATCTTTTCGAGATGAAGAACAAAAGGGAAATTCTGGAATTGGAATATACAACAGAAATGAAAAACTCATTGCAGAGCCTGTACAGTAGATTTGAATTTGAACTTCACAGAAGACGGACAGAGATTAAGCAATAAAAGAACAGAGAGCAAACAGGAAACAAATAAACAAACAAAACACAGAACCATGAAGAAGTATGGGACACGTTTAAGCATGCTAGTATATGCGTAATAAGAGGAAAGGAGAAAAAAAAATTTTTTTAAATATTACTGAAAACATTTGTAGAAAAACAACTTATATATCCAAGAAAGTCTACAAATGCCAACAGAATAAATTCAAAGAGATCTACAAACAGACACAACATAGATAAAATACTTTAAATAAAAGGAAAGAAAAAAATCTAGAAGTGGCGAGAGGAAAATAACCCTCACATACAAGAGAATTTCAGTAAGATTAACAGCTGACTTATCAGAAATCACGGAGACAAAAAGGAGTGAGATGTCATTCTAGGTGCTAAAATAAACTGTTTCAATTGCTATCTAGTGACCGGATCTTTCAAAAATGGTAATAGAAAAGGCTACAGATTGTACAACTGCAAGTATCTGACAAAAGGCAGAACTATGGAGACACTAAAAGATTAGCTGTTGTCAGGGCTTGGAGAAAGGAAGTTATTAACAAGAGATCTGTGTGACACTACATATAATGGCGGACACAAGTTATTACACGTTTGTCAAACCCACTGTATGACCGCCAAGAATGAGCCCTGAGATTTTGGGTGACTACAATGTGCCAATGTAGAGTCATTAATCGTAACAAATGTACCACTTCTTAAGGGACACTGATACGGGGGAAGGCTGTACCTGCCTGTGTGTGCATGCTGGGTGCTAGACAGTGATACAATGGTAAAACGTGACACTCTGACACATGGGCAAGCTCCAAATTTGTATCTGTAGACCCCACTGAGTATACCAGAAACACGTGAGGTGGGGAATGGACTACTGCATCAAGACCCTATTGGAGCTGTATCTTTGTTCTCTCTCATTCATAGAGGAAATACATAAACTGCAACACACACACAAACAACATACCAAAACTTACAGGGTGCAGCAAAAGTGGCGACGAGAGGGAAATTCATAGCTGAAAGCACCTACGTTGAAAAGAAGAAAGATCTCAAATCAATAACCTAACCATCTACCTTAAGACACTGGGAAAAAGGCAAACAGAACCCAAAGCAAACAGAAAGAAGGAAGGAAATAATAATAGAAGGGAGTTTAATAAAATAGAAAACAGAAAAAACATGTTTACTTTGGCCAGCACATACAATAAGAAAAATATTATTTAAAAGAGTTCCTTCAAAAAAGATCAATAAAATTGAGAAACCTTCAGAAACAAAGAGCAAGAAAACGAGAATACGTAAATTACTAAAATCAGGAATAAAAGGGGGAGTAATATAATTACCACTATACAAAAATAATTTTAAAAAAAGAAATACTATGAACAACTGTATCCCAATGACTGAAAAAATACAAGTAAAAGAAAAAATCCTCTAGAAAGACAAGTTATTCAAAATGAGTAAAGAAAATCTAAATGTACCTGTACCAAATAAAACTAATAGAAAACGAAAATCTTCCCACAAAAGAAAGCATAGAACTAGACGGATTTACCCAATTTTTAAGTATTACCAATTCTTCAAAAGCTGTCAAAATAATTAGAGGAACAATTCATAATTTATTTTGTGAGGCCAAGAATACCTTCAAATCAAAACCAAACAAATATATTACAAGAAAAGAAAGTCACAGACTAGTAGCTCTTATGAATATTGACACAAAAATCCTCAACACAATGACTAATAAAGCAAATCCAGCAACATATAAAAAGAACAATGACCAGAGAAGTCATTCCAGAAATGCAACTGTTGGTTTCATAGTGGGAAAATCAAGGAAATACACCATGTAAATGGAATAAAGAGGGGGGGAGGGGGAACCACACATTGTTTCAACAGATGGGGGGGTGGGGACAAAACACAATAAATTCAGTAATGCTTTATGATAAAAACAATAAGTAAGGAATGGAGGAGAACTCCATCGCCCTGGTAAAGGGCTTCTACTAAAGGTACACAAATATATTCAATAGTGAAAGACTGAAAGTTTTACCACTAAGATCAAAAATAAGATAGGCTGTTTGCTCTCATCAGTTTTATGCAATATTGTACTGGAGTTTAAGTGCGTGATTAAACAGGAAAAAGAAAATGAAAAGAAAAAAAAAAAAGCATCCAGTTTGGAAAGTAAAACAACTGGCCCCTTACTTACGCTCACCAGACAGACAGAGAGAGACATAGAGAGAGAAAGCGAGAAATCACCCCCCAGGGGGGATGGTCACGCCGCAATCCCTTCTCCTCCATTCTCCTCTCGGGATCTTGGGCACGCACGCACACGCGGATGGCATGCTCTTTTATGTAAAAAATAGTAAACTATTAAAGAACTAACAAGTTTAGTAAGATTGAGACAAGATCAATAGGGGTCAGCAGGTGGTGTGGTGGTTAAGGCGCTGGAATTCCCACATGGCTGACCATGGTTCAAGTCCTGGACCTGGAGGCCTTCTCTCTTCTCTCTCTGTCTTTCTCTGGCAAAATTCATGTGGAAAAATAAATAAATAAATAAATAAATAAATAAAATAATTCTTAAAACAACAAGTTGGTCAAAAAAAAAAAAAGACAAGATCAGTATACAAAAATCAGTGGTATTTCTATGTATTGTAGTAGCAATGATCAAAACAAATATTAAGAGAAGTTTCATTTACATAGCATGAAAAAGAAAAGAAATGCCTAGGAAAAAGAGCAACAAGAGATGAAAGCATATACACTGAAAACTACAAATAAATTTACTATTAATTAAATAAGAAGCTATTCCATGTTCATGGATCAGATTACCTAACAGTTTTTTTTTCCTTCGGAGAGGTTTTCGCTATAGGGCGTGTGCGCTCACCAGACAGAGAGAGACAGAGAGACAGAAAGCGAGAAATCACCCCCAGGGGGGATGGCCACATCACAATCCCTTCTCCTCCATTCTCCTCTCGGGATCTTGGGCACGCACGCACACGCGCCCGGCGTGGGTTTTAAGCTACCGGGTCTGGGACGTGAACCGCGGTCAACTACGTGGGATTCCAGCAACATAGCCATTATGCTAACTGCTGGTCCCATACCTAACAGTTTTCTATCCTACTATTTCTACCAAATTATTTTAAGATTCAATGCGACCTCAATGCTTCAATTTATAACTGTTTTCTTTATAGAAATTGGCTTGCTAATCTTAAAATCTTATGTAATCGTAAAATTTCAAAATAGCCCAATCTTGAAAAAGAAGAAAAAAGTTGAAAGACTCACATTTCTTGTTTTCAAAATTTAACACAACACTACAATAATCACTGCAGTGTGAAACTGGCATAAAGACAGACATATAGATCAATGAAATACAAACAGTCTAGAAATAAACCCTCACACATAAGATCAAATGATTTTCAAAGATGCTGAAACCATTCAGTGGAATAATCTCTTTTCAATGAATGATGCAGGAACAACTGAATAACTAAATGCAAAAGAGGCAAGTCAGACCCTTACATCACATCATATACAAAACTTAATCTAAATGGATCAATGATCTGCAAATTAACAGTCACAACTATAAAAATCTTAGAACACATACTTGTAAATTGTGACCTCAGATTAGGCCATGGTTTTTGGAATATGACACCAAAATAATGGCTACAAAAGAAACAGGCGAACTGTACATAAAAATTAAAACTGGGGGGCTGGTGGCAACATGTGGCATGGAGGTTAAGGCACTGGATCTCACATGGCCAATTGCATGGTTCAAGTCTCAGGCCCAGGGACTTGAAAATCATGCTGGACACGTGTGTGTGCATGCCCAAAATCCTGAGAGGAAAAGGGAGAAGGGATTGTGGCATGGCCACCCTCCTTGGTGTGTGATTTCTTTTTCTCTCCTTTCTTTTCTCTTCTTTTCTCTTTCTCCCTCTCTTTTTCTCTCTCCCTCCCCCTGTGAGCATAGCCCCATAGCAAAAACTAAAACAACAACAAAATAAAACTGTGGAGGCCCAGGTAGTAGTATGGCAGCAACGCAACTGGACCAAACATGGGAAAGTTCCTATTTTGTCTCCTTGGACCTTCCTGTGTACATGATCTTGGCCAGGTGAGACTGGGGGTGGATTCTGTTGTAAAGACCCTGTTGGGAGTTCTGTTTCTCTGTCTCTCTCTGTTTCTCTAATGGAAGAAGTAAACTTAAAAAAAAAAAAAAAAGTGTTCAACTGTTGTGCTTCAAAGAAAAATTTTTTTGAAAAAGAAAGAGTATCAAGAATGTATGAAGTAGCAGCAGTTGTAGTCAGTGTGGAAGGAGGGAGAGTTCACAGACCAGAAAGGGGGAAGACAGAAGTGGTGGTAGAGGCCAATCAATCACAGCTTGGAGAGGTGTGGTTGGACCAAGACCTTCCGCAATGTGAGCCCGTTTCCTACTATCCCTACCATCCATTGCCACAACACAAGGAAAGTCCTCAAGCCCTGGCCCTCAAGGGAGAGATAACAAGGGCCTGGAACCAAGAACATGTGATAGTGCTGTCCGTGTCACCACCTAGAATAAATGTGAACAGTACCTTGGCCCACTTCCAGCAGCTCTGGCTGGAGCATTTGCTGGCAGACTGCAATGACATCCACCTAATGGAATCAGGGTTCAACAATGCGGCCATCACCTCGTGGCAAAAGCAGAAGTACAAGGAAAAGGTGGTATACCTCCTGCTATTCCACCTGTCCCTACTTCAGCAAGGCAACATGGAGGCCAAGCTGAAGGCCATGAAGCTACTGCAGAAAATGCTGGCCTACTCAACCAAGAACAATGCCTTCTTCAGGGAGTCACAGATTGCTCTCTTACACCTTTATTCACATAGCCACCATCCTGGAGGACAACACACTGACCCTCTGGCTGAGGCACCTGGAAGAGTGCCTGGCTCTCTGCTGCACTCAGCCAGAGCCCTTCTATTAGGCCATGAAGCTACTGCAGAAAATGCTGGCCTACTCAACCAAGAACAATGCCTTCTTCAGGGAGTCACAGATTGCTCTCTTACACCTTTATTCACATAGCCACCATCCTGGAGGACAACACACTGACCCTCTGGCTGAGCCAACTCAGCCAGAGACCTTCTATTGCTCATCCAGGGCTTGGATGAGTTGGGAGATCTGCAGAGGTGGGCCCCCGGGAGACAAGGCCAGAATGGTGGAACAAGCTATACTGGGAAAATGGACACGTGTCCTTCCACCCCTCTAGCTCAGTGCTGCCAGCCATCAACAGTACTGGGAGCAACACAAACATGGGTCTCCTTACCAAATCCACCTGAGCCCTCTGAAGTGCTCGATGTCAGTCATCCCTACCTGCCCTGGGGCCTCTGGTGAGTGGCTGAGTCCAGAAGAACTGGCCCAAGTTGTTTTCCCCACGCCCGACCATGCAACTCACCCTAGGGGAGCTTGGCCTCCTCTGACGGTGAGCAGATGGAGGAGTAGGGCTCCAGCCAGAAGACTCACCAGGAGGGCAGCAGTGGGATTAAGGACATGCCCTCATGGCTCCACAACCTCTGCTTGCACAAAGTACACAGCCCTTTTCTCAGAGCTGAGCTATGAGATGATGACACCGATGGAACAGCTCCTAGCGTCTCAGAATGTCACCAAGATGTCATAAGATAGCCCTAGGCACCCATCAGCTGGGTGAGAAGTAGTGTGTCTTCAAGTCCCTTGTCAAGGATGTGCTTGAAGGCAAATCTGCTAAATGTTCTGTAGGAGCTACAGCAGATCATCACCACCTCCATCAAGACCTCCAGTGCCCTCCCCACCTCTCTGGCTGCCGCTGCTGCCACGCCTACTGCCAAGGATGGGGGCCCGGGGAGCCACTGTGGAGGGGTTGAGACCCCCCTGGCTTACCCTGGCACAGACAAGGGCACCGGGGCCGAGGACCCTCCAGCTGTGGAAAGCTATCCTTCACCAGTACTGCCTCCCACAGACAGCGGTGAGTCACCCACCTCAGCTCTGGACGCTGATGCCAACGTCCCCAGCCAGTTCAGCGGGTGATGCATGAAGTGTGCACCCAGCTGCTGGCGTCCTGACCGGATGGAGATAACATCACAGGTTACCTCCCACTCAGGGAAAAGGCCTGACTCATGAGACTTTCATGGAGACTCAGATGAAACGGGTGCTGTCCTGGCAGTAGCTCCCCAGGACACTGCCGCACCGTGTGGCACCAGCTGGTTTTGTGGGGTGTGGTGGCCGTTCATAATGCCTTCCCAGGCCTTCCTTCCTGGCAAAATTGGCCTCCTGAGCCCCTCGCGCATTGAGAGTGTCTACCCTCAACATGTTCTCACCAGCCCCAGCCTCGGATATCAGGACAGACAAAACCCATGTCCTGCCAGCCCTGGGGCGACAATGGTGCGTGAAGCCCGAGCAGCAGCTCTGCACGCACCCACTTGCTCCCGTCCACACATCGCCCAGGCTGTCCTCGTGTTCCCTTCAGACTGCCTGGTCCCTGGAGATCAATCTCCCTCTGAAATGTCTGGGTTTGAGCAAGACAGAAGATACCTAGACAAAATCTCCATCACCTGATGGGATTCAGACCCCAATGCACCTCAAGCATCCCTGGGGAGCAGGCAGGTGCCAACCCACAATGGGTTTCTCTGCAACAGCAAGAGGGTAGGCTCACTCAACTGTACATTCTAGTACTTTCTACTCCTTCATCCTTTTAGTTTTTGTCTAACATTGGCATACACCTTGTTCACTCCCAGGTCCATTGACAGATCTCTGCTGGACTGGGGGAGGCAGGGCCAGCTAGGATAAATGGGGCCTGTCCCTCCCCTTTTCCCAGTCCCTGACTGGCCCCTGCCCACCTCTGCCTCCTCCAGGCTGCTGCCCACCTTCCCCTCCCTGAGAGAGCAGGTGTCCCCAGAGATAACTGACCACTACCTTGTGAAGCCCTGCTCAGAGGCATATGACGTGTGGGGAAATGGAGCAGGGGGTAGATGACCTCTCTCTATTAGAGTGTTAGAGGAGCTGGGGAAGAAGGGGAGTGAGGAGAGGAACCACCCTCTCTCCTAGCCATCCCCACCTCTGTTTCCAAAGACAGGAGCCACCTTCCTCTTCACTCACCAACTTTTATCCTGTTTATCAGAGGTTCTCTTCATTTAGTTCCTTAGGTCTACTTAAGATATATATTTACACAATTCTTAACCTTTCTCTCTGACAGTTCGCTCTCATTTTTAGAATCCCCAAGGCCTCTCTCTGAGCCAAGACAGTGGCAGGGGGAGCCTGAACTTTATGTGGGGTGAGGGCAGAGTCCCCTTTGTCCCCCAACCCTGGTAGCCAAGTGAGGTCAGAAAGTCTGTGGCTTAGCATCCCCTTCCCGCGCCAATGCACACCCTTCTCCACTCCTGGGTCTGCTCAGTGAGAGACCTGGGATGGTAATAAGGGAAATAGGGTTGTTAGATTTTTGGGTCCCCCTCTCCCACCACCCTTGTCTTTCAACCTTTCCCCTACTCTTCCCTAGGTCATGACCTCACTTAATGGAACGACGTATCATAACCCAGAAATTCATTCCAGCCCCAGTGTCTGAAACACCCTCTGGTCTCTCTTGGGGGGTTGTACTGGGACCCAAGTAGAGGGCATTTGGGGATTCACACTGTGGGGAGCCAGGCTGTCCCTATTCACACTCACTCTCACTCCACTCCTCAACCCACTCCTCTCGATAGGTTATTCTCAAGCTTTTCCCACTGAAAGGGAAAAAATGTTATTTTATCAATAACTTGTTACTAATATGGCTGGAAATAATTATGTATTTTATTCAAGATACAAAATGTTGAAGAGAAAAAAATAAAAGAATTTATAAGACTTGGGCTGGCCCTGTGGCATAGTGGTTAAGTACAGCTCATGGGGAACTGGATCCCACGTAGCAGACCGCAGTTCAAATCTCAGCCCTGGTTGCTTGAAAACCACACATGCATGTGTGCCCAATTCTTATGGGATAGAGAAATGGAGGAAAAAATATTGTGGTGTGACGATGTACCACTGGGGAGTGTTTTCTCTCTCTCCCTTTCTCTACATGTGCTCTCTGACAATTCTTAAAAGAAAAGAACTACATAAGGGCTTACAATTCAATAATGGCAGAGGACCTAAATAGACATTTCGCCAAAGAAGACATACAAAGGACCAACAAACACATGAAAAGATGTTCGACATCTTCAGTCACCAGAGAAATACATGCTTATTACAACTACAATCAGATACCACTTCACGCCCACTAGAATGGCTATAAAACAGGTACCAGGAGTTGGCAGGCATTTGGAGGAAGTCTTCTAAACTGCTGTGGAAATGTAAAATAGTGTGCCTTCTCTGGAGAACAGGCTGGCAGTTCCTCCAACAATTAAATACAAAGGCACCATACCGCTCAGCAAATTCCACTTCTAGGCATCTACCAAAAAGAAAGAAATCTTCTCTGTATCTAAAGATCAGTGGTGCCTAAGGCTCGAAGACAGGAATGGATGAACAGGACACAAGGCGGAGTTTTAGTGCACTGCAACTATTCTACACTATACCCTACTCATGAATACATCTGTGCAAATCCATAAAACGCCTAACACCAAGAACGACCCCTAATGTAAACTCTAACACTGCATGATAATAGTGTGGCAGTCTAGGTGAGCTGGTTGTACAAAATGTACCATGCTGATACGTGGGGGATGCTGATACGGGGGAGACGGTGTCTATGTGGGCAGGAGGGCTATGGGGAAGGCCCTGTAGTTATCAGAGCAATTCTCTCTCTCATTCTGTCCCTCTCTGGTCAAATTAAAGATACCACTTCACGCCCACTAGAATGGCTATAAAACAGGTACCAGGAGTTGGCAGGCATTTGGAGGAAGTCTTCTAAACTGCTGTGGAAATGTAAAATAGTGTGCCTTCTCTGGAGAACAGGCTGGCAGTTCCTCCAACAATTAAATACAAAGGCACCATACCGCTCAGCAAATTCCACTTCTAGGCATCTACCAAAAAGAAAGAAATCTTCTCTGTATCTAAAGATCAGTGGTGCCTAAGGCTCGAAGACAGGAATGGATGAACAGGACACAAGGCGGAGTTTTAGTGCACTGCAACTATTCTACATTATACCCTACTCATGAATACATCTGTGCAAATCCATAAAACGCCTAACACCAAGAACGACCCCTAATGTAAACTATAACACTGCATGATAATAGTGTGGCAGTCTAGGTGAGCTGGTTGTACAAAATGTACCATGCTGATACGTGGGGGATGCTGATACGGGGGAGACGGTGTCTATGTGGGCAGGAGGGCTATGGGGAAGGCCCTGTAGTTATCAGAGCAATTCTGCTTAGAACCTAGAACGGCTCTATAAAATAAAATCAAAATCTTTCTAAAAATGAATTAATTAAAAAATAAAGTCTACTAAAATGAATCAAGAGAAATGAAAACATAACTATCCTTAGATACTGAGAGATTTAAAAAGCAGGTGTTCACCAAAGTAAACCTTAAGAAAAGGATGACCAAATACAAACGAGGACAGTCTTATGCTGGCCTTGCGACCTGAGCAAATACCTACCCTTTGACCCAGCAATTCCAATCCTAATGACCTAGAAGGAATGAAAACACAGGCCCTCAAAGAGATGTGTACAAAAATATTTATAGGAGCTTTGTTCAAAATGGCCCCAAACCAGAGTTTCCAACAACACGTGATCATACTGTATGCTTCCATTTAAATAAAAATTCCAAAACAAGCAATAAAACTACTGTACAAACACAAACAAACCACAAAGGTGGGTAAGGAATTGACTGGAAAGGGTGAGTAACTTTCCGGGTGACTGACAGCTTTCTAGCTTGATAAACTTTTGGTTTACACAGGTATCTGCATTCGTTGAGAGCAGCAACTGGTTACAGCTTTTAAGATCTGTGTATTGCACTGTTGGACAACTTTACATCAAAAGAAGAAACACAACTAACGGAATACTAGCTGATGAGATGCACAGTGATAAAATTTTTTAGAGGAGAGTGTACTACTGTTTCCACTTACTTTATTACTACTTTTTTAGAGAGATTTTTACTAAGGACATGAGCGCTCACCAGAGAGACAGAGACAGAGAGGGAGGGAGGGAGGGAGAGAGAGCAAGAAACCACCCACTGGGGGGATTTGGCCACACTGCAATCCCTTCTCCTCCATTCTCCTCTCAGGATTTTGGGCACGCATGTACAGTTGCCCAGCATGAGTTTCAAGGCGCTGGGTCTGGGACTCAAACAAGGATCGACTACATGGGAGTCAAGCAAGGTAACCATTATATCATCTGCTGTTCCCTCCATTTACTTTAAAATGCACTGACAAATAAGATGGATTGATGAGTGAAGAATGGAGGGATAGTAAAATGAGAATCTGTTGTGGGTATATGAATGTTCACTAAAAACAATTTACCAAGTTAGAGGTTTAAAATTATAATTAAAAATTTGGGTGAAAGGCTGAGAAAAAAATTAGTATTCGTTATTGATTTTAAAGTTCTTAGAAAATAACAAAGGAATCTATAGTCAACTGCAAAAACTACATGAATTTAGTAAAAATAATTTTTTTTAAACAAATGCATTTTTACACGCTAACAGTAAACGTTCAGAAAATAAAGTTTTAAAATTTCTATTTGTGTTGGGGCCAGCAGGTGGTGTGGTAGTTGAGATACTGGACTCCCACATGACCAGCCATGGTTCGAGCCCCCACCCTGGTGGCTTACTTTCTCGCTTTATTTCTCTCTCTCTGGTGAGTTCGAGTGCCCTATAGCAAATTAAAAATGATAACAATAGGGGCCAGCAGGTGGTGTGGTGGTTAAGGGCACTAGACTCCCACATGGCCGACCATGCTGTGGTTCAAGTCCTGGACCTGGCAACTTGATTTTTCACTTTCTCTCTCTCATTCTGTCCCTTTCTGGTCAAATTAAAATAAATAAATAAATAGATAGATAGACAAATAGCTAAATAAAAATTCTTATAAAAAATAAACAATAATAAAATTAGTCAAATAATTCTTTTTTTTTTTTCTTTTCTATCTGTGGGCTGGCCCCATAGCCTAGTGGTAAAAGGAGCTGGATTCCACAAGGCTCTCTTGGTTCTGGAGGCTTGAATAATACTCAAGGTGTGTGTGCCCCAAATCCTGTCAGGATAGAGAAATGGAGGAGACAAGACTGTGGCACGCTCACCTCTAATTGAGGGGTGCCTTTTCCTTTTCCCGCTCTGTCTCCCCCTGGTGAGCATGCACACCAAATTAAAAATAATTCTTTTCTATTTGCAACATAATCAAAAGGCAAAATATTAGGAATTAATTTAATAAAAACGACACTGAAAAGGATAAAACATGGCTGAGAAAAGTCAAAGGAAATCTATAAAGTCAGAAACATATCATGTTTATAAATCCAGACTGTTTAGCTATAAGTTTTCCCCCATTGATATGCAGATGCAACACAATCCCTATTCACAAATCTTCACAGGTCTTTTCCACAAATTAACTCTACAGTGAAGTTAAAAAGAACTTCGAATAGCCAAGACAATCTTGGAAGAACAAAGTTCTTCAGGTTTCATAGTATCCAAATTCAAGACCTATGGTAAAGACTGAAATTTAAATGTTAATAGTAAATGTTGCTGAGGTTGCAGAAAAACTAGAATTCTCTTACACTGCTTGGGAGAGGAAGCAATGGTATTACCATTCTGGGAAACTGGCTGGTAGTTCCTTAAACATGTACCTACTCCGGCAATCCTACTCCTAGGCATTTTACCCAAGAGAAATAAGAATATAAGTCCATTTAAAAAAAAAAAAAAAGACCCGAACAAAAATGTTCACAGCAGCTGTATTTGCAAGAGCCACGATCTCAGTCTGCCCCAGGATCCATCTGCAGGAAAGTAGGTAAACAAGCAGAGGTCTAGTCATGCAATGAAACGCTACTTGTAAAAAAGGACACTACGGATCTGTGCAACACAGATGACTCATAAAAATCACTGGGCTCAGCAAATGAAATGAGACATGGAAATGCAAACATAAATACGACATGACTGCATTTGTATGAAGTCCTAGAAGAGGCAAAGCACACCTGTGGAAGAGAAATGAGAACACTGGTTGTCCATGGTGGAAGGGGGGTGGGTGGGTGGGAGGAGATGGGAGCACAAGGAACTTTCAAGAAGTGCCCAAAACGCTCTGTATCTTTGTCAAGATGGGAGTTATACAGGTGTCTGCCTTTGTCAAAACTCATGTAACCACACGCTTAAGATATACACATTGCGGGAACCAGCAGTTAGCGTAATGGCTATGTCGCTGGACTCCCACGTAGTCGACCGCGGTTCCCGTCCCAGACCCGTTGCTTAGAACTCACGCCGGGCGCGTGTGCGTGCGTGCCCAAGATCCCGAGAGGAGAATGGAGGAGAAGGGATTGCGGTGTGGCCATTCCCGCTGGGGGGTGATTTCTCGCTTTCTGTCTCTATGTCTCTCTCTGTCTGTCTGGCGAGCGCACACACCCTATAGTGAAAACCTCTCCAAAAAAAAAAAAGATATACACATTGATAGCACATAAATCATATCTTGGATAACAAACATGGCAGAAGAGAACCCAGATAGCTCATCCTCTGTAGTCAACCATGAGCTGAAGAGATGTTTCTGGCCAATATCATCTAAACTTGCTGCTGGGCTTTCAGGGACTTGTGGGCCCCTCACAATGCTTTGCCCAGAGCATGGGGCAGCAGTTCTTTCTCCTTTATTTAAGAGAGGTTTTTGCTATAGGGCACGTGCACTCGCCAGAAAGACAGAGAGACAGAGAGACAGAAAGCGAGAAATCACCCCCCTGGGGGAGGGTATGGCCATGTCGCAATCCCTTCTATTCCATTCTCCTCTCGGGATCTTGGGTGCACGCACACGCACACACACACACACACACACACACACACACCTAGCGTGAGTTTAAGTCACCGGGTCTGGGACTCGAACCGCGGTCGACTATATGGGAGTCCAGTGACCTAGCCATTATGCTAACTGCTGGTCCCGGGGCAGCAGTTCTTAGAGCACGAGTTGCAGAGAAGGCCTCGCCAACCTTAATGCTGAACAGAAACATTTAAAATGTGCACATATGTATATAAAAGAACCACCATAAAATAAGACTGATAAGCTTTGAATAAGAGGCTATTGATCTTACTTAATAAAAAGCTCTTCCAAGTCACTAAGGCCAGCACTACGATAGGATCCTGAGGAAAAAGGAAAGAAAAAAACCACCAATAAACATAGACATAACATTGCACCTCACCAAAGTAAAATACCATTTTCCATCTATGAGGTTTACAGAGTATGAAGAAACTACCTCTTTATTTGCTCACAGTGTGTGAGCTGTACAATTTTACAGAGGACCGTATTTATTTGCTATATTTTCCCAACAGGATGGAGAAATGGAGAACAGATTGCAGTGTGTCCATTCCCCACTGGGAGGTGTCTTTCTCTCTGACTCTCTCCCTAGCAAGCGCATAGGCCCTCTGATGATTTAAAAAAAAAGAAAGAAAAAAAGAATTATTTTTTCATCCGAGAGAAAGAAACAGCACCCCCAAGAGTCTAAATATTGTGATCTACTCTCAGTCACCCCAGGGTCATGGGCACATGCATGCCTGGTGTACTCAGGGAGGTGTTCAGACACAAACCAAGAACCTTCCCATGGGAGTTGGTCTCGCAGAGTGTCACATGTTACAACACCGTTATCTGGGCCAACAGAGGACAGTTTAACAATGAGCATTAGAAGGTTTCAAAATGATCGTACGTATTACTTGGGAATTTAGCTAAGGAGTAAGCCCAGGGAAATAACTGATGCTTGGAAGACTCACACGTGTGTGTGCAGAGTCACAGGCAGAAGAGCAGGTGGGGAGTCAGGAAATGGTGAAAGGAGGTGAGACACATGTGACCGCAGCATATATGACCATATTCCCCGCAGCACGTTCTACTCAACGGTCTCAAGTCAAGCTTTTAAGAAGGTCTTGTTTGGGACCAGCAGATGGTGTAGCAGTTACACCACTGGACTCCCACATGGCCAACCACGGTTTGAGTCCCAGTGCTTTAAAATCATGCTGAGCATGTGTACGTGTGTGCCCAAGCTCCCGGGAAGAAAATGGAGAAGGGACTGCGTTGTGGCCATCCTCCCTGGGGGAGTCATTTCCACTTTCTGTCCTTTCTCTCTGTGTCTCTGGCAAGTACACATGTCCTATGGCATAAAAAAAAGGGTCTTCTTCACTAACCTCATGTCTGAACTCCTTCAAAATGGCAGAATTCCGTAGTAGTATATACACCCATTTATTTTTAAAATAGATTGGTAGACTTAAGGTACGGGAATTTTCAATAGCCATATTTTCCAAAGTGTAAATGTTAAGTTAACTTTGTAACCAAAAACAAAGGAAAAATGAAGCTCTGATTGAGGCTATGAGCAAATGCAGACTTCCATGCACCCCATGAAGAACGCACAGAACAGCACCATCGTTATCCTTATTTTTCCCTCCAATACCAAATACTAAAGCAATGAATCTCTCTCAATATGTACACTGAAAGGTACAGTCGTGGGCCACCAGATGGCACAGAGGTTGAGGTGCTGGATCCCATGTGGCAGACTGTGTGGTTTGAGTTCTGGATCTAGCGGGTTGCTTGAAAAATCACACCTTGTGCATGTGCGTGTGTGCCCAAAATCCCAGGAGGAGATAGAAGGAGAAGGGGCTGCTGCATGGCCAGACCCTGTGAAGGGGAGATTTCTCACTCCCTCTACCCCCACCGTCTGTCTCTGTCTAGCACATGTTCCTATAGAAAAAACTAAAATAAATAAAGAAAAAGACAGTGAGAGAGAAGAGATACAGTTGTCCCTTGTTATTCATGAGGGATTGGGCCAGTATTGCTGTGAATACCCAAATATGCCCTTCTGTAAACGAGCACCACATCTGCGTGTAATCTGTGGGCATCTTCCTGTATACTTTATGACAATGTATAGTTCAATATAAATAAATGTTGTTCCACTATACTGTTCAGGTCATTACAACAAGAAAAAGAAGTCTGTGTATGTTCGGTCCAGACACAACCACCAACCATCGCAG
The DNA here is from genome assembly GCF_000334495.1 of Tupaia belangeri chinensis. Lineage (NCBI taxonomy): Eukaryota > Metazoa > Chordata > Mammalia > Scandentia > Tupaiidae > Tupaia > Tupaia belangeri. The sequence continues at coordinate 8,892,604 of NW_006159506.1, forward strand.
ATCTGAGGACACAGCACAAGCCATCAACAACGGAACATTTTCCATCCACAGAGGTTTGACTCTCCAGATGTGAAACCCACGGATACACAGCGCTGACTGCAATACTGTGCCCCTCTTCCTCCCCAGTGACATGCAGAATTGCACACACATAACGACGACATGACCTTGCCCAAAGCCATAGCACTATCACTATTACAGCCACCCGACTTCTCTTACATGGCTTCTGCAAATAAAAAGGATTCATTTTTTTTTAAAGGTGAAGTCATACAGAAAATTTACCCATAACACCAGATGCATGTGCATGTGTGCCCCAAATCCCTACAGGATGGAGAAATAGAGAAAGGACTGCAGTGTGACCACACTCCACTGGGGGGTGCTTTTGCCTTCTCCCTTCCTCTCTTTCTGAGAGGTGCACACACTCTCTGGCTTACTTAAAAAAAAAGAAAAAGAAAGGAGGGGGGGGAATTTTACCAACAAGTCAGATCTCCAGAATTTTGTTCTAAGTAAGCATAGAATGGTATACAGTACAAATAAAACCACCTGCTTCGTGTATACTTGACAAATCACAGAGAATCAAATCTGTATGTGTGTTATATAAACAGGGTGAATTAACTCCTTCCACACAGCTGCTACAACTGGGGGGGAAAAAAACTATAAATATGTATTTTATAATCACTGTATTCTTCCTCAGACACCTCAAATCGGAATAAAGCATTTGTTGTTTCCCACTGACAACAGAAACCAAATATGCTTAATAGAAAGCTTAAAGAAATGATAAAGAAATCCCTGCTCTGAATCTGAGTGGTTGTTACAATGCTGTCCTGTCTGGCTTTATTAAATGGATAGAGACAAAGATGAAACTGTTCAGGAAATACAAATAGACAAGCTAGGATGTCTAAGGCTGGAGAGTTTTCTATCTGGTTCTAGTCCCATAGCAGACCAACAAGTTAGAAACTACAATATTACAGGCGAGCCTCCGCACACCTTAAATTACAAAAACCTTGCCAAAGTGTTCACTTTTTTTTTTAATAATTATTTTTTATTATTTAAACTTTATTTATTTATATGTGAGAGAGAAAAAAAGAAAGTGAGAAAGAAAGCCGGCAAGTCTGGGACTTGAACGGTGGTCAGCCATGTGAAGAGTCCAGCGCCCTTAACCACCACGCCACCTGCTGACCCCAAGCATTCACTTTTAAATCTAAATATCTTACAGGAAAAGCAAACAAACAACAAGGAAAAGCTACAACCCCCCCCCCCAACCTCAAATGCCCAAACTCAAATGCCAAGAATGTCCAAATTAAATATGTACAGAACACACCAGGCACACAGTAGGCTCTTGGTAAAAGTAACATTTGTGATAAATTTCACTGATGTAGTTTGTTGAGAATTTTCCTCATCCATTATAAGCTGACTCCTCGAAAAGGGGCACCTGCTAACAGGAATGGATTTTCTCCACCAGAGAAATGAAACCCACTTCAGGGTAAGGTACAGCAAAGCTGATCTAGAGGCCATGGAAGACTATTCAAACTCCACACAAACACACTTGCACACACACTTGGGCCAGTGGCAAACAGCATTTTGGAACCACGATGTAATTGTTTTGGCCAGAAACCAAAATCTCAACTGCTACACAGAGATCTCGGACGATGCCACAGTCATACAGAAAATTTACCCATAACACCAGATGCATGTGCATGTGTGCCCCAAATCCCTACAGGATGGAGAAATAGAGAAAGGACTGCAGTGTGACCACACTCCACTGGGGGGTGCTTTTGCCTTCTCCCTTCCTCTCTTTCTGAGAGGTGCACACACTCTCTGGCTTACTTAAAAAAAAAGAAAAAGAAAGGAGGGGGGGGAATTTTACCAACAAGTCAGATCTCCAGAATTTTGTTCTAAGTAAGCATAGAATGGTATACAGTACAAATAAAACCACCTGCTTCGTGTATACTTGACAAATCACAGAGAATCAAATCTGTATGTGTGTTATATAAACAGGGTGAATTAACTCCTTCCACACAGCTGCTACAACTGGGGGGGAAAAAAACTATAAATATGTATTTTATAATCACTGTATTCTTCCTCAGACACCTCAAATCGGAATAAAGCATTTGTTGTTTCCCACTGACAACAGAAACCAAATATGCTTAATAGAAAGCTTAAAGAAATGATAAAGAAATCCCTGCTCTGAATCTGAGTGGTTGTTACAATGCTGTCCTGTCTGGCTTTATTAAATGGATAGAGACAAAGATGAAACTGTTCAGGAAATACAAATAGACAAGCTAGGGTGTCTAAGGCTGGAGATTTTTCTATCTGGTTCTAGTCCCATAGCAGACCAACAAGTTAGAAACTACAATATTACAGGCGAGCCTCCGCACACCTTAAATTACAAAAACCTTGCCAAAGTGTTCACTTTTTTTTTTAATAATTATTTTTTATTATTTAAACTTTATTTATTTATATGTATTTTTATTTGACCAGAGAGGGCCAGAGTGAGAGAGAGAAAGAGAAAGTGAGAAAGCAAGCCGGCAAGTCTGGGACTTGAACGGTGGTCAGCCATGTGAAGAGTCCAGCGCCCTTAACCACCACGCCACCTGCTGGCCCCAAGCATTCACTTTTAAATCTAAATATCTTACAGGAAAAGCAAACAAACAACAAGGAAAAGCTACAACACCCCCCCAAACTCAAATGCCAAGAATGTCCAAATTAAATATGTACAGAACACACCAGGCACACAGTAGGCTCTTGGTAAAAGTAACATTTGTGATAAATTTCACTGATGTAGTTTGTTGAGAATTTTCCTCATCCATTATAAGCTGACTCCTCGAAAAGGGGCACCTGCTAACAGGAATGGATTTTCTCCACCAGAGAAATGAAACCCACTTCAGGGTAAGGTACAGCAAAGCTGATCTAGAGGCCATGGAAGACTATTCAAACTCCACACAAACACACTTGCACACACACTTGGGCCAGTGGCAAACAGCATTTTGGAACCACGATGTAATTGTTTTGGCCAGAAACCAAAATCTCAACTGCTACATAGAGATCTCGGACGATGCCACGGAAACTGGAGCATGCCCCAGCATGGCAGTGCAGGCGCCTAAGAGCAAAACTGTCCCAACGCCAATAAGGAACACCAGGGGTCGGTGCAGAGACTAATGGGAATATTGGCTGACTTAGCCATATCATGACTATTAGAGAGAGGATGAGCCAGACTGGGATGCCCAGTGCTTCTCAAGAAAGAGCGCTTCTTTTAGGCTCCTCCGAAGCCCAGTTAAGGCAGACTGCGTAGGGTGGAGGGGACACTGCCGAACACTATATAATGACGTTTTGGTCACTGACAGAGTGCAAATAAAAAGGTGGCCCCATGACATTATAGTAAGCTGAAAAATCTCTTATCACCCAGCGATGCAGGGTAAAAACACCTACTGTGTTGCAGGATACACATTAAAATGTGTATAAAATCCTATAAAAATGTAGGATACACAATTATGCGCTCACTAATGATAATGACTATACTGATATATGCATTGACTATATACTTTTATCATTATTTTGGAGTGTATTTTTTCTATTTATATAGTTTACTGTGAAACAGTACAATGCATTATGCCACCACCCGCCTCATACATCTTATTGAGTACGGGCACCCCTCACGTTATGACCAAGTTACAGTTTAAATTGAGGTGCATCGAGGCACTATAAAACCTGTATTTTTCAAAAGACATCATGTGACACCACACGAGAATAACGGAACTCTTTCCACACAAAAAGCATACATCAGGTAAGCACCAGAAAACAACAAGACACACATACAACACCCACAACACAATAATATAAATCTGGCGTCATCTTTTATCTATTTATTCTGAACACTACTGAGTTGTTGGAAAAGTCAGGACATATTTTTTCTGTGTTTTCCTATGGAAAAATATGTCAGGACTTTTCATACACCCAATACTGTGAATGCACAGTGAAGTACAAACTTAGAAATATGTAGGCTTGAGTTATTGTGAATGCTTCTTGAAGTGAATACAAACCAACTGCACCAGGATGAGACCAAGACTGGGAAAGGAGATACCCCAGGCAGAAGAACTGGTCATAATCCTTAAGTCAGTGTGGTTAAACAGGTAGGTCGTCAGAGAGGCTGCGTCTTGATTGAATCTGTTCTTTTGGGCCTGATTCAATCTTGTGTTGTTTTGTTCACTATGGCCCTTACAATGGGACAAGATGTAGAGGTGGAAGACAGTGATACTGATAATCCTGACCCAATGTAGGCCCAAGTTAATGTGTGTGTGTGTTTTTAGACCTCTCCTTCGCCCCTTTCATGAGAGAGGGAAAGGGATAGATACAAATGCAAGCATTCACTGAGTTGGGATCCTCTGCCCCAGTCTCTCAATTTGGTAGGATTATAAGTAGCCACAACTACACTTGGTGTGTCAGGTTGGCCCACAAGCCAAACCTGGGTTCATGGAAAATACATATCATGAAAACCTATGCATAGATTTCAAAAAATCTTTTGTATCAAAATGAACTAATACTTTAATTCCATTTTTTTCAAAAGCTTTTTGAAGTCCCCTTGTATGTCATAATAGTAGTAAAAATGGCAATAGTTTTCTCCTTACATAAGAAACAGAAGAGCATATTAAGCCATAGGCAAGCACAAGCAAAGAAAATAATCTGAAAAGATCATTCTTTGAATGGATCAATAAAACTAATAAACTCTTAGCTAGCATGATCCATAAAAGAAAAGAGAAGATATGAATCACTAGTATCAGGAATGAAAAAGGAGACATCACTACCTACCTGGCAGAATGAATGAATGAAAAGGAATACTATGTATTATAACACTGTATGCCCACAAATTGGGCATTTTAAATAAAATGGAAAAATTCCTAGGAAAACAAATTCTCAGACTGACTCCAGAAGAATCTGTACAGATTTACAACACAGTCTTTTTTACTCGTCCCCCCAAAAAAGAAAAAACAAGACCCCCTGCAGAATGACATTTCTTGTGAACACAGATACAAAAATCCCCAACCAAGCTCAGCTACACATACACAGGATTTATTCCAAGAATTCTAGGTTGGTTTTTACATCTGAGAATCAATTTTGTAATATACCATGTTAATGAAACATAGGACACAAACCACATGATTTCCTCAACAGTTACAGACAAAGCATTTGACAAAATCCAACATCCATTTATGATCAAAACTCTCAACAAATTAAAAAGATAAAGGATGGTTTCAACTTGATAAAGAAATATCCAAAAAAACCCCTAGAGCTAACATCATATTCAACATGAAAATCTAAAGGTATTTTCCCCCAAAGATGCCAAGAATGAAACAAGGATGTTTGTTCTTAGTGTCCTATTGACTAATGTACTGTAGATGTGAGGGAGTACATGCAGAATGGAAAGAAGTAAAACTGTCTTTATTCACAGGTGAATGCCATCTAGCATGTAGAAAAACAATAAGGAATCTACAACCTCCCACCATCCCCTAACAATAAGAATTCATAAATGAGTTTAACAAAGCTGAAGGACATAAGACCCATATACAAAATACATAATCAACTGTATTTCCATATACCAGCAAATAATAATCTAGAAAGGCTATCAAAAAAAGAAAACACAATTCCATTAAAAAATAATAAAATAATTAGAAATCAACTTAATAGAAGAAGTTCCACAACTCTATACTGCAAACTGCACATCATTACTGAGAGATATTAAAGGTGTAAATAAACAGTACCTATAGGCTTCTAAAGAAGGGAGTCAGGGGGGGCTACAAAGCAGTAGGTATAAACAGTACCTATAGGCTTCTAAAGAAGGGAGTCAGGTGGGTCTACAAAGCAGTAGGTGTGTCCGTGTTCAGTGGCAGAAATACAACCTGTTCTCTAGATAGGTCTTCACAGCATGTCAGGGCTGAGAGGAAGAGGAGTATAAGGTTGAAGATTTTGGTGCTATGGGAGACTCTCAAATACCACACATGCACATATTGCCTGGTATGGGCCCATGATGTTTCCCTTAAACTACAAGATGTTCTGATTCTGAATATGCAAACCACCATGCTTTGTGTCTGATACAACTCTTCAGACTGTTTTCGGCTATCTTTTTACAGATACGGTCACAACCAACATAGGGCAGAATACCACCTTAAAGCAGGACTGACACAATCAGGCCTGTCCAAAGGTAAGCATTAACCAAGGAGTTTGGCAGTAACACTGGAAAAGCACCATTTGAGTTTTTAAAATCAGCACATCGAGGGACCAGCAGATGGCATAATGGTTACATCACTGGACTCCCATGTAGTCAATCCCGGTTCTAGTCCTAGACCTGGTGGCTTAAAACTCACACAGGGTGCATGTACATACATGCTCAAAATCCCAAGAGGAGAATGGAGAAGGGACTGTGGCATGGCCATTGCTTCTGGGGGTGATTTGTTACTTTCTGTCTCTAGTGTGAGAGCACGCACCCTATGACAAAAATCTCCCTTTAAAAACAAAACAAACAAACAAACAACAACAAAACAGCACATTGACACAGGATCACGATGTGTTCATCCATTAGCCTGAAATTTTTGCTTCAAGGCAAATTAACCTGATTATGTTTAATTATTTTGCCTACCTGCAAGACCCAAGCCAGCTATAACCTAAGATTTGGCTCTGGCTCTAACAGAAAGAACCTAAGACCAATATTCTGCCTGGGACCAAAAGAAAGTTTGAATATTGTCATCTCATATCCAGGAGATCCCCAGGTGAGGAATGCTGCTGCTCTGTCATGACCGGTCTCTTAGCTCTGGTATGCAGGTTGCACCACTGGTCTAACACTCTACTTACAAACAGATCTTCACTCGCAGCTCTTGTTTTTAATGTTTTAAAAGTCTATGTTTCGTGATGAATATTTCTTACTAGATAAACTGCCCATGCTTCATCTGAAAACAATGTGTTCTCTGGCCTCCTAAAAGTAAAAATTTTATTTACACAGAAAACGAAAAGAAAAAATAATTATTTATATCACGACTGTCAACCTAGCTGATCAATCCTAATGTTCTGCAACACTTGACTGGGCTATTTCTAAATAGAAAAGCAGTGTAATGGGCCAGCCCTGTAGGATAACTAGTAAGTGCTGTGCAGAGAGAGCTGGATTTCACAGGACTGACTCCAGTTTGAATCCCAGACCTGGTAGATTGGAAAACACACCAGGTACATGTGCGTGCATGCCCCAAATCCTGATGACACTAAAAAATTGGGAAAGGATTACAGCATGATCATACCCACTGGGATGTTTTCTCTCTCTCCCTCTCTCTCTCACATACATTCCCTGTGCCATTAAAAAAAGAAAAAGATGGGGACTAGCAGATGGCGTAATGGTTATGTTGCTAGACTCCCAAGTGGCCAACTGCGGTTTGAGTCCTGGACTCGGTGGCTTAAAGTTCACGAGCGGTATGTGTGTATGTGCACCAAAAATCCTGAGAGGTGACTGTAGGAGAAGGAATTGTGGCGTGGTCATTCCCCCTGGGGGATGACTTCTGGCTTTCTATCTCTGTCTCTGGTGAGCGCACATGCCCTATAGCAAAACAAAACAGAACAAAACAAAACAAAACACCTCTCAAAAAGAAACAAGAGAAAGACAAGTTTAACATAGTTAAAGTCCACACTGTACGCTCCTCTATGATCCTGCCCAATCAGATGCTTATTCTTGAAAAATGTCCTGCCCACATATCATATTCTGCACGTGCCTTCTAGTAAATTTAAAAAAAAAAGCCCTTCCCCATGTCATAAAGATGATTTATGTTTGTTTTAAATTTGCCAATTTGCCAGAGAATGTGTACACTTGCCAGAGAGATGGGGAGAAAGAGACGGAGAAAACAGCCCTCCATTGGGTGTGGGCATGCAGCAACCCCTTCTCTTCCACTTCTCCACCCTGGATGGATGTGGGGCATGTGCACACGAATGCTCCATATGTTTTCAATCCACTGGGGCCAGGATTCAAACCAGAAAATCAATCATGGGGGATCCAGTTCTCTTAACCACCAGGCCATGGGAGCAGTCCAAGATTGTCTTAACACATATACTGGAAATGACTTTTGGACTGTGTGGGATATGCGATCTAATTTCATTTCTTACTTGCAGAGATATTCGAATATGCTAGCAACAAAGAGTCCATCCATTCCATACTAATTTACAGCTTCATCTTTGTGAACGATGAAGTTTCTACAGAGGATCCACTTCCATATGCTATTGCTCTCTTTATTCCCAAACCAATGCCACACTGTCTACAGAGGCTTTGTAAATAAGCATCTGGTAGGGTTATACTCAGTCTATTGAAAATCTATCTTGCCTATCCTTGGCACAATGTTCTTTCACATAAGTTGTAAGATCAAGTTGAATCACCTTAACAATCACTGAAACCAAAAACAACAAACTAAAAATTATCCCATGGATTTTTATAGATTATTCTGAGTTTCCATGAATATGGGATACTTTCCTATTTGTACTCTTGAATTTTCTTCATAAAGCTTCATAATTCTTTTCATAATGATTTTGTGTATCTTGTGTGGTTTATAGATTTGTGATTACAAATTTGTTTCTATTAGATAAGTAAAAGATTACTTACATATTTAAATTCATACTCTAATACAGAAACACAGATGACTATCTGTGTCTAAACTTATTGACAATCATTATCTGCTCCTAAGGATGTGTATGTAACATGTTTCTTGCTTTCCCGAGCTTACATCTGCTGCTGTTCCCAATTTTAAAAAGAACACTTGAAGGGGGGGCGAGGAGCAGAGGGTACACATGCTCATCAGAAAGAAAGGGGCAGAGAGAAAGAGGGAAGTTTGGAACCAACCACTTGCTTTGGTCAGGGTTCTGTACAGAAACAGAACCAACAGGACAGATGGATGGATGGAAGGCCAGGCACTAAAGTATTTATTATAGCAATTATCTCACGTGATCACAGGGGAGTGAAGTTCCACAGTAAGCTATCGTGAAGACACAGCTTCATGATGTAGAGGCAGGAAAGGTGATGCAGTTCCAGTCCGGGGCCTGAGGGGGCCTTCAGAGGCTGCAGGATGGCTGGTAGGAGTCCAGAGAACAAACGGGAAAGAACTCAGAGACCGTCTAACCGTCTAACAGAGGGTTCAGGACCCAGTTGCCACCAGAAACAAACACAGCAAGGGCCAAACGGAAGAGTAAGGGTGGAGCAGGCAGATAAGAGTGGAACGCATCACAGGCTAGAATCGTGGAGGGGAAGAGGAAACAGAATCCTACTTCCTCTGTTTGCCCTTCCCATCCTCCCAGCCAATTGGGTGGTGCTTGCTCATGAAGAAGGCGGGTCTTCCTCTCACAGCCTATTGAATCACCTGCCAATCTTGTCACTGGACTCTGGCAGCCACACTTAAAAAACAAAGTTTCCAGGGCTGGCAAGTGGCATGATGTAAAAGCCCTGGACTCCCACCTGGTTGACCATGGTTCAAGTCTCAAACCTAGTGGCTTGCTTTCTTGCTTCCTCTCTCTCTCTCTCTCTCTCTCTCTCTCTCTCTCTCTCTGATCAAACTGGAAAACAACAATAATAATAATAATAAATAAAATTAAATAAAATAATTCTTTAAAACAAACAAACAAACAAAAAAACAAAGTTTCCGAGCCAGTAGGTGGTGTGGTGGTGAAGGCACTGGACTCCTACATAGTTGACTATAAGTGGAATCCTAAGGGCTTGCTTTTTCCTCTTCCCCCCCACCCCCTGGCAAATTTTGAAATAATAATGCTGGGCCAGCAGGTGGCGTGGTAGTTAATGACTCTGGACTCCCACATGGCTTGCTCACTCTCTCCAGCCCCCTTCCTTCTTTCCCTCCTTCCCTCCCTCTGTCCCTTCTGGTCAAATTAAAAATTAATTAATTAAAATAAAAAATACTACTACTAATACAATTCTTTTAACAAGGGACCAGCAAATGGGTTATATCGCTGGACTCACAGGGCCGAACTTGGTTCAAGTCCCAGACCCAGTGGCTTGAAACGCATCGGGCACGTGTACGTGCATAGCCAAGATCCTGTGAGGAAAAAGGAGAAGGGACTTTGGTCGCCCTGGGAGGTGATTTCTAACTTTCCCTCTCATTGTCTCTCTTGTGAGCACACATGCCCAAAGACAAAACCCTTAAAAAAAGAAAAAGAAAGAGGAAATGTTTCACAAGCTTTCTAGATATCCTTCAGTCCAATCGAATCAACAGCCAAAGTTAACCCCAACAATACCTCTGGACGATCTTTTTACCCAGGGTCTACCAGTGGTAAAATTTTCAGGGCTTATTTGATGATCAGTTTCCTTTTGCTTCTTGAATGGTATTTTACAGTTAATTATCTTAGGTTGCAGACATTTTCTCGGCTCCATCTTTTGCTCCTGCAACTTCTGTGGAAATCTGTCGTCCCATGTCACTATTGGTTCTTCTTACGTAATCCATTCTCTTCCCTCTGTGCTTTTGAAATGTTCTATTTTACCCTTGGTGTTCAATTTGCTTGGGTTTTAGTGTGCTTCAATTGGAGGATTTTTTTAAAAACTCAATAATGGTATCTTCCATTAGCTTTTCCAGTATCTTCCCATCAGGCCCTGTGCTCTCTCTTCAGTGACATCCATTTTAGTTGATACTTCTTATGCTGAAATAAGGCCCTGGGTCCCCCCATGAGGCAAGGGAATGGGATGTAAGTTTATTCCAGTGCAAGTATTCAAAACTACAAACCTTTTGAGATCGGCTTCTGCATTTATTTACAGGGCTAACAGGTGGTGTGATGATTAAAGTGCTGGATTCCCACATGACCAACCACAGTTCAAGTCCTAGACACGGTAGACTGAAAATCATGACAGGTACACGTGTGCACATGCCCTAAGTCCCAAGTGAATGGAGGATAAGGGATTGTGGTGTGGTCATCCCCGCTGGGAGGTGATTTTTTTACTTTCCCCCTCTCTCTCTTCAGTGAGCTCATAAACCCTATGACAAAAACCTTAAAAAAGAAAGAAAAAAATCTGCATACCATTGTGTACAATTGATCTTCCATATCTGTGGGTTCTGCATCCATGGATGCAACCAACTGTGGGTGGAAAGTATTGTGTTGTTGGTCATGTGTACTATGTAGTTAGGATTACCATGGCTGCATCTATATTGAACATCCAGACTTTGGATTAACATAGCCTTTATGTTACATTAGGTATTACAAGTAATGTAGAGTTTATATAAGTATACAGGAAGATATGCTTAAGTCATATCCAAATACTATGACAATTAATATGAGGACCTTAAAAGATCCACAGATTTTGATATCCACAGGAGTCTAGGAACCACTGCCTTATGGACATGGAAAGACTTTTCTTTCCTTTGTTTGGAGAGAAATTTTTGCTATAGGACATGTGCTTGCCAGAGAGAGACAGGAAGCAAGAAATCACCCCTCAGAGAGAGACACTGTAATCCCTTTTCTTCCACTCTCCTCTCAGGACATTGGGCATGCACAAACATGCACTCAGTGTGAGTTTCAAGCTGACGAGTCTAGGCCTGAACCACTACACCACCAGCCGGCCCCAGTATACTTTTAGTTGATTTAGATATGTTTGTGGGACAAGATAGCTTCCTGTGGGCAATTCTTCATAATCTCCTGCTCATGGGAAATACCATTTTGCAAGAGGAACCAGTTGCATCAAAACCAGATCACTTACAGAAAAATGCTACCAAATGCAACTTTCGAGAGAGATCCAGTTAGATTCCTTTGGGCGGGTCATTATGTATGAGTGAACAATGACCTGTTTAATTTCAAAAAGAACAAGGAATCACATGCTGCTTTTTCTATTTTTACCACGAAGTTGGGAAGAGATGTTCTTCACAAAGTAATCCATCTTCAATCACTTATTTCTTGCTCAAGGTCAGGATTGCCAGGTCTTCAACACCGAGTTAAACTGATGAGTTGCTACAGACAAGCTAAAATTTTACTGCCATGGAACTTCTCTTTGAAGCTATAATTGAGATGGTCTAGAAATTATACAGTAGAGATGAAGACATTAAACACCCGTCGTCAAGTATCAGGTGGAACCTCTGTAGACCTAGTGTGGTGACTGGTAACTCTGTAGGCATTCCAATGTATTGACTGAACTGCCCACGAAGGTAAAGAACTGTTAGGTTGTATTTCCAGCTCTTTCCTAAGTTAGTGGAAAGCACCACTACTGTAATAGATATTACAGTAAGTATTACATATTATGTTTTTTTTTTTTTAATTTTTGCTATAGGGCGCATGTGCTCACCAGAGAGAGAGAGAGAGGGACATAAAGCAAGAAATTACCCACCCAGGGGGGATGGCCATGCCACAATCCCTTCTCCTCTCAGGACCTTGGGTGTGCATGCAGGCTCACGTGCCTGGCGTAAGTTTTAAGTTATGCAGGTCTAGGACTTGAACCTTGGTTGACTATGTAGGAGTCCAGTGACACAACCATTATGCCATCTGCTGGTTGCACATATTATTGGCTTTAAGTTTATATGGTTGGAGTGAAATGACCCTACTTTCAAAAGAAATAAAGTTGTTAGAATAGGTTGTCACTAAGTAGAGCTGGAATCGTGATCATGGACTTTACCCTATTTATAGGTTTAAGCCTGAATCAGGATAAATGCACCAGTTCCTCTAGGAAAGAACAATGACAATGACAATGACGGTAATACGTCCAATGAAACGGCAGTACTTAACCCACTTCTTCCAAAGCTAATACCCACAGACTGACTGTGTGGGGAGCAGGACCACAGGCACCCGGCATGGCAGCCCAAGCATCAGCTATCAGGCACACAGATAGGTCTTTCTGCTTCTGGATCCTGGGAAATGGAGGTCAGGGGGAGGAAGAAGGGTTCCCTTCCTTTCCTGTTTATGACTAGGGCTGTGAATCCATAAGGATGACTACTGTAACTTAATATGGAATGTGGGTTCTACCGAATGCTAGATTTTAAGGTGACAGTCATGGGTCTTTATAACTTAACTACACTCATGTGTCTTGTAACCAAAATACTTACACATTTGTTGGGTGAAGGAATAAAATTCCACTGGAACAGGGGTCAGCAGGTAGCATGGTGGTTAAGGTACTGGACTCCCCACATGGCCAAATATGGTTTGAGTTCCAGAACCGGTGGCTTGAAGACAAAAATGTCAAATTCTGATTCTGTGCCTAAAATCCCGAGAAGAGAATAAAGGAGAAGGGACTGTGGTGTGGCCATCCTCCCTAAGGGGTGATTTCTCACTTTCCCTCTCTCTGTCTTTCTCCAGGGAACACATGTGATCTATGGCAAAAACCTAACAATAACAATAACCTAACAATAACCTAAACAAACAAACTGCACTGGGACAGATAACAGAAAAAGGGGGTTGGGGGAGTCGTTCTGTATTGAGCATATTTAAAAGTTAGCCCGGTGGCAACCAACTGGACTCGTGTGACAGTGTTTCCAAGGAAAGAAAAATACCTGTTTAACATACCTGTTTTATTTATTCTCTCGAAAGAGCAGTCTCATCAAATTGAACTACCTTTGACATAATATAATGATAGCTTTACTAATCAAAAGATATCCTTAGGGAACCAGCGGTTGGCATAATGGCTATGTCGCTGGACTCCCATGTAGTCGATCGCAGTTTGAGTCCTGAACCTGGTGGTTTTAAATCATGCTGGGCATGTGTGCGTGAGTGCTCAAGATCCTGAGAGGTGATTGGAGGAGAAGGGATTGCAGCATGGCTATCCCCTCCCTCTCCAAAAAAATAATATATATATATATATCCTTAAATACTTCTCTATGAAGCACAGGCTCTATCTTAAGACAGAGGTTACCATATCCTATCCTACAAGGCTCTTGCTACTACTTGAAAAGGGGTGGGCCATGATTTACCCTCAGAGAAGGCTGATGTGTGGCAGTGGAGCTCGACCCTGGCCAAGGCCTGGGAAACAGCTCCCGCTCAGTTACTCGAGTGGCCACAAATGCAGCTGGACTGCTGAGAAATGTACACGTGTTGGAATATTCATGTTGCAAGCTATGTAACATGTGATTGGATGTATAGAAGAAATTGAAATTAAAAAAATAAAGGGGACAAAAAGAGGCCTGGGCCACCAGCCTGGCCCTGGGACAACTGTTCCCACAGCCAACCCCATTGCCAGCCCCTGGGGAACATCCGAGAAGATGTCCATTTAAGCATCTCCATATAAACCACAATAGATATAACTAGAAAGAACATATGTGTGCTTTTCTGATATTTGCTTATAGCATTGTTTCTCATTTGACGCGTGTGTGTGTGTGTGTGTGTGTGTGTGTGTGTGTGTGTATACGCATACATACTTTCATTGCTCTGTACGTTCAGGTCCTCTACATCAGAAAAATAACTTCTACTAATGAATTAAACTTTCTATATATTCTGATATTCTTGTTATTGGTAACAAGCTCCTAACTGGAGACTCACCACCTCTGTGCTAACACTTGTAGGTTATACCATCATGACCACTGACATAGACAGCTCCGATACGACAGCTGAAAGGAATGGAGGAGGAGGAAAGAGAATATGGTTGGCAAGAAGTGGCAGTCATATTTAAATGCGTTGCACACACACACGGTAAAACACTGGAGTCATAGTTCAAAAAGGAAAACAGGCTGTATACACTCAAGATTCTTGGAAACTGTGTTTGTGTCTACGGAAGTCACCCATCAGTCTAGCCGTGAGATAGCCACAGAGAACTGTCTACCTACAGCCAGCAGAAGGTGTAGAGAGCAAAATGGGGTGAGGACATGAAGAGGTGGCCCTAGCAGATTTTCTTTGATTCAAATCTCTAACCCCAACTCACAACAGGGGCATCTGTTAAGAAGCAACTATTTCCTAAATAGGATAGACAGTGCCTAAACCACAAGTTTGCAGAATTAGCACTCATCGAAATAATCCAATTACCTAATGACGAAATTCACAGTAAAAATGCCCTTTTGTGTAATAATTACCAAATTCCCTTTTGGGTGATAATTACCGGGGGGGGGGGGGGTTGATGTAGGCTTTGAATGGGGAATCTGGCAGGTCAACAGCCCTGTGCATTGCCTCATCTGTAAAGCGAGGTGAGCAGTACGGCAGCGAGAAGGTTAAATGAAGTGTCACACATTAAGCTATGCAGCAGAGCATGGCTGACCCACAATACAATAGCAAGTAATCTATGGTGACCGCCAAAAAAGAGAAGCACAGCTCACAGAACTGAGCTCACGCTGAAATTAAGATTTCCCTGACTGCTGCTGGAATCCAAGGGTAGGTCTGTTACTATTGTGTGGCCTTCCACTGTGTGACTCATTGAAAATATCACCAAACAGAAATGATTAAGGAGAGCTTAGCAAGAGAACTGCCAGCCACCAAACCAAACCAACACAACACGGTACCATGAAGAAGGTTTAAAGAAATCACAAATCGGTGCACTATGTGGGAGTGACTCTGAGTCCTGAAAGTACTAACAGATGAATGGGCCACGAACAAGCTCAGAAGGAACAAAGAACATTTAACACAGGTAATTAACATTTGCCACTGACTGCTTGAAGCTCTTTACATGTATCAGCTCATTTCATTCTTGCAAAGCTCCGTGAGATCAATCATATCTGTCATCCCCTTTTTTACAAAGGAGGAACCGAGACAGAGAGGTTAAGCTACTTTGTCAAGGGATTAGTAACTGGAAGAGGCAAGGTTTCAACTAGAGCAGACTAATTCAACAGTCTATGTTCTCCACCTTCATTCAATTGAAACCCCCTTAAAATCTCAAGTCTCTCCCAAGACATAGAAAAATTTCTAACACATTCTTGAATCAAAAACAAACACAATAACCAAACGAAAGGCAGGCCACAGAAAAGTATGTATGATATGTATACACATACTAACAGAGGGAGGGGGCGGGATTATACACAGCGGCTGGCCAGGTATGGAAGTCACACCCACCAGGCTCTAACCACGTGACTTGTCTGCTCATCTGGGTAGCTGGATAAAAGTAGGACCTACCCTCAGAGAGTAAGTAGGTACAAAATGATGTGTTCGGATGGAAAACATTTTGGTGCTTGGCACCTACAAGGAGACTCCAAAATGTTCATGGAAAAATGAAACTGAAGTACAGTTTATTGGGCTGGCCAGTGGTGTGGTGGTTGAGGTGGCTGGATTCCACATAGCTTGTGCGGTTCAAGTCCCAGACTGGCATCTTGAACAACATATCACACATGTCTGAGTGCATGCCCCAAATCCTGAGAGGAGAATGGAGGAAGAGGGATCTCAGCATGGCCATATCCACCCCTCCTGGGGGGGGGGGCAATACTCTCACTTCCCTTTTCTCTCTATTTCTCTCCCACAAATGCACACACCTTATAGCATGGAAAAAATTTTTAAGTATATGTTTATTTTGATACCAAAAAAAAAAAAAAAAAAGAAATCTATGTCTAGCTTTTCCATAACAAGCAATTTCGATGAACTCTGTGAAGACCTCCGGTACTAAGACCATATTTACATTAGCCATCCCTATATGTGAATACAACAGTGGTTTATTACTGACTCGTATTTTGCGTGAGTTTTCCCATCCTTGATATAATTCACTTTACTGCTTCAGTTCTTCTAGGTTATATGTGCTTTTTTTAATGCAATAAATAAATAAATAAAAGAAGCTGGTTTTATTTACAGGAAGGAGGACTAAAAGCCTTGCTTTAGACGAGAAGTATCCTTTGAAATAATAAGATATGAAAGAAAGTGAAAGGACGAGGCTCCTAGTTGAAATTCTCGTATTCAGACACACACACAATTCTGAAGGGCAAGGTAAGTAACTGGAGGAAGGAAAGAGCCTTGAGCTAGTGCAATTCATAAAGAAATGGGATTGCGCTGGTTTGTGAGGTGGAAAAATCTTTAGGTCGAATGGACACAATCTAACAATCTAACTCGGGAAATTCACATCTTTCAATCATGCTGTTTCAGCAAAGAGGTGGTCTATCTTTAAGTAGGCAATGATGAGAAGTAAGTATGGACAAAGCTAACTTAATGTCTTCAGGAAGAGTTCAAGGAGACACATACAGGAGAGATAATCCCTGTAAAGTCAGATGAAAGACTTGGGACAGGCTTTAATTCCACAGGATTTGTGGAAACACAAATGGCACGAAAGAAAATGTCTTCAGTCCAAGAACACATTTTATTGGGATAGATAGAAGGGATAAATAAATGGGAGAAAGCACGAGCACGGGTCATCGCCTGGGGTTTACCCATCATCGAGAGACTTCTAGACCGCATTCACACACACCACACAGGCAAACAAAAATGTCCCAAACAATCTACCCTGTTTCAAAGAGACTTGGAAGGTCAACAAAGCTACAGAAAAACTATTAGGTTTGCTAATGGGAGAGTTACCACAAAAAGGTGGGAATCTGGTAAGAATCCATTGGATTTCTTTTTCAAAAATCTTCAGCCAAGTTTAGCCCCATGTAGAGAAATTCTCCCCCAGAAAAACATTTACAAAAGCTTTACTCACACACACACACACACACACACAGGTTTATTTGGGCTAGCAGATGGTGAAATGGTTATGTTGCTGGACTCCCACAGTCAACCATGGTTTGAGTCTAGGACCCGGCAGTTTAAAAACACACGCTGGGTGCATGTGTGTGCGTGCCCAGAACCCCTAGAAGAGAATGGAGAAGGGACTGCGGCATGGCAACCACCCTGGGGGATGATTTCTTGCTTTCTGTTTCCCTGTCTCTGTCTCTCCAGCGAGCACATGTGCCCTATAGCAAAAATCTCTCCAAAAAAAAAAAAAGAAACTAAACAAAAGTTTATTTCCTCCATGACAAAGAGACAGGCAGACAGGCCCCCTTGACAGGTCTTCACATTGTGATCCCCCTCCCATCCCTGCAGCCAGCCAGGAGCCTGGCACCCAGCGTGGAGGTAGGGCCAGGACTCACACCTGGAACCTTCGCACAAAGTTTTCTCTGTTTTCCAGTCGGGATTTGGGGCATGTATGCACATGTACCCAGTGTGATTTTAAGCTGCAGGGTCTAGGACTTGAACTGCAGCAGACTACATGCAAGTCCAGAGACCTAACCATTACACCATCTGCTGGTCCCCACAACATTCTTTTTAATTGCCATGGGGCATGTGCACTTGCCAGACAGAGAGAGCTAGCGTGTGTGCAAGTGTGCACCGCCCAGTGGAGCATGGTTACACTGCAATCCCGTCGCCATTGCTCCGTCCTATCAGAATCTGGGGCAGACACGTGCGCTTACATGTGCATGCACAGACACACAAATCCACACACATCCCATGTGGTTTTAAAGCTGCCGGAGTTGGGACTAGAACTACATTTGGCCATGAGGGATCTAACTCCCTTAACCACTAGGCCATGCATGCAGTCAGCTTTTGCCACTTTTCAAACCTGCACTTTTCTACCTGTAGAAGGCCATACGCTATACTATCGAACCATGTAGGACCACAGACAGATGGAGGAAAGGTGCCTTTCTCTTCCACTGCTTTTCCTCTCAAGTCCGTAGACTTCCCGGGCTGGCTGAGAAGGGAAAAGCCAGGGATTCAGTCTCATATTACAAACGATCCGGGATAGTCACAGACTAGAATATCATCGCTATATTTGTCAGAAGTAATTTAGGGTTTCTCTTTCAAACTATAATGAGGAAATGTGCGAAAATTAAAAATTAAAGATCCTATTACCTTCTGGGTTCTTTTTTTTTTTCCAATCAGGTGTTATTAAAAATTAAAGATCCTATTACCTTCTGGGGTTTTTTTTTTCCCAATCAGGTGTAAAGAGGAATCGTTCTATCAGCCCCCTGCTGAGGCTCTGGTGCTCCCAGCCCCCTAAGTCCTCCACCTGCAGACTTCCCCATTAGGGCTCCAGCTGCCATCCTCCTCCGCTGCTTCCCTCTATAGCCCCAGGTTCAGTCTTTCCAGAACCTTTGCTGTTCCTGCCGCCATCACATGCCAGATTGCCACGGGAGGCTCAAGACTGTTCTCGCTGCTTTCCCCTGACGCTCTGCAGGTTACTCAGCACGGCAGAAGGGGTCCTGTGGACACGTATGTGAGATCACACCATGCCCCCGCTTATCCCTCCAGCCGCTCCCCCTTTGTCCCCTCTACCCATCCCCACCTCTCCAGGCGCCACTGGGCTTTCTCCCACTCAGGACCCTGTCACTTGCTATTATCTCTGTCTATGAAGTCCTTTCCTTGATCATCTGCTTGGTCTCTACAACAATCACTTTCTCGATGAGGCTAACCACCCAGCTGTCCTACCTAGTGTCAAACCTTATCCCAACACTTCATACCCGCCTTCTCTGCTTTCTTTCCCTTCAGCATTTACCACGATCTGACGTATATTCTACCATCTAGTTTGTTGCCTGCCATCTCCACTGGAAGGCTCCCAGCTCTATGCTGGTGTTTTCATACACAGCTGCACTGTGACCGCGGAGGAGGCAGACACGCAGAGAACGTGAGACCCAATAGTCTATACAAATAACGTGGCTCAGGTCTTAGTGCTTTTAATCTGCTAGAAATGCAACTGCAATTACTTTTTTCTACCTGCTCCCAGGTAAGCATTTACCTAGATTAAACTTGGCCTTATCCTTACCAATAAATGAACAGGCAGAAGAACTATGTCTGGATGTGAGATACTCCACCATTGAGCTTGACCATGATAAAGCAACAGTTCTTTTTTTTTCCCCACCTAGAGAGAGACTTCTGCTATAGGGAGCATGCACTGGCTCAAGAGACAGAGACAGATAGAGAGACAGAAAGCAAGAAATCATCCCCCCAGAAGGGATGGCAATGCCATTGTCCCTTCTCCTCCATTCTCCTCGGGATTTTGGGCACAGACCCACAAGCACTCCTCTTGGGATTTTGGGCACAGACCCACATGCAGCCAGTCTGAGTTTTAACCTGCTGGGTTTGGGACTTGAACCGTAGTCGACTACATGGGAGTCCAGTGACAAATCTATTTGTTTTACACATAGTTTGGTTAGTATTTTAAGGGACTGCTCATTTTATGCATGGACACACACACATATATACATATATAAGTCATGATGCAAAATGTAAACATTTACAACTCTGAGTTGTAGTCAAACCTTTTCAAGAAAAAGCATCCACGAATACCTTTCAGAAGGCTAGGACTTCCCTGGCTCTACCAAGGAGCAGGGAAAAGGCTGTGGGAAATTTCTGGGTGCATGTGTGCAGTATTCTAGGGCCAGAGTACATGGCTCTTTGGCAGATTCTGAAAGGGACTCGTGGCTCAGATAGGCTACATACTGCAGATGAGAGGATATTCACAGAGAAAAGCTTTGCTTCTCTCTCACTTCACTTCAAACTGTTAGACGCTGGGCTTTTCACTGGCTCTCTCTTGAGAATCCATTAGGGATTTATCAATTTATATAAAGCATCTTTCAATATCTCTGTATAGTCTATTTTTTTTTTTAAAGGAGAGAGATGTTTGGCTTATTTATCCTTTCTCTAAACACTTCTAAAAAGAGAGCACACACACAGAATCCCAGTTGACTGAATTGACCCAAAATAATGCACTAGGATACTTTGGAGTACACAGTTTGTTTGTTTGTTTGTTTGTTTGTGTATGGGAACGCTCTTGTTCAAACATTGGGATCTGGTGAGGTAAAGATATGACTAACTTGGGGCCAGCAGGTGGTGTGATGGATAAGGGTGCTGGACTCCCACATGGTCGAATGAAGTTCAAGTCCCGGACCTGGCGGTTTGCTTTCTTGATTTCTCTCTCTCTCTCTCTCTCTCTCACTCTCACTCTGTTCTTCTCTGGTCAAATTACGAATGAATGAATGAATAAATAAATAAAATAATCTTTGAAAATTAGTCCTGGCATTTAGGAGAACTATAGTTTACACTAGTTGATGACAGAAAACTATTCTTTTACTTTTCTAAAATAAGTCTACCTACTAAAAACAGGAGGAATGACAGAACAAAAAAGTCACCATATCACAACACCTACAACGATGACTTAGCCGAGTGATTAAACTTGGCACCTGCCAGTGGGACGGCCTGACCTGGGGCCTGGCAGTGGGAGGGAGGCCAGGACAGAGGGCTGTGTCGGCAGTGTTCAGCGTCAAAACGTTCCACCAGAGTCTCCAGTGGTCTTCAATCCAAACTTCTGATTTCCAGGAAATACAAAAGATAGAGAAAGAAACTGCAGAACGCTATTGAGAAACAATCAAATGCATCCAGAATGTGAGCCCCTCAACAAGAAACTGACCTGGTCACTTCAAAAAGACAATGTAGGGACCAGCAGTTGGCGTAATGGCTGTGTCGCTGGACTCCCATGTAGTCAACCGCGGTTCACATCCCAGACCCGGTGGCTTAAAACTCACGCCGGGCGCGTGTGCATGCGTGCCCAAGATCCCAAGAGGAGAATAGAGGAGAAGGGACTACGGCGTGGCCATCCCCCCTGGGGGGTGATTTCTCGCTTTGTCTCTATGTCTCTCTCTGTCTGTCTGGCAAGCGCACGTGTCCTATAGCAAAAACCTCTTAAAAAAAAAAAGTAAAAATAAATAAATAAAGCAGAGCAGGGCACCGTGTAGGAACGGATATGGAGCACCACCCTGTTCTCAGCGTCACCACTGCATCTAGTCCCACTCTAATGGCATTCCAAATGCAGGATAGTAGTCGCGGCACCCTCTTCCCCCACCGGTTCGTTCTCCAGGTCTGACTGATAGTCTCTCATGTTTAAATATGAAGAATGACAGCCACAAGCTTCTATGACATAAGACTGGGAAAGCCTGAATATATGCACAGGTCACCACGGGGGATTCCTAGCGTAAGAATTCTTACCAGCAGGCATGTGGATGCAACACATCCACAAAGGCAGTGTGGAATTAAACTAGGGCCGGGAGCACTTCTGGCTTAGTTCTGGTGCATTTTAAGATTCCCTCACAGGGGTCAGCAAGTGGCATGGTGGTTAAAGGGCTGAATCCCACATGGCTGACTCCGCAGTTCAAGACCCGAGACCCAGCAGCTTGAAAAACTCAGTGGCACATGTGTGTGTATGCCCCAAATCCTGAGAGAATGTTGGAGAAGAGGTTGGGGCACAGTTTCCCTGCCCTCCAGAGGTGATATCTCACGTTCTCTATCTCTCTTCAATAAGTGCATATGCCCTATAGCAAAAAGTTAAACACATACATACCCACAAAATGGTGAGGGAACAGGCAAAGTGCCTCTTTAATCCTACCTTCTGGAAGACTCCTTCACCAGAGACAACCCTGGGCCTCCAGCTTCCCACACTCACAGAAGAGGTGTCACAAATATTGCTAGTTGGAGACCAAGATCTCACTCCTAACCTTCAGGGAGAGCTGAACATTTCCAACAGCAGAGATTCCAATACTATGAAATATTTCTTCTATGAAAACGC
>NW_006159506.1:8915051-8917946 GCF_000334495.1 Tupaia belangeri chinensis
GCTGGACTCCCATGTAGTCGACTGTGGTTTGAGTCCCAGACCCAGTGGCTTAAACTCACACCGGGCACGTGTGCGTGCATACCCAAGATCCCAAGAGGAGAATAGAGGAGAAGGGATTGTGGCGTGGCCATCCCCCCAGGGGGTGATTTCTCGCTTTCTGTCTCTGTCTGTCTGGCGAGCGCACACGCCCTATGGGGGGGGGTGGCAGGTGGCATGGTAGTCCTGGACCTGGTGGTTTGTTTTCTCAGTCTCTCTTTTTCTCTCTCACTCTGCCAAATTAAAATAAATACATAAATAAAATACAGTTCAATAAAATAATCTTTTGAAAAAAAGATATTTATGGAATGAAAGAAATTACTGTTATACATGATCCCAAGAGTTCATGATGGGAAAACAGAACCACAGAGTTTCCTATGACAACGTGACCAAGATATAAACTTTCTCGGTTTATTGATAAAGGGTTCCCAAGCCCAATGTTTTAATAAAATATACAGCCGTCGTGGAAGGTATAAAACACTACCTGCTCAATTAGCATGAGGGCACGGAATTCTATCTAATATCCGGCGATATCCCTAGTGCTGAGCTCGTAGACAATAAATATCTGCTGAATTAATCAAGGGCTTAGTTTGGTGTGATTGTGAAGGTGGGATAAGCTAATAAATAGTAAAGGCTAACAGTTATCACTAAATGCATTCGAGGGCTTGTAATTATTAATTGTCCTCTTCCCTGCGAAAGCCTAAGTAGGTTGAACGTGTATCATTTTTACCAGTTTATGAGAAAACGAGCTCCAAAGTTAAATGACTAGACTGATCGCCCAAGTAATACTGGATTCAACAGCAGAGATGGACACCCCCTCTTGTCTCCCCCATCGGTCCCATCCCCTTTCTCTGCTTTACCTCATTTCCCCACTTACATCGCCCATGTGTTCAAATAAACTATTTTGGCCTAAAACAGCCACTGTACTCACAGTGATCCGTATGGATAAGCCCAAATGGTACATGTGAGGCTGTTTTTCTGAACTGGTTGCTAGGTTACAGCCAATCACAGCAGCTAGGCTTCAGTTAGTCACAGGCATCTGCCTTTTAAACTAAGTTCATTCGAACAAACTTCAGAATGGAATCACTGATTTCTTGCCCTCACTCCCTCACTGATTTTTTTTTGTACCACTGCAGACTTAAAATGCCAAAGTGACTGTGTGGCTGGCTGGAGTTGTCCAGAATTCTTGAGACAACGGCCTGATTTAAATTGTGTTAAGATTTTCTCTACTAAAGCCCTATTAACTTGGCTGGTTTATTTTTCTTTTTACACGTCTCAACACACTTGTTTTCCTACATTATCTTGTTGACGGACTACGGGTGTGCTTCCCAAGAGTAGCTCACCTGTTGTTTTCTGCCACGTCTCTTAAACTTTTAAGTGTCTGACACGTAAAATACAGAAAATAAATAAGAACTGTCCAACATGCTTGAACTTAGTGGGGGTTGGTGGGGGTGGGCAGGAAGGAAGTGGCCCTTCTTGGTATGATCAATGCCACAGCCTGGGAAATATTTTATATTAAAAATGAAAAATAGAGCCACTATCTCAGTCTAGTGGTTAGGGAAGCTGGGTTGCAAACGGCTGATTGTGGTTCGAATCCAGCCCAGGTGACTTGCACGACAAGCTGGGACCAGGTGTGTACAAGCCCCAAATCCTGACAGGACAGAAGGATGGAGAAGGAACTGTGGCAGGACTAGGCTCCACTGGAGGGTGGGTGCTTTCTCCCTTTCTCCTTCACACTCCAGTCTGTTGAGCACATGTACCTCTGAAATAAAAAAATAAACAAAAACTGGACCAGCAGGTGGCAGTGGTGGTTAAGGCCCTTGAACTCCCACATGCTGACTGCAGCTACAGTCCTAGGTATAGTGTCTTGAAACCCACGCCAGGTGCATGCCCAATGTCCTGAGAGAATGGACAAAGGACTGCAGTGTGGGCATCCCCCTTGGGGAATGATTCTACTTCCCTCTTTTGTCTCTCTCTAATGAGCACATGCAGCCTATAGCAAGAAGCTAAAAAAAAATTATATACATAAATGATAAAAATGGGGACCAGAAGGTGGCGTTGGTGGTTAAGGTGCTGGACACCCATATGGCTGACTATGGCTCAAATCCTGAAACTGGAGGCTTGCTTTCACTTTCCATTTCTCTCTGGTCAAATAAAAAAATATAATAGTAATAATAAATTTTTAAAACTAACTAGATAAATCTTTTAAAAATAATCAAAATGGATAATATTCTTGAAACAGCGAGGTTTCTGTGCAACAGCAACACAGAAAGAAAGAACACTTACTTCAGGAACCTCCCTAAATAAATGAGCAGTATTGAGCAGTATATCATTCAGGAATATGTAAGATTGCTAGACAGTTTTGAAAACATGGTACCTGAATATCATGCTGCTGAGTACTGACCAGTGTCTGCGGCTTCCTGTTTATAACTCTGTCAACCTCGAAAAACACTTGTACTTTGCAGACAATCACTAATGTGTGCTTCCACAAACACTCATTATGCCAAAAGTCAGTATCACCTGTTTCGTAATTGGCTTTTTAAAAGAATTATGTTATTTACCTTTATTTATATTTGGCCAGAAAGGGACACAGAGAGAGAGAGAGAGAGAAGTGAGAAAGCAAGCCACCAGGTCTGGGACTTGAACTGCGGCCAGCCATGTGGGAGTCCAGCACCCTTAATCACCACACCACCTGCTGGCCCCTGTAACTGGTGCTTTCATTCACATCTTTTTTTTTTTGGAGAGATTTTCACTGTAGGTCGCGTGCGCTCGCCAGACAGACAGAGAGAGACATAGAGACAGAAAGCGAGAAATCACCCCCCAGGGGGGATGGTCACGCCGCAATCCCTTCTCCTCCAT
>NW_006159506.1:8918034-8973704 GCF_000334495.1 Tupaia belangeri chinensis
TTAAGCCACCAGGTCCGGGACATGAACCGCGGTCGACTACGTGGGAGTCCAGCAACATAGCCATTACGCTAACTGCTGGTTCCCAAATTTTTTTTTTTTTTTTTGAGAGGCTTTTGCTATAGGGCACGTGCGCTTGTCGGAAAGACAGAGAGAGACAGAAACAGAAAGCGAGAAATCACCCTCCACGGGGGATGGCCATGCTGCAATCCCTTCTCCTCCATTCTCTTCTCAGGATCTTGGGCGTGCACGCATGCGCGTCCGGCGTTGAGTTTAAGTCACCCGTCCGGGACCTGAACCGTTGTCAGCTATGTGAGAGTCCAGCAACATAGCCATTACGCTAACCGCTGGTCCCTTAACCTACATTTTTCACAGGTTTCAATACCAAGATGCAGCTCCTTCCATTATAAAGTGGTGCTTTAATCATTTGGTTAGGGGTTTGTTTTTTTGGACAGGGTCTTGCTGTTGTGATCTTGCCTCAGCCTCCCAGGGTAGACAGGTGTGCACCAATATGCCCAACTTTTGAACCGAGAACTAAACCCAGGCCTTCCGCACGGGCCTAGCTCGCAGAGCACAGCATCTTAAAAGCATGTGCCAATGTGACTGGGTGCATAAACACGTGCTGATTTTAAGAGGGAGATTCTGAGAGGCCCCGCCAAGTTCAAACATGTTGGACAGCTCTTATTTTCTACCTTTTATGAGCCAGACACCTGTCCTCCCTGGGAGGCTGAGGCAAGGGGATTACAACCGTGCTGACCCTGTCAAAAACAAAAACAAAAACAAAACCTGGAGAGCATAAAGCAACATTTTATGTGAGAAGGAGTTGCCAGGAGATATGAAGAGAAAGAGAGAAAGCGAGAAGACACCCCTGCGCCCTGCCTCCCATGAGGAATGGCCTCGCCATAACCCGTTCTCTTCCTTTCTCCCTCCTTCGGGAATTTTAGGCACGCAGGCCCAGTGTGTTTTTCAAGCCGCCTGGCCCAGCACTCCAACTACACAGCTGGCCACATGGAATCCAGCTGTTTTAAGCACCACACAACCTGCTGGACCAGTCAAGTATTAATATTATTAACAAAATAGGGGCCAGCAGGCGGTTAAGGCGCTGGACAATCGCACATGGCTGACCACGGTTTGAGTCCCGGACCTGGTGGCTTGCTTTCTCACTTTCTCTTTCTCATTAAATTAAAATGAATGAGGGGCCAGCAGTTAGTGTAATGGCTATGTCGCTGGACTCCCATGTAGTCGACCATGGTTCAAGTCCCAGACCTGGTGGCTTAAACTCACACTGGGCGTGTGTGCGTGCTTGCCCAAGATCCTGAGAGGAGAATGGAGGAGAAGGGATTGCAGCGTGGCCATCCCTCCTGGAGGGTGATTTCTCACTTTCTGTCTCTCTGTCTCTGTCTGTCTGTCTGGAGAGCACACGTACCCTATTGCAAAAAAACTCTTAAAAAAATTAAAATGAATGAATAAGATTAAATAAATAAAAATGTTATTAACAAAGTAAAAAAGGTAAGCTTCAAATATTCTAAACATACAATGACCTTCTATCCCTTGTTTGCATGACCTTCCTATAAAGAGCAGGCCAAAAGATGTCCTATTGAGCCTCGTGGAGAAGCCTCAAGGCCACCAACAGGAAAAAAAGTAATTCTGTCTTCTATACAAAGGAGGGAGGAAGATATCTCATACTCAGTATGTTCTAAAAACCAAATGAAGACACAACCATCAGGCAGCCCCAATAGACACATGATTAAAATTACCCTTTGCTAATACTCCCTAGGGAGAATTCCACTTCTGGTAAATAATTTTTTTAAAAAGCAAATAAAGTAAATAAATATAAATAAATAAAAATAAAAGAATGAATAAATTAAATGAATAATTCTTAAAAAAAATGCTTGGCTTTTCACTGAAATGAACTTTCAGGGTAGCTATTCATTGTGACTCTGAACAGAAGGCTGGGCACCCTTCTTCCCTGTCTGACCATTTATGCACGGATCAGAAAGGGAATACTCTCACCACTGTAAGAGGAGGCATGTATCCGCCTCAAGGCACTAGCAGCGTCTTTCAGATTCACTGACTGGTTGATTGAGAGGTGATATCCTAGGTAATTCTGACTTTTTATTTTTTGGTCAAAGGGTATATGTACTTAAGAAAGAGAGAGAGCGAGGAAGAAAGCGCCCCCAATGGGATACGGTCACACTATAATCCCTCCTCCATTTCTCCATCTTGCTGGGGTTTGTTGGGGCCCACATTCACACATACCTAGCATGATTTTCAAGCCATCAGGGCTGGGATTTGAACTGCTTGGTAGATCACAGGGCCAGCCCAAGTAATTTTTACAAAAGGAAAGTATATATTATGAAAAAACTACACATGGGATTTTATAAAAATATCCATTTTCTTGTACCAAAATAAATTAATACTTTAGCCTTATTTTTTCATGAACTTTCTGAATTCCTCTCATATTGTAGGTAATTCTGGCTACTTTTAAAAAGTTTTCAAAAACTGGGGCCAGTAGATGGCATAATGGTTACATCACTAGACTCCCACATAGTGGATGGTGGTTCAAGTCCTGAACCCAGTGGCTTAAAACTCACGGTGGGCACACGTGCGTGAATGTCCAATGTGCCAAAAGAAGGGAGGACAAGGGATTGTGGCGTGGCCAGCTTCCCAGAGAGTGATTTCTCATTTTCTGTCTCTTTGTGTCTTTCCGGGAAGCACATGCGCCCTATAGTCCTCTCTCTCTTAAAAAAAAAAAAAAAAAAGCTTTCAAGGGACCAGCAGGTGGCATGGTGGTTAAGGCTCTGGACACTCCCACATGGCTGACCAGACCAGGTAGCTTGCTTTCTCACTTCCCGTCTCTCTCTCTGCCAAATAAATGAATGATTAAATAAAATAAATTAAAATAAATAATTATTTTTTTAAAAAAGCCTTCAAAAACCTTACAATTCCTGTTAAAAAAAAAAGCACTGAAGAACTGATTTACTGTACTGGAGCTTTGTCATAATTTTGTTCATTTATTCATTCATTCAACAAACAATGTCAGACACTACAACCTCTACACTACACACTATTCTAGACCTTGGGATATAATAAAAGATGCACCCCTCACCCCAATAAAATAAAATTCTTGCCTTACTGTGCTCACATTTTTTCTGGAGAAAGTCTACCTGATTCCATAGAACAGGCAACTACTGGTTAAATTACATTTACTAAATTCAACATTTATAAGGAAAAAAATAAATAAGTAACAGAATTTTTCACTTTCAACAGTGATCAATAAGTAGACTTCCTACAGCCTACACAAACCCTCAGACAAGCTCTGGAAGACCGTTCTCCTAACCAACCTTAAAGCAATGTGACAGGTAAAATCAACTAGAGAACTCCTGTCTTTGACTCCTGACTCAATATTCCGAGAGAGCTGGGGGCTTCCAGCATTTCTCAACCTTCGCTGTTGAGCCCTATCCTGACTGTAAGGAATATGGCTGCTTGCTATTTTATTTTAAAATACAGAAGAAGTTGTTAATGTCTAAGGGGCGTTTTTTGGGTCTGCTCTAAAGCACAATTTTTAAGTGTGAAATTTAAAAAAAAATCACTACACTGACGGATCTTGAGAAAATTGAAGTTTAAAAGCAGAACTTGATGTACACAATGAGCTAAATGAAGTGCCTACACAAATTCTACTTTAATTCACAGAACCTTCAGTTCATGACAAGAGGAACAATGGAAAGATTGTTACCTTGGATTTTACACCTGTGATCAGCACTGAACAGTCACCCTGAGTTTCGGGTGTCAGGTTAAGAATACAGAAATGATCTGAGACCTAGACCCTGCTATCACAAGATGCTTAGACAAGAGATAAATGGAATCGAAAAGCAATAAATCTCATTTCAGCAGACAGATATACGGTACCAGTTGATAGAAAAACAGGTCCACTAGACAGGGCACAGGGGGCCTAGAGCAGGTGGGTGGACTGTGACACTGGAGGGAAAATGGTAGATGATGAAGCAACAGGGGCCTAATACCTCAAGTGCAGCAGTTTTCAAAGATGTACTGAATCTAAATCTCTAAGACAGGAACCAGAAATCTGCAACTACCTTCGCACAGCAGTGACACACAACGGCTCAAGAACCATAAGTAATATTCCTGGGCAGTCTACACTGGGTTTTCAGCAGGCGAAACACATGACTGTAGTGGGGTCTACCTATCACACGGCATGGTTGTATAAACGTGGGGCACTCTTTGATAGGATAAAGCATGTACCCACTAACTCTCATGTATGAGACACATGGAAAACAATGACAGTTTGTCATACATTGAATAAAATCCACACTATTTGATTTTACTGCTTTGATTACCTTTATTTTACCATAAGTCATCTTTGTAGCAATTAACTATAATATTAAAAGAGACTTAATAGGCACAGCATTTCCATTTCTCAAGGAAGTGCATGATGAATGGGCAATGTGCACGTCTCTGATCATTTGTCATGCACTGTGGGGACCGTAGTCCTGTCAGAGGATCCATGAAAACCAGAAGGCATGTGAGCAAATAATAAAATCCACATCAAAAGTTTTCTTTAACACGGTGCCCAAAGACAGTTCCTCACCAAGTCCAGTTATAGAGTTCACATTTACACAATTACTGCACTGACGGTCCTTTCCAAAGCATGACTTCATTTAGATCAGATGGCTGCCCGAGTGCCAGCAGGTGGTGTGGTGGCTAAGGCTCTGGACTACCACATGGCTGACCACTGTTCGAGTCCTGGACCTAGCGGCTTTAAAAATCAGGCCAGGCATGTATGTATGTGTGCCCAAAACCCTGAGAGGAAAATGGAGGAGAGGGACTGCAGTGCGGCCATCCCCTGGGGGGTGATTTATCACTTCCCATTCCCTCTCACTGTCTCTGTCTCTGGCAGCTGCACATGCTCTGTGGCAAAAATTTAAATAAATAAATAAACAAGTGAACAGACTGCCCTCATTAATTGTGTTCATTTCCCCCTCCACTACATGACCTACTGCATATATAAAAGGGGACACAATATCTGTTAGACATTGGCTTTTTCAGTTGTGGAAGGACTTCACAGGCAGTGAGGGGTGCCAGTTTTCAAATGGAAAATCACTTTCCATTAGTGATGCAATTCCTTTCGTTCAATTCATGGAGAAAGGGGTCAGCAAAGGATGATGTGTACACCCAACCCACCCAAACCCAGGATCTGGCCTGATCTGCAAGGAAAGAATGGTTTGCACGGTTTCCAGTGATTGGCAAAAGATCACAAGAGGAGTAATAGTTTGTAAATTACAAGCATTATAAGAAATTCCCTTTTTGGTGTCCATAAAGTTTTATTGGCACAGTCACAGCACTGGTTTACATACTGTCTATAGTTACTTTCTGGTTACAACAGAAGAGTTGAGCAGGTGCAACAAATACTTCTGGTCCAGGGAGCATAAAGTATTTACTATCTGGCCATTTAAAGGAAGGTTTGCTGGATCCTGCCTTAAAAGGTTAACTACGTGATGTTATTATAAGGGTAAAAGTTGTAGAATATTATTTCTTAAAATGACTGATACAAATACAGATTTTCACTAATACACTGTAATAGAGAGCAATTTAATGTTAAAAATGCATCCGCTTGGCGATGTGCATTCTCTCTTTTACAGCTCACTGGTTTAGCCTTCAGGAAGCCATCTTGAAAATCAATTCAAGTATCAAAAACATGATTTTATTTTTTTATTTATTATTTTTTTTTTGGTGTGAACTCTAAATTTGGGTTGCATCTTGTTCAAAATTGGCTGGAGGGTCCAGGCAGTGGGGGAATGGTAACACAACAAGACACACATGGGAAAGGCCCTGGGTTCACAGCCTGGGACCTCCCTGAGCAGTATAGGCACATGCATACACGCCCATGACTACGGCTGGCTGAGGCTGGGGGACCATCATGGCACGAGGACTCTACAGAAGATCCATCCTGCTCTTGCTTCTTCTGCTGGCCCCCTCTTTTGAGAAAATGATGAATAAAAATTTTAAAATTCAGCTAGAAAATTTTATCAAGACTCTGAAAAGTCAGTTTGGGAGCCAACCCAAGATGTGGTGGTTGAGGCAGCTGGATCCCACATTAGCTGGTTGAGCAGATTCAAGTTCCACACCAGATGACCTGAGAAACACACCAGGTACATGTGCGTGCACGCCCCAAATACTGAAAAGAGGGCGAAATGAGGGGCAGAACAGATTGTGGTGTGACCATTCCCCAGAGGGAGTGCTTTCTTACTCTTCTCCCTCTGGCAAGCTCAAGAGAAGGTTGGGGAGGTGGGGAGTAGGGGGAGAAGTGGGAGAAAGAGGAGGAGAAAGGAGAAGAAAGAAGAGTAAAAGGAGGAAAAGAAAGAGGAGGAAGTAGGAGAGGTAAATGAAGGAGGAGGAGAAAAGTCAATTGTGAAGCTTTTGGCAAACCACAATTTATGAAATCAAGGCTTGTGAGTAAACACACAGTGAAATTAACTCCTATGAAATCAAGCCACAGACTGTAAAAATGGAATATTCAGACCTTAAAAATGCATTGTAATTTTGAAATTCAGTAAATGCGCTTTGCAATATATCGACTTGTGGAAAGAATCATTGTATAAAGGTTTGGAAGTTTTGAAGTAACTTTTCTTAAGATTTTTAATTGACCTAATAGTGCACGTTTAGGGGTTACAGGAGGACTACTCAATACAGATATGACATGTAATATAATCAAATCAAAGCAATACATACACCCATCATTTTGAACATGTATCATTAGTTTGTGTTGTGAACATGTGAGAGCCTTCCTTCTAGGTTATTTTGAACCGCACATGATTGTTATCAACTACAATGGTTACTCTACTGTATTTTAGTACCCCAGGACTCATTCCTCTTATCTAACTGCATTACCCTATGTGTCAACCAAGTTCTCTTTACCCTCCCCTTACCTCTCCCCTTTTCAGATTCTAGTATCTTTCATTCTACTCTCCACTGTTCTGAGATCCAAAGCAACAGAAATCAGAATACCAGAGATTTCTACACTCTCATGTTCCCTGTAGCATGATTCACAACAGCCAAGATACAGAATCAACCTAAGTGTCCACCAACAAATCAGTAGACAAAGAAAATGAAGTATATATATAAACACCAAAATATTCAGCCATTAAAAAAGGATGAAATTCTGTCATTTACGGCAACATCGATAAGCCTAGAGGAAATTAGGCTAGGTAAAATAAGCCAGGCAAATGAAAAGACAAATACTTTATGTTCTCACTCACTTGCAGAAGCTAAAAGGTTCCATTCCTAACTAGATAAAAACTTAAAATTTCACAGCATCTACATTTAACAAGACATTCAAAAGAATGAGACAACACATTTCGCTGCTTTGTGCCATACAATTTTGATCAAAGGTGTTTTGAATAAAACAAAAAGTTCTTATAAAAATATGTAAGCTGGAATACGTATCTCAACTTAAATAGACTGAAAACATTCTCCCTTCAGCATTAGCTGTTCCAAACTATTAGCTACCTTAATACCACATATTTTTTCTATAGAAAAATATGATAGTGATTAAAAATTTAAAAAAAAGAAAACTCAAAATCTGATCATCTCAGACATACAAACTAAAAAAGCAACTTTAAAAAAGTGCAGAGGGGCCGGCAGGTGGTGTAGTGGTTAAGGTGGCTGGACTCCCACTCACATGGCTGACTATAGTTCAAGTCCCAGACCTGGCAGCTTGCTCACTCTCTCTCTCTCTCTCTCTCTCTCTGGTCAACTTAAAAAATAAAATAAAATAAAGACAATGAATAAAATAAGTGCACAATTTTATGAAAATTTGGAAACAAAACTATAGTGGGGGTGGGAGAATTCTCCAGAATGACATCAGTAACACAAACTATTATAGCCAAACTTTACAGAATTTTAAAAATGAAAAATTTGTCTATAACACAAATTACTAAAGACAATTAAAATTTTAAAATAAGGAAAAAATAGCAATACTTGAGAGAAGAAAATCTAATTTCTAGAAATATCACACTGAAACAGCCAAATGTCCAATTTTCAACAACCGAAAAATCATATAATCTAAAGACACAAGAAAGTAGTTTATCCAGAAGAACAAAATAAACTTACAGAAGCCAGGTGTGAAGCAGCCTAGACATTGGGTTTACTAGACAAAAGAACATAGAACAATTGTCTTAAATATAGCCAAAAAATTAAAGGAATCAGGAAAACTTATCTGTAAAATACATTAAAAAACAATTTAAAATGTATTAGAGGGATTCGACAACAGATCTGAACAAATATAAAACTAAAATCTACAAACTTAAAGGGAGGACAGTTAAAATTATTGAGCCTGAAGCAGAAAATGAAGGAAAGTGAACAGCGTCTAAGACTAGTGAGATACCATCAAACAAACAAACAAATGATGAGAATCCTAAAAGGAGAACAGAAAGAGGTAGTGAGATTATTTGAAGAAACACCGGACGAAACACCCACATTTGAGTTAAGGCATGAATTTACAACAAATTTAAGATAGTTAATGAGTTCCAAGAAGAATAAACTCAGAAAGTCCCATGCATTGGGTCAGCCCTGTAGGGCAGAGATGGAGTGTTGTGCTTTGGGTGTTATGTACATGGCTGACCACAATTCAAATGCTGCCCAGTGGTTTGAAAAACACACCAGGAACATGTGTGTGTGCCAAAAATCTTGATAGGATGAATAAATGCGTCTCCACTGGGGGATGCCTTATTCCTCCCCAGTCCTGGCAAGTACACATGCCCTGTGGAAGGAAGGGAGAGAGAGATTAAGGAAGAGGGAGGGAGGAAGGAAAAGACTTACACCAATATACATTATAGTGAAGGAAAAGACTTACACCAATATACACTATAGTCAAACTATCAGAGCAAAAGAGACAATGTGAATCCCAAAAACAGCAAGAGATGTGACTAGACGTGTACAAGAAATCTCTCATACCTCTACGAAATCATGGAGACCAGAAAATGACAGGATGATGTGTTTATTTATTTTATTTATTTATCTATTTTATCTGTCTATTAAAGGTTTTTGCCATGCCACAATTTCCTCTCCTCCACTCCTCCTGGGGTTCGAGGCATGCATGTATGTACACATGCCTGGTGTGATTTTCAAGCATCCATGTCCAAGACTCGAACTATGGTCAGCCATTCTCCAATACAAACTAAATATTATATTAGATCTCTCAACAAGTCTCAGATTGAAATCTTTTTTTTTTTTTTTTTTAATCCCACAGTGCCTTAACCTCTATGCCCACCTGCTGGCCCCTGGATGACATCGAGTGCTGAAATAGGAAACTGTCAACTGATAATTCCATATTCAACTTTCAGCAAAGTGGGAGAAAGTAAGACATCCACGGGTAGGTGATAGCTGAAAAGAGTTTACTGGCATGAGATCGGCAAGAAATGCTAGAGACGGTCCTTCAAGTACACTCATGCTAGACAACAACTTGAAGCTGACAAAGAACGCTCTCTGATAGTGGCAAACACATGCGCAAATATAAAAGCCAGCTGTATTGGTCAGAGTTCTCTGGAGAAATTGAACAAAACACACAGATACGTAAAAGAAGGGATTTATCTTACACCACAGGTACAGAAGTCCCGCGACGACTCTCAGGGAGATGGTGCAGTTCCTATCCAAGGCCTGAAGGGGGCCCTGGGAAAGCTCCGAGGCAGGGAACGGATGCAGTTCCAGTCCCGGGCCTGAACGGAGCCCTTGGAAGGCCACAGGGCCAAGGGCCCTCAAACACCTGTGAGGTACCAGTTCAGAGCCCAAAGAAGAAAGAACTTGGCATCCCACTGGCTGGAAAGAAACAGAGGCCAGGAGGCAACAGGAACAAAGTAAAGGCCAAGTGGAGAGACAGGGAAGGGTAGGCAGAAAGTCAAGGGGACCACCAGCACATTACGGAAGGAAGGAAGAGTACAGAGCGGAAACAGAACTCCACTTCCTCTCTTTGTCCCGCCCACACTCTCAGCGTGCACGGTGATTGGGCGGTGCTCACCCACATCGAAGGCGGGCCTTCCTCTCTCTGCTCAGGGACTCAAATGCCAATCATACCTGGCAACACTCTCACAGATAGACTTAGTCACTCTTGACACCCAAGATTTCCACTGCGCCAGTGTTACTGTTATTCTGGAGGCTGTAAACCTACTTATTTTGTACATGGTTTAAGAGAGAGATAAAAGATAAATTCATGTTATTGGGCACATAATGTATAAAAATGTCATTTGTGGCAACATAAGGAGGGGTCAGTAGAGCTGCATTGAGAGAGACATTTGTGTGCTATTAAAGTTAAGTTGGTGTCAAGTAAAAGGACACTGTTAAGAAATTTAAGATGATAACAGAATCCCTGGTATAACAAAAAAGAAAATAGCCAAAAGAATACATAGAAGGAGAGGCCAGTAGATGGCGTGGTGGTTCAGATGCTGGACTCCTACATGGCCAATCGTAATTTGATCCTAGGACCCAGTGGCTTGAAAATCTTGTTGAGCATGTGTGTGTGTATGATCAAAAAGCCAAAGGGTGTATCGAAGAGAAGAAAATGTATGGTCATCACCCCCCTGGGGGGAAAGGGTGATTTCTCACTTTTCCTCTAGTGAAGCACATGCCCTATGTCAAAAACCTAAAAACATGTATATATGTATGTGTGTGTGTATCACACACACACACACACAGACACCCACAAAGGGAAATGAAAAGGAAATCCAAACAATTTACCCCCCATCCACACAAAACAAAACAAAACCAATTCATCAAAGACAGCAATTGAAGAAAGGACGGTAAGACAAAACAAATAGCAAAATGGAAGTGTGTCTTTATCAGTAATTCTTGGCACAAACAAACTCAGCTCATTCATGGGAACCTCAGGACATAAACTTGGGATCTTCTCATGTGGCTTCAGCACTATGGAGCACTGCATTAACCACTGTAGCTTGCCAAGTAATTACCGGAAACAGAAGTTAAACTTTTATGACAAAAGGCAGAAACTGACAGATTTGATTCAAACAAACAAACAAACAAACAAACAAAAAAACATGATCTATGACAAGCAGGTAGTGTGGTGATTAAGGTGCTGGACTCCTACCATGACCAACTGTGGTTCAATCCTTGGATCCAGCTGCTTGAAAATCACGCTGGACAAGTATACACACATGTCCAAAGTCCTGAATGACTGAGGCATAGCCATCCCATCTGACTTTATTTTACTCTCCCTCTCTCTCTCATGTGTACACATACCCTATGGTAAAAAACCTTAAAAAAGCAAAAAGAAACTAAAAAAAATACATGTTCTAACTTATGTGTACAATAGAGTCACTTTAGATTCAAAAACACAGGAAGGGTGAAAGTGAAAAGGCGAAAAAGTTATTTTGTGTAAATAACCAAATGAGTTGGAGTGGGACCTAGCAGGTTGCATATTGGTTAAAGCATAGGACTACCACATGGCTGACTATGGTTTGAGTCCTGTACCTGACAACCTGAAACTGATGCTGGGCACATGTGCATGCATGCCCAGAATCCCAGGAGGAGAGTGGAAAAGTGATTATGGGATGGTCATCCCCCTGGCCGGTGATTTCTCAATTTCTCTCTCACTGTCTCTACCTATCTTGGCAAGTGTACATGCCCTGTGGCAAAAACTTGAAAAGCAAAAAAAGAGTTGGGGTGACTATATTAATATCAGACAAAACAGACTTTAAGTCGAAAACAATTACAAGAGACAAAGGCCTATTGCTCAAGAAGATATAACAATTATATGAGACCAGCAGTTAGCGTAATGGCTATGTTGCTGGACTCCCATGTAGTCGACCATGGTTTGAGTCCCAGACCTGGTGGTTTAAATTCATGCCAGGCACATGTGCGTGCGTCCCCAAGAATGGAGGAGAAGGGACTGCGGCGTGGCCATCCCCCCTGGGGTGTAATTTCTCACTTTCTGTCTCTCTCTGTCTGTCTGGCAAGCGCACACGTCCTATAGCAAAAACCTCTCCAAAAAAAAAAAACAGTAAAGAAGGAAGATTCCAAATCAATAATCTAACTTCACACGTTGAAGAACGAGAAAGAAAGTAAACTAAACTGCGAAAAAGTGGCAGAAGAATGGAAATCATAAAGACAAGAGTGGAGAAAAATAAAATAGAGACTAGGAAAACAGAGGAAGTCAATGAAACTAAGAACTTGTTCTTTGAAAAGCTCAATAAAAATGAACAAATCTTTAGCTGTACTGATAAAAATAAAAAGAGAAAAGACATAAAGAACTAAAATCGGAAATGAAAAGTGGAGACATTACTGCCAACATGACCCAAATGGAAACAATCTGAACTATTAAACAACTGCTAGTCAGTGAATTGGAACATATAGATAAAATGGACAAATCTTTGGAAACACAAATTCCCTACAGTCAAAATGAAACAGAAAACCTTCTGTAACAGAAACTGAATCAATACCTTCCAACAAAGAAATGCCAAAGACCAGGTGACTTCACTGCTGAACTCAACCAAACATTTAAAGTAGCTGCACTGTACTTTCAGACTCTTCGGAAATACAGAAGAAACACTTTCTAACTCATTCTACAAGGTCTGTACTACTCTCTTATTTTTTTAAAGAATTATTTTTATTTAATTTTATTTATTTGTTCATTTATTTTAATTTGACCAGAGAGAGACACAGAAAGAGAGAGAGAAAGAGAGAAAGTGAGAAAGAAACACACGAGGTTCAGGACTTGAACCGTGGTCAGCCACTTGGGAGTCCAGTGCCTTTAACCGCCACACCACCTGCTGGCCCCCGGTCTGTACTATTCTGATACCAAAGCCAGAGAAAGATGTCACAAGAAAAGAAAATTACATACTAATATACCTTATGGACATATATGCAAAATTCCCCAACAAAACAGTAGACGTGGTTCTTATCTTTTCTTTTTTTTGTTTGTTTATAAATAAAATGCATATGGCTGTACATGAGAGAGAGAGAGAGATAGAAAGAGATACACCCTCCACAGGACCCAGTCATGACGCTATCCCCTTCCTCCAGTTCTCCACCTTGCTAGGATCATGGGCACACATGCGTACACCTGGAATGTTTCAGAATGACTCTGCCAGCCAGGGATTTGAACGGTTGTCAGTATGTGGCTTCCAGCTCCACGGTAGAGACTGGGCCTAGAGTTGATTCTTAATAGTCATAGTAGTTACATTTTCTCGAGTTGGCATCAACGCTAAATTAATTAATATTAAACCACTGCTGATGCATGCGTGTATTTACCACATATCTCCCACAGATAAGATATTAAAAATTTTAGAAAACAAGTGATCCTAGTAAATATTATTTATTTTACGACACAGGAAACAAAGCTCAGAGTGTTAAGGGACTTGTCTGAGGCATCCCATCAACAGATTCTAGAGTTCAAAGTCAAATCCCAGCTACTAGCCCCAAGGTCGAAATTTCTCACACTTTTGTTTCCATCCTCTGACAACTTTTTTTGAGACAGGATAAAAGGCAGTGTGGTGCTCGGTTCAACCTCAGCTAAGAACAGGTCAGGTGACACATTGTTCTCCCCACTCTAGACACACTCATGAACGACCAAGAATGCTCTGCAATATTCCTTTTGGGGTGACAATTACACGATAGCAGGGAGGTAAATTTGAAAACATGAAATTTGTGAGTGATGAAGTCTGACGACTACTAAACCAAATCCAAACGGATATTAAAAGGATTATACACCTTGACCGAACAACATTTATCCTAGGAATAAAGTGGAAGATGACTTGGGACCAATAGATGGTGTAATGGTTATGTTGCTGGACTCCCAGGCAGCTAACTGAGGTTGGAGTTCTGGGCTAGGCATGTATGCTTCCATATGCAAAATCCCCCCAAGAGAAGAATGCAGGAGAAGAAATAGGAGCATGGCTCTCCTGTCGCCACCCCACACCCCGAGGGGGGATTCTCACTTTCTGTCTATCCGATGCGCGCACATACCTTATGGCAAAAATCTCTTTAAAAAAAGAAATGGAAGACTGAAGTTAAGGAACAAGACAAGTCTACTTTCACCATTATTTTTCAACATTGTAGAAGTTACCAACAGAGCAATTAGGTAAGTAAAAGAAAAGGCACCCAACTTGGAAAAAAAGTCAAACTATCACTAATTATTTCTTCACAGATGACAAGATCCTATATACAGAAAATCCCCAAAAATCCAGAGCAAAACTACTAGAGCTAATTAACAAATCCAGCCAAACTGCAGGATCTGAAATGAACACGGTAAAAATCGGTGTACTTTTCTATGCAAGCAATGAATAATAACCAAAGTGACTGGCCAATTCAATGCAATCCCTACCAAAATTCTAACAGCCCTTTTGGGCAGAAATGGAAAAACTAATCATCAAATGTATATGGAGCTGCAAAGGGTCCCAGAGAAACCAAACCATCTTGAAGAAGAACAACAACAAAGTTGGAAGACTTATTCTTAAGTTTCAAAACTTACTATAAAGCTAAAATAAAAAAGAGAATGTGGTACTGGCATAAGGGTAGACATACAGATCACTGGAATAGAATTTAGACTCCAGATATAAAACTATGCATATATCTATATCTATCTCTCTCTATATAAATATGTATCTGTACGTGTGTGTGTGTGTGTGTGTGTGTGTGTGTATATATAAAATTCATTTTTAACAAGAGTGCCGAAATTCACCCCATAGGGGAAAGAATAGACTCCAGAACAAATGGTGCCAGGACAACTGGTTCTAAGTACAATGATGAGGTTGGACCCTATATCACATACAAATTTCAACTCAGAATGGTTCAATGATCCACAACGGATCATGGCACAGTGGTGAAATGCAACACGTGAAGGTTCTAGGTTGGTATCTGGAGAGGTCTTGGAATGTGCCAGGCACACATGTGCCATCATCCAGGGCTGGCTGAGGCTGGGAGTAGAAGGTAACATCAAGACCTTGATGGGAAAGTCAGTCTCTCTCTCTCTTCTTTCTCTCCCCTCTCCGTCTTTCTCTCTCACTGTGAAAAAAATAATACCTGGGAACCAGCAGTTAGCGTAATGGCTATGTCGCTGGACTCCCACGTAGTCGACCGCGGTTCGCGTTCTGGACCCGGTGGCTTAAAACTCACGCCGGGCACGTGTGCGTGTGTGCCCAAGATCCCGAGAGGAGAATGGAGGAGAAGGGACTGCGGCATGACCATCCTCCCTGGGCGGGTGAGTTCTCGCTTTCTGTCTCTATGTCTCTCTCTGTCTGTCTGGCGAGCGCACGCGCCCTGTAGCGAAAAATCTCTCCAAAAAAGGAAAAAAATAATACCTAATAGGTTTTTTATTTTATTTTAAGTTACAAGAAATGTTTTGAAAAGCAGTAATTATATCATAGAGAACTGGAACAATATCTAATTAAATAAAGAAAAAAGAGTTCCATGATCTTATAAGAGCTGAAATCATAAAACGTTTAGAAAACATAGGGGTAAACCTTGATGGCACTGGATTTCATAACAGATTGCTAGCTCTGACAACACATGCATGAAAAGAAAAAGAGGTAAAATGAACAAACAGGAGGCAAATTGCACGGTTGAGCCAGAGATTTGAGTCTCAATGCTGGTGGCTCGGAAAACACTCCAGGTACATGAGTACGTGTCCCAAATTCCAACAGGATGGAGAAATGAAGGAGAAAGGATCGTGGCACGGCCACACCCCTCGGGGGCTGCTTTCTTCCTCTCTGTCTCTCTCTGGCAGGCATACACACCCTCTGGCAAATTAAATAAATAAATGTGAAACACAAACTGATCTAAAGAAAAAAATTAACAGCACGAGTGAAAATATATTACTGCAACCACAACCAAGAACTAAAATTTAGGTTATAATATGGCTGTGATTACTTACTGCACGAAATGGATGTATCTAGTTTAATCTATATGGTCCCAAGGGAGTAAGCTTTAAATTTTGCAAACTTTAAGTTACATTTTTTTTAACTTTAAACACTTATTTATTTATTGGTCATGATTTGTCAAGATTCTTCCAAAGAGAATTAATGTGCGTATTGAGCATATTAAGCATTCTAACAGCAGAGACAGCATCCTAAAACGTGTGAAGGAAAATGATCAGAAAAAGGAAGAAGTCAAAGAGAAAGGTACCTGGGTCCAACTAAAGCACCAGCCTGCTCCACCCCGAGAAGCACACTTGGTGAGAACCAATGGAAAGGAGCCTGAGCTTCTGGAACCTATTCCCTGTGAATTCATGGCATGATGGGTGTTAAACTAATCTGTGGTCTATAAAAATGTTTGCCTTAATTGAGTTGAATTAAGTTCCCTCCCCAAAGCTAATTTTTATTGAGCTCGAATTCATTTTGTAATATCTCTAATTCAAATTTAGTATTCTTTCTTTCACCTGAAAGATGTTAGGTGGTTTGGTTTATACAACAAATAAAACTCAGTTGGTTAAAAAAAAAAAAAAGAAGTCCATAAAGGAGTAAGCTGTGCCCCCAAAATGGTAAAACCCCAGTGCATATGGTTATCATTCAACCAGAAAAAAAGGACAGAAGCCACCACTTCCTCGTAGACAGGAACATGGATGTCAGAATGGCTGGGCTGCAGCTCAAGTCTCACAAGTGAGTCTGGGCCTGGACTCTTCCCTACCTTTTGGTGGATGTGAAATCACATTGGTCATTCAGCTTGAGCAATGACTCTACTCTGGGAACTGCTTACCAAAGAAGCTCTAGACTCAATGACTTACAGAATACTCCTGTGCTTCTAGTAATTGACCATAAAGAAGGCATTCCCAAACCTCAAAACACAAGTGACAGTTACCATGAAACGTTAAAGCTAATGCACATGAATAACATCCATACTCACAAAAACTGCTACTCCCAAGAAAAAAAAAATACCCAAACACACACACGTGCACACACACATATACACACACAAAGCAAAGTTATATATAACATTTTTGATATCAAGGTATTAGGAGATTTAGATTTATGGACAATAGTCAAACTCCCACACTAATCTCTGTGGGGTTGGTCAGGGAAACATTCCCGGTTGTAGGGGCCTCCAAGAGCGAACACCTCTGTTAATATTCACAACAGCATGGAGATGGGCTTGGCTCCTGGGAAAAGAACACAAAACAAAACACTAAAAAAGGCCCTTGAGGCTCCGTCTACAGTCACCTAATAAAAGGATGCTATCCAAGTTAACAGGATTCTTACTGCCACGATTTTGATGTTAAAAGATGGGATGAGAGTGGCTTTCTTCCCTTCCCCATTTCACATTTTTACTATGCAATACAACTGTGCCTCCCTCCTGAAAAAAGAACATTGATCTGGTGATAAAAGCGCCCAGACAGAGCACGAACGGGAAAACAGGACACCAGTAAGAGAGCTCTTTACACAAGGAAGACAATTAAATTACAGCCCAAGGTCAATGAACTTTGTGGATCTAA
Organism: Tupaia belangeri chinensis; assembly: GCF_000334495.1. Taxonomy (NCBI): domain Eukaryota; kingdom Metazoa; phylum Chordata; class Mammalia; order Scandentia; family Tupaiidae; genus Tupaia; species Tupaia belangeri. The sequence goes on from NW_006159506.1 coordinate 8,935,481, forward strand.
TGATCGCATCGCCAACCTTATATTGGAGAAGGAAAATTGTAACACCCCATTGCCAATACAATCGACTGAGGCCAACACTGCAGGCTAGTTCGGCTGTACACTGTATCTAAATTACCCAGCCTTCAAAGGCTTAAAAATTTCTCCCTTTCCTTTGATCGTTCTTTAAAAATTCTACCTGTATCAGTATCGTTTATACTACCCACCTCTTTTCTTCATTTTTCTACTTTAAAAACGTAGCATTGCCGGGGCCAGCAGATAGCGTGGTGGTTATGGCGGTGGATCCCATATGGCCGACTGTGCAGTTCGAGTCTGTACCTAGCAGCTTGAAAAACATGCCAGGCAAGTGTGCATGCATTCCCAAAATCCCAACAGGAAAATTGAGTAGAAGGGATTGTGGTGTGTCCATTTTCATTGGGGGAGAGGGTGACTTCTCACTTTCCCTCTGTCTCTGTATTTCTCTAGCAAGTGTGCACCCTATGGGGGGGGAAATTAATTGCCAGAGACTGTGCGCCTTTGCCGGAGAGAGAGGGACAAAGCATCCGTGGGGTGTGGCCATGCCACAATCCCTTCTCATTTCTCCATCTTGTCCATACATATCTGGCACGTGTCTTAAGCTGCTGAGGTGGGGATTCCAGTCATGGATGACCTTATGGAATCCAACTTCCTTAACCACTGGGCTATGGATCAGTTCTTTTATTTTACTATTATTACTTTTTTTTTAAGGGAGCTCTTTAAAAAAATAATAAACTGAAAGGTTTTTGCCATAGGGTGTTGTGCTCACTGAAGAGAGACAGTGAGAAGGAATGTGTGAAATCACACCCCCCAGACGGGATGGCCATGCCACAATTCCTTCTTCTCCACTCTCTTCCTAGATTTTGGGCATGCATGCACACAAGCCTGGCATGAATTTTAAGCTGGAGGTTCAAGACTCAAACCGTGGTCAGCCACATGGGAGTCTAGCACCTCCACCACACCACCAAGCTGGTCTTGGCCCTTCTATTTCAAATTTAATTAATAGTTAGCTACTATCAAACTTAAGGGCTAAGAAAAATCTAACTTTAGTAGTAGCCATAAGAAAGGAACTGCCAGGACCAACAGGTGGCGTAACGGTTACGTTGCTGGACTTCCACATGGCCAACTGTGGTTCCAGTCCAGAACCTGCAGGCTTAAAACTCAAATTTGGGGGAACCAGCAGTTAGCATAATGGCTATGTCACTGGACTCCCATGTGGTCGACTGTGTTTCGCGTCCCAAACCCGGTGGCTTAAAACTCACGCCGGGCGCATGTGCATGTGTGCCCAAGATCCCGAGAAGAGAATAGAGGAGAAGGGATGGCGGCGTGGCCATCCCCCCTGGGGGGTGATTTCTTGCTTTCTGTCTCTATGTCTCTCTCTGTCTGTCTGGCGAGCGCACGGGTCCTATAGCAAAAACCTCTCCAAAAAAACAAAATAAAACAAAACAAAACCTCAAATTTGGCATGTGTGTATGCATGTCCAAAATCCTGAGAGGAGAACAGAGAAGGGATTGTGTCAATGGTCATCCCCTCTCGGGGTGATTTCTCACCTTCTGGCTCTGGCGAAGTGCATGTGTCCTACAGCAAAAATATCTTTAAAAAAAAAAGAAAGAAAGAAACTGCCAATACTTAATAAACTATTTTAACATTAAAAAAAAAAAAACTTCCAAAATTTCTTTAAAGGGATGCTTTGTCTCAAGAAGTGGTTCTGCACAGATAAATTAATCTAATTCTGACTTAGCAAAAGAGCCCGAAACAGAGCCAAGCACATATATACAAAATTTCAAACTTTTGATAAATGAGGATGATGATTCATAAATAATACTAGAAATACTGGCTAATTCATCATAAAGATGCAACTCTGTACAAAATAAATTCCAGGCAGGTAAATTACACATTTAAAAGTTTAAAATGATGGGCTGGGAGCCAGCAGGTGGTATGGTGGTTAGGGGCTGAATTCTGACATGGGTGTCAATGGTTTGAGTCCCAGACCTGGAGACCTGAATATCACACTAGCCACATATGTGTGTGTACGTCCCCAAAATTCCAGGAGAAGATGGAGGAGAAAGAACTGTGGTGTGGTCATGCCACCTGGAGGGGGGGTGTGATTTCTCACTGTCTGTTTCTACCTCTCTCCAGTGGGCAGGAACTGGAGTATACCAGACAAGTGTGTGCCCATGGTCCAGGCTGCCTGAGGGGGATGGACTGGGATTCCAAGACTCTACTGGGAAGGTGTAGTATTGCTGTTTCTCTTTGTGTGTGTCTCTTTCACTCACAGATTAAACTTTTAAAAAGAAAGTTTATGGGGACCAGCAGGTGGCATGGTGGTTAGGGTGCTGGACACTCCCACATGGCCGACCACAGTTTAAGTCCCAGACCTGGTGGCTTACTGTCTCATTTTTCCTCTCTCTCACTCTCTCACTCTGGTCAAATTAAAATAAATGAATGAATAAATAAAAATTAAATAACTCTTAAATTAAACAAAGGAAAGAAAGTCAATGTGCAAAATTCTTTAAGAGAAAAACAAAGTTCTAGCTGAAATTACTGGTTACAGGCATCTTACTGTGATGTCCCATAAATAATATGTGGCAATGGTCATCCCCTCTGGGGGTGATTTCTCACCTTCTGGCTCTGGAGAAGTGCATGTTTCCTACAGCAAAAATATCTTTAAAAAAAAAAAAAAGAAAGTAAGAAACTGCCAATACTTAAATATACTATTTTAACATTAAAAAAAAAAAAAAAATCTTCCAAAATTTCTTTAAAGGGATGCTTTGTCTCAAGAAGTCCCATAAATACCATAAATAATATGGGGCATGCTCTTTCACAGGTTACGATTACAAAAGAAAATGTAATCAACAAAATAAATACCTACAGGATAAGGTAGGTGTTGAAACAATATTACAAGGAGGATATAAGAAACACATTTACAGGGCCAGCAGGTGGCATGGTGGTTGAGGGAGCTGGCCTCCCACACGGTTCAAGTCCCAGACCGGATGGCTTGCTTTCTCACTTTCCCTCTCTCCTTCTCACTCCATCCTTCTCTGGTCAAAATAAATAAATAAATGAAATAATTATTTTTTTAAAAAGAAGACATTTACTCCTTACATTTATAAAAGTATTTTAATGCCATGGGGAAATATTCATGATCTATAAAAAGCAGCACACAAATACATATTTATCAACCATATTACATATGAGTACATGTGAACTGGGTGTGTGCATGGAGGAAGAGATGGGAGAACATGAGACCACCTCAAACCTACACTACATGCCATCTATCCTGTCTCCACTGAACTATCCAGTTGTTGACTTATTAGTGTTCTCATTACAGTCATGAAGTAAGGATCATTTTTGCTCACTGAGAAATGAAGATATAGGTGCCTCTTCTGTAACGATATTTGCAAAGTACTTAAAACAATACCCAGCACACAAATAAAAATAAACCTCGGTAGTATTAAATTTCTCAGGGCTCTTCAGATTTTTGTCTTTTTAAAATGTAACATGCAACCCTTTTTACTATTTTACAAAATCCTAAATAAAACACTTCATATTAGCCTACGTACACAAAATCAGCCAAGAGAATTATGACCTAAAGGGACAAGGGTGAGATTTTTCTACAATCCCTTTTCCCCAGGCCTCCTGCTCTAAATCTTGGGCATCCACACAAGTACTCCAAGTGTCTTCAGGACAACCCTGGGATCCAAATCTGTGGTCAGCGTGTGACTTGCAGGACACCTGCATTACCACTGCATTGCCAGCAGCCGGGCCTATGAAATACTCCTTAAATAATGCTATATAAAAGTGAAATTAATCCTCCATCCATGGGGGAAGAATGGATGTTATGTTCACAAGCATGAAAACAATGTTAATTTCCTTGTCCGCTTCTGTCAGAGCTCCTGGGTGACAACATGCATTATCACTGATAAGTAGTATTTTGAAAGGGATCTTTTTCTCTCTCTGAGCAAGAAGTTTCCATAGTGGGCTTAAAATATTCAGTAAAGCATGTTGGAAACAGATGTACTGTCATCTAGGCTTTGTTATTTCACTTGTTGAGTACCGGCAAAGCAGACTGGGCATCATTGAAGGCCCTGGGGTTTCAGAATGGTGAATGAGCCCTGACTTGAACTTAAGTCACCAGCGACATTAGCCCCCAGCAAGAGAGTCAGCCTGACCGTTGAGGCTTTGAGACAGGCATTGACTTCTCCTCTCTAGCTAGGAAAGACCTAGGTGACATCTTGACCCAACAGATGGCTGTTTCGTCTACACTGGAACCTTCTGATTAGTGAAACCACTTTTGTTCAGTGATCTTAGCGAGACCTTCTGGAGAACTCTGCTGCAGCTTTCATGCCAGCACTGGCTGTTCCCCCTTGCACATTTGTTACAGAGAAGGCTTCTTTTCTTAAACCTCGTAAACCAAACTCTGATGGCAGCGGACTTGTCCTCTGTCGCTTCCTCGCCTCTCTCAGCTTTCATAGAATTGAAGAGAATTAGGGCATCGTTCTGAAACTTTATCCATTATCAGCAATAAGAATGTTTTGCCTTCTTACCGTATGTGTACGTGTTTACTGGAATAGCTTTTTAAATTATTATTATTTCCTTCAAGAACTTTTCCTTTGCTTTTTATTAAAATACACTTGGTAGGACCAGCAGACGGCGTAATGGTTATGGCGCTGGGCTCCCATGTAGTTGACCGCAGTTGAGTCCTGGACCTGGCCACTTAAAACTCACACTGTGTGCACGCGTGCCCAAGATCCTGGGAGGAGAATGGAGGAAAAGGATTGCAGTGAGGCCATCCCCCAGGGGGATGATTTCTCACTTTCAGTCTCTCTGTCTACTGCGAGCGCAATGCGCACCTATAGCAAAACAAAACAAAAAAATACTTGGCAATCATTTGCCACAGGAGGCCTAGTTTTCCACCTGTCTTGGCTCCCAACATGCTTTCTTCACTAAGCTTAATCATTTCTAGCTTTTGATTTATAGTGAAGAGCACGCAGCTTTTCGGTTCACGTGAACACTTAGAGGTCACTGCCTAACTAAAAATTTGCCTAACTAAAAACATTGCTGGGACCAGCAGTTGGCATAATGGCTATGTCGCTGGACTCCCACGTAGTCGACCGTGGTTGGAGTCCCAGATCCAGTGGCTTAAAACTCACGCCAGGCACGTGTGCATGTGTGCCCAAGATCCCAAGAGGAGAATGGAGGAGAAGGGATTGTGGTGTGGCCCTCCCCCCTGGGGGGTGATTTCTTGCTTTCTGTCTCTCTGTCTTTCTCTCTCTTTCTGGCAAGCACAGTCCCACATATGGTTACGTCCCTGGACTCCCACATGATCGACTGCAGTTCGAATACCGGACCCAGCAACTTGAAACTCATGCTGGGCATGTGTGTGTGTGTGTGTGTGTGTGTGTGTGTGTGTGTGTCCATAATCCCAAAAGCAGAATGGAGAAAGGACTGCAGCATGGCCATCACCCCTGGAAGGTGATTTCTCTGTCTCTTTTGCAAGTGCATGTGCCCTATAGCTAAAATCTTTCTTATAAAAAAAATATTGTGATGTTTCTGGAAATAGCAAGGCCAGCGGAGAGGGAGAAAGAAGGGAAAGGCCGGTCAGCGGAGCAGAGTACTCAGCTTTCGTCCATGTTGGTGTGGCTTGTGATGCTTCAGAACAATTACAAAAGTAACAAAGATCACTAGTCAGCTCGACACGGCAGATATGATTATGAAAAAGTTTGAATTATTGGGAAAATTTTCAAAATGGAACCCAGTGGCAGGAAGTGGGCACGTGCAACTGAAAAAAATGGTGCCAACAGAGTTGCTTGACACGGGGGTGCCGTGCCACGAACTTTCCATCTGTAAAAATGCACAACCCCCCCAAGTGGAATTAAGCAAAGGTCAATAAACAGGTAAGCCTGTATGGGCAACATGCTCTACATATACCAATACTTGTGTACAAAAACAAATGTCTACCGATCACCTCCGGATCTTGTTAAAATGCAGATTCTGATTCCATTAAGCCTGGGGTGGCACCCAAATTCTGCATTTCTTTATTATTATTATTATTAAATTGAACTTTATTTATTTAGTCATTCATTTATGTATTTTAATATTGACCAGAGAGGGACAGATAGAGAGCAAGAGAGAGAGAGAGAGAAGGAAAATGAGAAAGCAAACTGCCAGGTCTGGGACTTGAACCGTGGTCAGCAATGTGAGAGTCCAGTGTTCTTAACCACCATGCCCCTTGTCAGCCCCTCACTCCCTAATTCTGCATTTCTAATTAGCTTCCAGGAGATGCTGCTGACCCACAAACTGCCCTGAGGAGATTAAAGGTGTGACAAACCATCTGGAAGTTTCTGGAAGAGACTGTTAGGAGTAGTTACTGAAGGGGGAAGAGCATGGAAGACAACAGAGACAAGTGAGAGCTCAAGCAGAAGTCAGTTGTCTTTGGCATTCTTTGTAATGCCTCAATTTATTTTACAATGGTGTGGTTGAGCACTTGGTTTATTTAAAATCTAGTTTTAAAAAATCCTTCTAAGGGCCAGCATTTTCCTTCCTTCCTTCCTCCCTCCCTCCCTCCCTCCCTCTCTCTCTCTCTCTCTAGCAAGCGCACACGCCCTATGTCAAAAACCTTAAAGGAGAAGGAAGAGCACAGAGACTACTTTTGACTATACAGTTCCTAAATTCTTGATGTCTCATATAAGCATACACAGAGGGTCAATTAATGTTGGCCAGCAATGCTCGAGTAACTGGTCAGAAAGTAAGAGAATATTCACCAAGATAAATCACTCTATAAGTTGGGGGAAGGTGGGGGTGACGGCCCATCCCCACTGCAGAAGTACTTTTAAAAAAACTGTTTCAAATCAAGTGTTCTATTTTTACTTAAAACTGTTTAAATCTAGTAAGTTTACTAAAAATAAACAAGTCCTATTTGTATCTCGAACTCTCTCTCTCCAACAGAATTCGGGAAATTTTTCATGTGGCCCATTATGTTTTATCTTTCCTCTCATATTCTTGCTAATTAATCCTTTCAGAGGAAATTCTTCTTAAGTGCTGAAGAATGAATGAGCACGCAGAAGTGTCCCTTCCATACTGCCAACTCTAGAACTCCAAGACTGGCCCTTGAGAGGATGAAGACCTGAAATTGAAGCTTCGTTAGCAAGAGAAATGATTCTATGGCTGATCAGACATAAAATTATATGTGCTAACTGGCTATTTCCCTATTTACTGAAGGAGTTTCCTGCAATAACGAACAGCACACAGAGGGCCTCTTGTAATGACATGTACTTGTGTCGCCCAAATTCCTAGTTGGAACCTACTCCCCGATGAGATGGTATCAGAAGTCCGATTGGATTAGGGCATGACGCTCTCCCCTCATGAATGAATCAGTGCCCGTACAAGGGATCCCACAGAGCTGGCTAGCACCTTCCACCACGGGAAGGTACAGTGAGAAGAGAGCGAGCCCCCAGACACTGAACCTGCTGACACTTCTGACCTTGGACTTCCAATCCCTAAAACTATGGTCAATAGATTTTTGCTGTGTACAAGACACCCAGTTTATGGTGTTTTGTTACAACGACCCAGATGTGCTAGGACACCACTCAAGTTAACACTGGGACTTGTCATTTTATAATATGCTGGGATGAAGAAAGAAGAGTTTGATGCAACTAGGGTCACGAAATCATAACATATTAAGTGGGGGCCAGTAGGTGACGTGGTGGTGAAGGGGTTGGACTCCCGCATGGCCGACTGTGGTTCAAGTCCTGGACCTGGTAGCTTGCTTTCTCACTTTCTCTCTCTCTCTGTCTCTGGTGAGTGCATGGGTTCTGCTGATGATTATATGTATGGTAATATCTTTGATTGAACCAATGTACAGTGCATTCTGGATGAGAACATTTATTTTGTGTGCTGTAATGCCACGCAGTGATTGACCATAAAATAAATTTTAGCAAGTAAATAGATAACTTTAAAAATATATATATATATTAACTGAGAGAAAAGTCTCAAGTCCAATGGTGACTCATTCTATACAGACATGGCAACTTACGCAATTTGAAGAAACTCTGACTTAGTTAACAGGTACTAGTCACTCAACAGAGAGACATTAAAGGGTGCCATGAAGCCCAAACCGCCTTTATTAGCATCACCCTCTGAGAAGGCAGAGGATAATTTCTCTCTTGCAACTCACTCGGTCTAGCTGAGAAATCACTCAGGAGCTGATGCCTGAGCTGTCACGCTGAGGAGTTGGCAGAAGTACCTTGCAAACAGAGAGCTTGGGGCTAGCAGGTGGCATGGTGGTTAGAGTACTGGACTCCCACATGGCTGGCTGCAGTTTGAGTCCCAGATCTTGCTTTATCACTTTCTCTCTCTGTTTTTCCCTCCCTCTCTCTCGTCAAATTAAAATAAGTAAATAAATAAAGTTGAACAAAAAAAAAAAAAAAAAAAACAGAGCTCAGGAAGAACAATGTACCAAGGCATTATCCTGTAGGCAAGAGGAAATCTGGGGCAGAAGCATGCACATGTGTGTCACGAAGTCACATGTAGGGAATATGTGTAATTGTATCACCAACAGGTAACCAATACCCCTGCCATACAGAGAATTCTTCAAAATTGAGGGACCCAGAGCCAAATTCTGACAGAAAACCAGAAAAAAAAAAAAAAAAACCACACACACACACAAAAAACAGGCAAGTCACACTCAAAATACATTAAATACCAAAAATACGTAACATAGTGAACATCTGAAAAATCTGTTAGAACTCACTGAGGAGAAATCCCCAATTAAAAACACTACGATGACATTTCTTACCTGTCCAAATTAGGGGAAAAGTGTGCTAGGACGTGCTGCTGGGGAGGCTGGAGGAAACAGGAAATACTGAAGGAAGATGAGAACGCAGACCGTGTCCAACGTACCGAGGAGAGCTTGCAACAGCTAACGAAAGAGCATGCGCACTGTCCTAAAGACCAGCTCTAAACCCATCCTGAAGACCAGCCCCCAAGAGCACAAACCAACACATACAGAAGGTCACTCACTCAAGTACTGTTCTTGCAAAGTACTGGAAATGCTCTAAGTGCCCTATTTAGGACAGTGGTCTACTAAACTCCATACAAGTAAGTCCCATACAGCTCTTTTCAAAAACAAGGTTAATCTCTAAGCGCTGATTTGGAGTGACTTCCAAGACAAGTTCAAAGAAAGCACAGTACGAGAAGAGTATCCTAATATGCGACTCTTTTTTGCAAGAAGGGAGAGGTAAGAAAATATACATGGACCTGCAGATGTATACATGAAAGAAAGCAGAGGGGCCAGCAAGTGGTGTGATGGTTGGGGCTCTGGACTCCCACATGGCTGACCACGGTTCAAGTCCCGGACCTGGTGGCTTGCTTTCTCATTTTCTCTCTCTCTCTGGAAAAATAATAACAATAGTAATAATAATTAATAAAGTTAAATCAATAATTATTTTTTTAAGAAAAAAATAAAGACAAAGCAGATACTAAAAAGACTGGTCGCCAACAGAGGGTAGGTGGAAATGGAGTGGACAGGAGGGCAGAATGAGACAGGGGAGGTAGGAATGAGGAGAGAGGGTCATTTCTGATTATATTTTCTGTACAGCTTCCGCTCTTAGACGTAGAGCAATGTTTCCCATAACCAAAAATACACAATTATACACCATGACATGTGTATTCCAGAAATACAACACAAGTGGGGCCAGCAGGTGGTGTAGTGGTTCTGGACCCAGTGGTTCTGACTCCTAAATGGTCGACTACAGTTCGAATCCTGAACCTGGCAGCTTAAAAATCACGCTGGGCTAGTCTGCCCAGTGGCTATGTCGCTGGACTCCCAAGTAGTTGACTGCAGTTCGAGTCCCAGACCCAGCAGCTTAAACTCACGCCGAGCACGTGTGCATGCGTGCCCAAGATCCCGAGAGGAGAATGGAGAAGGGATTGTGGTGTGGTCATCCCCCCCTGGGGGGTAACTTCTCGCTTTCTGTCTCTCTGTCTCTCTCTGTCTTTCTGGCAAGCGCATGTGCCCTATAGCAAAAAACTCTCCAAAAAAAGGGGGAAAAAAATCGTGCTGGGCAAATATGCATGCACAAAGTCCCAGGAGGAGAATGGAGGAGAAGGAATTTCAGGGAGGGGTGATTTCTCACTTCCCCTCTCACTGTCTCTGTCTTTTTCTGGCAAGCGCATATGTCCTATAGTTAAAAAAACAAAACAAACAAAAAAAACTTTAGAATAAAGAAATGGAACCCAATTGTATTACAAATGAATAAAATAGCCAGACTGAAGGAGGTGGGAAGAAAAATAACTTTGAAACAAGATTTGGACTAGAGCACTGTAAGGCTAAGACAAAACTGTACACAAAATCCACACACTCTTCAGAGTTCAGAAGTCAGCCAAGTTGTTCTGTAAAGGGCTAGACAACACATATTTTTAGCTTTGCAGGCCATATGGTGTTTTTCACAATTTCTCAACCGGGTCACGACAGTGAAGAAGCAATCACAGACAATATATAAACCCATGAGTTAAGGCTGCGTTCCAGGACAACTTGACGGAAACAGGACGTGAGCAGGGTTTGGTGGAGCGAGCGTCTCAGTTTCCGGTTTTCTACGCGTGTGTCTCTTTTGTACACATCTATCGGGTTTGGCCCAAGGGCTGTGTAGTTCATTGACACCTGATCTAGGGACCATCGAGTTGCTTCTTACAGGGATCTGGGTCAGCAAATCGGAGCCTGCTTCCTAATGTGGTAGAGTTGGCAAAATGAGGCAATGTCCTGCAGACAGTGGCGGCCGACTTTCTCACTGTTCGAGAAAAAAGTTACAAATAAGGAACCAAGTGAGGATGGATACTTGTGCTACATTGGACTGAAATGGAACTTAGCAAGATGAACTCTTTTGTTTTTGTAGAGCTTTTTGTTATAGGGCACAGTGCGCTTGTCAGAAAGACAGAGATAGAAAGTGAGAAATCACCCCCAGGGGGAATGGCTACACTGCAATCCCTTCTCCTGCATGCGCCCTATAGACCCCCCTCAAAAAAAAGAAAAAACAACTCTCCAAAAAAAGAAAAGAAAAGAAAAAAAAAACAATAATTTCTCCCCCCTACTTTGATCATATTCAAAACAAATGTAACCTGGAACACACAGATAAGCATATAAAATGGGACAGATATACACGCTAAACAGTTCTACGAAATAACCAATGTATTTTAAGTTATAAGTTAAAAAAAAGTCATGCTATTAAGTCTCATCACTACTTTTGAGGATAAATTTGGGACTTAAAAGTTTCTCAAAGAGGGGCCAGCAGGTGGCACAGTTAGGATACTGGACCTTTCCACATAGCTGACCACAGTTCGAGTCTCAGTCCTGGTGGCTTGCTTTCTCACTTTCTCTCTCCCTCTCTCTCTCTCTCTCTGTGGTCAAATTAAAATAAATGAATAAATAAACCAAATTAAATACCAATTTTTTAATAAAGTTTCTCAAAGAACTAGGACTTTCTACCACCGGCCATGGGTAGGACAATATACCTGGAAGGGTGTGTAAGAATATTCTTCTTCCTAACAGCAGCTTTTAGCCAAGTTTGAGAAAGCGTGCCTCAGAGGGAGGCTGTTTTGCTGTCTGCAGCATCGGGGCAAAAGCGACAGAGCAAATCAAACAGCCTAAGCCGACGGCTCCTACCGGCAGGGCCCTGGGCAACCCGAGGACCAGCTCGCTCTGGCTCTGACTCCCAGTCTCTGGGGGTAGTGGAGGCTTTTACTTTGAGATTGGAACTGTATTTCCACTTCAATACTTGACTGAAGACTCACCAGCAATAAGCCTAAAAGGGGTGACGAACACCTGCCGTGCAGTGACTGTGCATTCTTAGGGAGAGCCTTGCACTTCATCATGACTCAGTAATTCCCTGCCCTCCGTCTCAGTCCCGGCATCCTTGGACGGAAAACTGGAGGTAGGCTGATGAAGCAAGTTATGGCCGAAGACCTTACTCACCCTGACTCTCTATGACTGGGAAACGTGGGGAGGAGCGAAGGCTTTTCCAGACCTAATAACATTGTCGTTTTATGCTTTTTCTCTTTCTTTGGTCTACACTGGTTAGTCTAAGTGATGGAAAACCTAAACTTGACAAAATAGGGACCTCACATTAGTTTCTTAAAGAGGAGCAAGCAAACTCTTAGCACATGCACAAAACAAAACAAACTTAAAAGGCAAAAGGACTTAGAGTAAAAAGCAAACTGAGCCATGAGACACCTAAGTCATGAAAAAGACAACTTTCAAGAGAGTGTCCATCAACATGGTTGACAAAAGTGTCCATCAACATGGTTGACAAAATACACAAGTCCCTTGTAGTATCACACACACACACACACACACACACAGTGGGGTAAGGTCTCTTTTAAGTACCTTTTTAAATGCATCACAAGCCGGCAAGAAAGGAAATCTTTTGGAATACAAAGATTAAAAAAATAATTACTTATTTTTAAAAGGAAGGTAAGCAAAATCTAAAGACATATAACGGAACCCAGTACCCAAGGGCAGGTGCTGGTGTCAGGGGACTCAGATGTCGGAGATTCACATAGACAGGCAAAGTCCCAGCCTACACGTTCTAGAACAAGACAAGGAAGGAACAGAGATCAGGCAACCTGCCTATCTTCATCAATCTTTTTTTTTTTTTTGAGAGAGATTTTTGCCGTAGGGCGTGTGCACTCTCCATAGAAACACAGACAGAAGCAGAGTGAGAACTCACCCCCTCAAGGGGGATGGCCATGCCACAATCCCTTCTCCTCCAATCTCCTATCAGGATCTTGGGCATGCACGCATGCACACATGCCTGGCGTGAGTCTTAAGCTGCCAGGTCCAGGACTCGAACCACGGTCGATTACGTGCAAGTCCAGCGACATAGCCATGATGCCATCTGCTGGTCCCTACCTTCATCGATCTTGACTGAAGAGGAGAGTCAATGGGAGAACGGCGAGAGAATTCTCCCCTACATTCCAGCCTTCAAAGCCGGACAAAAACCTGCTCATCTCAAGGCGGGAGGAATTAGGAGCTAGCAGAGGCTTTCAATCGCCCCCATTTCCTAATAAAAGACAAAAAAACCTTCAGGCAAATAGCAAGAAAATGAGGTGCACAAAGCACCGTGGGACGGGAACAAGGTGGCATGGCCTGGGAGACTCGGATGCATCAGGGTCTGGGCAGGAGGACTCAGGGGAGCAATCAGTGCCTGAGAGAGGAAAACAGCTGCGCCCCGACACCATCCACGGGAGACGGTAGAGAGAGAGCTGAGATAAGGGCGGCCCCCAAAACCACCACGGACTCTCCCACCTGTCCTGGGTGGGTGAGCACAAGAGCTCACTCAGGTCCAAAGGGACAGCTGCTGTGTAAGGCTTGGGAACTGTTGGAACGCGGCAGCCACAGCATCCTTCTACCGAGGGAACTGCTGGGAGAGCACAGCTGGGACAGGAAGGGCACAGCGGGGGCGGCAGACAGAGAGGGTCCAGACGGAAGTGGACAGAGGAAGGAGGAGAGCTCAGAGCCTGAGCGTGCAAGGTACCAGGCCACGTTTTCAAATTCTGAGCTGCCAGAAGAGGGCGCTCCAGAGCCGTGCCTTCAGGAACCCTCTCCTGACCCACCACCCTTGCGCAAGTGCACAATGACTAATTTCAAATACAGATGAACAGGAGAGAGGATGGGAGTTGGAACTCACACAAACTTATCGCAATTGGGGGGAAAAGGGGGAGAGAATAATAACCCTAAATGCGATGTGAAGGTACAACAGAAGGACAAGCTCATAAAACAGATCAACGATACCCTGATATTGCAAAACAAACTTAGTAAGTCAACTTTCTGTAATGGCAAAGAGAGTGAAGAGGGTCAGGCAAACAGAGATAAGGTTTATAATAGAATTTGTGTGTGTGTGTGTGTCTGTGTCCACACACATATTGCTGAAGACAGTGTTTACAAAAGATGGGGAGCGTTCAATCTCAGAAACTACAACTACAGTTAAGAATTTTGAGTTTGTGGCTTCTTGGCTTAAGTTACTGCTCAACCACCCACAGTTAGGGCTGAAAAAAAAAAAAAAAAAAAAAAAAAAAAAACGGCAGCAGGAAAAGCCAGGGCCTTATCAGCTAAAGATGCCAGACGATCAGAGTTCAGAGTTGAAGCAGCAGCTAGATAAATATTGAAAGCATTCTGACAGCACCAGAATTTAAGAAGGAGCTGCACCTAAGTTCGGAGCTTAACAAATCTGAAATCCCTAGCTGACAAATGAATGACATTTGCCGTGAGAAAACGGTGAAAATGGTCAGGGATCAGAAAGGAATCTTTTGAAAGAGGAGCATGGGGCCACATCGGTGAATCTGATGCCTTTTTTCCCAGCTATGCTCAGCTACTGTGGCACAAAGCTTGAGACAGAGTACTGAGCTCGAAGTTAGTAGAGTAGCTAGAAATGAGAGAAACCCCCCATGAAAATCCAGACAGAGCAAGTCCATTATTATATTATTATAGCAAACCTTATTATGGCTATCCAGATCCTTCACTGACTTCCAAATTTGGCAGGCAGAGAGCCCTGCAGGCAACCAGACTGAAAAAGTATCAGTGTGAAGATATAAAACAAGTAGAGGATGGAACCGGTAGATGGTGTGGTAGTTAAGGGTGCTGGACTCTCATGTGGCCAACCATGGTTCGAGTCCTGGACCTGGAAGCTTGCTTTCTCACACTCTCTCTTTTCTTCTCCTCTTCTCTTGTCAAATTAAGTAAAGTTAAATAAAACAATTCTTTAAAAAAGCAAACGAGCAGAGGAGATAAGCAGCTGCTTATCCTAGGAAAAACAGATTCTGTAGTTTTGACTCCAAGCAACTGTACTCTTTGCTACAGCAAAAATTCAAGAGTCTGTAACCAGCAGATGGCGTCATGGTTACAGTGCTGGGCTCCCACACAGTCCAGGGCAGTTCAACTTCCAAACAAGTAGCTTGAAACTCATGCAGAATTCCAGAAGGAGAATGGAGGGGAAGGGATTGTAGTGAAGTCATTCCCCCTGGGGCGTGATTTTTTTGCTGTCTGTCTGTCTCTGTATCTCCAGCAAGCACACATGCTCCATAGTAAAAAAAACTCTCTTTAAAAATAAATAAAGAAATGACAATAATCTTCAGAAAAACACAAAAGAATGAGTCACTATGGCATATGTATAATTTTCAAATAGATAAGAAAAAAATGGGAATGTGACTTATGTCTAGATATGGATTAGAAAAATATACTCAAGGAATTAAAGGAAAATATCGGATTGATGAGTGAACAGATAAGCCAGTCTCAGAGAAAATGACACTAGAAAAATGACAATTTTAGACCTGAACAGAACATCTACTAAAACACAAAATAAACCCACTAGATCGGATAAGCAACAGACTGAAGCTTTCTTCTGCCACTGGCAATGAACTTGAATACAGAATGACCTGAAGAACAGCCACAGATGGATGAAAAATAAGGAGAGTTCAAAGACATGTGGAGACCAGCAGTTAGCCTAATGGCTACATCGCTGGACTCCCTCCCATGTAGTCGACCGTGGTTCGACTCCCGGACCTGGTGGCTTAAACTCATGCGGGGCACGTGTGCGTACGTGCCCAAGATCCTGAGAGGAGAATGGAGGAGAAGGGATTGCATGGCCATCCCCTCTGGGGGGTGATTTCTCGCTTTCTGTCTCTATGTCTCTGTCTTTCTAGAGAATGCACGTGCCCTATAGCAAAAATCTCTCCAAAAAAAAAAAAACACCCCAAAAAAAAAAAAAAAAAAAAAAAACATGTCAACAATGGGAAATGATACACTAATTAGAAGCTCTGGAGAGAAGAAAGGTGAAAAATATCTGAAGATGTAACATCTGAAAAATTCTCCAAAAAAGTTCAACAAACTTCAGAGAGAAAAACACAAACTTTCTCAGAGAGACATGCTGACAAAATGCTGAAAGCCAAAGAGAAAGGTAAGTCTTGAAAACAACCAGGGGAGAGAAAAAAAAAAAAAAGGCATGTCATAGGCAGGAAAACAGTAACAAAAATGCTAAGGACAGACTTCTCCTAGGAGTACACATCTGAAGACACTGGGGCCACATACTCATATTGTCAAAGAGGGAGGGAAAAAACCTCTGTAGACTGAGAATTCTAGCATTCAACAACAATATGCTTTCAAGAGGAAGGTGGGCCCGGGATCAGCAGTTGGCGTAATGGCTATGTCGCTGGACTCCCATGTAGTCGACCACGGTTCACATCCCGGACCCGGTGGCTTAAAACTCACGCCGGGCATGTGTGCGTGCGTGCCCAAGATCCCGAGGAGAATGGAGGAGAAGGGATTGCGGCGTGGCCATCCCCCCAGGGGGGTGGTTTCTCGCTTTCTGTCTCTCTGTCTCTCTCTGTCTGTCTGGCGAGCACACACGCCCTATAGCGAAAACCTCTCCAAAAAAAGAAAAAAAAAAAAAGGAAGGTATGCCCAGACTTATTATACGGGCAGTACCATACTGAGTTGTGATGCTGGAAGCCACATCACAGACTGGGTTCAAATCCCAAGTCAACCTGAAAACGTGCCAAGTGTGCACCAAAGACCCTGATGAGCTGGAGGGCTGGGGCAAGGGGATTATGGTGTGAAGAAACCTTATTATGGCTTCCTACATGGCCAACTACAGTTTGAGTCCCAGACCTGCTCCGTGTTCTCTCTCCCCCCCTCTCCCCCTCTCTCTCTCTCTCTCTCTCTCTCTGGTGAACACATATGCCCCACAGCAAAAAATTTAAAAATAATAATAAAAATTAAATATTTTTTTAAATGATAGATTAAAGTAAAAGTGACAGTGCCACACTACCTGTTTCACCAACTATCTTATGTAATATGAAAGAAAATACTAAGGATAAAAAATGAGTATGGAATCACACTACTGAAAAATTCTGTCTCAGGACAAGCAGTTGGCGTAATGGCAGTATTGCTAGACTCCCATGTAGTCAACCACGGTTCGAGTCCTGGACCCGGTGGTTTACGCTCACCGTGTGTGTGTGTGTGTGTGTGTGTGTGTGTGTGTGCGCGCGCGCGCGCGCGTGTGCCCCAGATCACAGAGGAGAAGGGATGGCAGCGTGGCCATGCTCCCTGGGGGTGATTTCTCACTTTCTGTCTCTCTCTGTCTTTCTGATGAGCACACATCCCTTAAAGCAAAAACCATTTCAAAAAAAAAAAAAGAGAGAGAGAGAGAGAGAGAAATATCTGTCTCATTCAAAGCATTTCAATATTTATGCTAAGTAGATTGGGCTAAAGCTAATAAGATGCACACTGTAGCCCCCAAAGCAAACACTAGAGGGGAAAAAAGAAAAGCTAAGATACAGCTAGAAAATCAATATAATTAAAATGGAATTTAAAAAATGTTGATTAACACACCAAAAAAAAAATTATCCCTTAAAAGGCACAAAATAATAACTTAAATAAAACTATATAAACAATTACTATAAATGGACTAAAAATTCCAATAAAAAGGCAGAGATTATCAAGTTGAATTTTTTTTCTTTTTTTGGAGAGGTTTTTTCTTATTGGCGCATGCACTCACCAGAGAGAGAGACAGAGACAGAGACAGAGAAATAGAACGTGAGAAATCACCCACACACACACCCCCCGGGGATGGCCATGCCGCAATCCCTTCTCCTCCATTCTCCTCTCGGGATCTTGGGCACACACGCACATGCACCCAGCCTGAGTTTAGACCACCCGGTATGGGACTCAAACCGTGGTCGACTACATGGGAGTCCAGTGACATAGCCATTACACTAACTGCTGGTCTCAAATTGATTTTTTAAAGCAAGAATGAACTATATTCTACTTTCTAAAGAAGCATTCTAAATGTATGTGTGTGCTTATAGATGAACAAACACCCACATGACAAACTCAGTGTAACGGTTTGGATAAAAATATGCCAAGGCTAGAAAGGGTATCTTTTTCTTTATTTTTAAATTTGTCATAGGATGCATGCGCTCACCAGAGAGAGAGAGAAAGAGGGAAAGTGAGAAAGTCAGCCTGGACCCACGTGGGAGTCCAGCACTTTAACTACCATGCCACCTGCTGGCCCTAAGAATGGCAATCTTAATGTGAAACAAAACAGATTTCAAAGAGTACTACAAAGAAACAAAAAGTGGGGTGGGGGCAACATTTCGGGAGTGATACAAGGTCAACAGAACTGATACAGTGTTCTAAGTACATAATCACCCACTGAAAGAGCATCCAAATGTGAAACAGAAACAGAAATAAAATGGAAAACAAACAGGCAATTGTAGTGGGAGAGTCCAACAGCTGTCACTGATAAAACAGGGCAGAAACACCAGCGCAGCCATGGGAGATCTAAATGAGAATATCAATGTTAATTTAGCGGATATTTATGAAACACTCCATCAATAACTGAAGAATTACATAATCTTTTTGAGTGTGCACAGAACATTTACCAAGACAGACCAAATATCGAGCCCTAACACAAGTCTCAATAGATTCATCTTACAGGTAACATTCTCTGATTGCATTGGAATTAAAGTCAACAATAAAACAGCTAGAAAACTTCAAATATCTGCAAATGGGAGCCAGCAGGTGGTGTGGTGGTTAAGGCGCTGGATCCTCCCACATGGCCGACCATGGTTCGAGTGCCAGACCTGGTGGACTGATTTCTCACTTTCCCTCTCTCTCTCTTTCTATCTCTCTCTGATCAAATTAAAATGAATGGATGAATAAATTAAATTAAATAAATAAATAAGTCCCTTTTTATAATCTGAAAATGAACATAATTCCAAATAATCCATTGGTCAAAGAAATCACAAGTTACGAAATATTTTCAACTGGATTAATACGAAGGCATATCAAACTCTGCGGGATGTACTAATGCATCTTAGAAGGAAATCTACAGCATTAAATGTTCTTATAAGAAAACCAGAAAAGTCTTCACCCAATGACCTAAACTTTCACTTTAAGAAATTACAACACAGGGGAAAAAAAAAAAAAAAAGATTAGTGAAAGGTAAATAATAATGAACAGAAGCAATTATCTCCCAATGAATTCAACACTTTGGATTAAGTAAATCCCAGTAAAGACATAACTTTTACCAAACTGACTGTAGGAATAACAGGGCCCCGCCCTGCATTGCAGTAGGTAAGCCCTGTACATAGGGAGCTGAGTCACATGTGGCCAGCCCTGGTTGAAATCTCGACCCCAGCAGCTTGAAAAACACGCTGGGCACATGTGTACACATACCGGAAGTTCTAACAGTATGGAGCAAAGGGATTGTGGTGTGTACAAACCCCACTGGGAGATGCTTTCTCTCTCTCCAGTAAACACGCACGCCCTCAGACAGCAGGAGGAGTTGGTGGAGAAACAGGAGGAGGAAGAGGAGGAGGAAGAAAGAGGGAGAGGAGAAGGAAGAGGAAGAATAAATAACACTGAGGACAGTGCATTCATAATCTAAAAAGTTAGGAAGAAGAAAACTCAGTCCCAAGTGGCTTCACTGATAAATTTTAGTAAACAGCCATAAAAGAAGCAAAAACAATGGATCACAACCAACTTAGAAAACGAGAGAACATGCCTCTTAATTCCTTTTATAAGGCCAGGACAAGGTTGACAAGAAACAGTGAGAATTATAGAGCCGTTTCACATACCCTATGAACATTGGCACCGTAATTCCTCAGGGCATTAACACACGAAAAGGACCAAACATCCTCAGACCATTCATACTCCAAGTCAGAAGGACAATCATGTCTGGGCCAACTGGCTGCATAGTGGTTAAGGCTGCTGGATCCCACGTGGCCGCAAACCTGACAGGTTGAAGAACACACCAGGCCCATGTGTATGTGTACCTCGAACCCCGAGAATGGAGGAGAGGGGATTGTACCATGGCCATCCCCCCAGAGAGTGATTCTCATTTTCTTTCTTTGTCATTCTGTCCATCTCTCTCTCTCTCTCTCTCACAAGTGGATGTGCCCTAGAGCAAAACTAAAAAAAAAAAAAAAAAAAAAAAGGTATGTCCCATCTACTATTAGACCTACTGTTAATAAAGCTACAGATGGAGCCAGTAGGTGATATGGCGGTTAGGGCACTGGACTCCCAGATGGCTGACCATGGTTCAAGTCCCAGACCTGGAGGCTTGCTTTCTTACCTACCCATCCACCCACCCCCATTCTTGCTCTGTCCCTCTCTGGTCAAATTAAAATAAATAAATAAAATTAAAATAATGATTTTAAAAAATGAAAATAACGTGACAGAATTATCAAGGGTAAGAAATCTCTTTTTAAAGAATTATTTAGGGGCTGGCAGGTGATGTGGTGGTTAAGGGTGCTGGACTCCCACATGGCAAACCATGGTTCGAGTCCTAGACCTGGCAGATTGCCCGCCACCCCCGGTCAAATTGAAATAAATAAAGTTAAATAGAATAATTTTTAAAAAGAATGATTTAATTTGATCTATTATTATTATTATTATTATTATTATTATTATTATTATTATTTGCTACAGGGCATGAGCACTCACCAGAGAGATACAAAAAAGGAAAGGGAGTGGGAGGATGAGAAAGCAAGCCACCAGATCCGGGTCTCAAACCATGGTCAGCCATGAGGGAATCCAGCACCTCAACCACCATGCCACCTGCTGACCCCAAGGTTAAGAAATTTTAAACTACAAGAAACTTAAATGACTTATAAATAAAAGGATAGGAGATGTTTCATCTCATAGAAACTGTAAATCAAAAACCTTCTACCTAGGTGAAACGCCATTAACAGTAATGATCAGGAGAGTATTTTCAGATATACGGGTATTTTCAATATCCCCAAATCTTCATTAAAATAATTATAGCCAAGCATCACTTAACAATGAGGACACGTTCTGAGAAAGGCGTTGTTAGGCAATTTGGTTGTGGGAACATCACAGAGTGCTTACACAAACCTAGATGGTATAGCCTACTACCCACTTAGGCTACACGGTATAGACTATTACACACTTAGGCTACAGGGTATACAGCCTATTGCTCAGGCTACCAGGACAGCGTGTTGTGTAATGAATGCCAAAGGCAGCTGGAACATAATGTTAAGTGTCTGTGTATCTAAACATTTCTAAACATAGAAAAGCTACAGTGAAGATACAGCGTAAAAGGTAAAAACTGTGGAACCAGCCGGCGTAATGACTACATTGCTGGACTCCCATGTAGTCACCGCGTTTTGAGTCCCGGACCCGGTGGCTTAAACTCACGCCAGACGCATGTACGTGCATACCCAAGATCCCGAGAGGAGAATGGAGAAGGGATTGCGGTGTGGCTATCCGCTGGGAGGATGAGTTCTCGCTTTCTCTCTGTCTCTTTCTGGCGAGTGCATGCGCCCTATAGCAAAAACCTCTCCCCTCCAAAAAAACAAACAAACAAACAAACAAACAAAAAAAACGTAAAAACTGGTGGGCACCCACCCTGAGAGCAGCTAGCACGATTGGATGTTGCCCTGAGTGGGTCAACAAGTGAGTGTAAGTGAGTGGTAAGTTAGGGCATGACCACACACTACCGTAGACTTTATAAATTCTGGACACTTGGGCTACACTAATCTGGGTTTTGAAAGTATTCTTCTTCTTTCTATAATAAATTCCCTTAGCTTACTGGAACATTTTTTTTTTCATAAGCTTTTAATTTTTTTTTTTTTTAACCTTCTGGTTCTTGTAATCATGCTTGGTTTAAAGTATAAACACAGGCCAGCCCCACAGCTTGGTGTTTTAGGGAGCAGGATCCCACATGGCTGATCAGTCCCAATACTGCGCCTGGCAGTTGGGGGTGGGGGGTGAGGCAAAAATACACGAGGGCCAACCCAAGAGCACAGCAGCCAAGAACTCCACAGAGGAAGCTGGTTCCCACATGGCTGACGAGGATTAGAACCCCAGTCCAGTGGCTCAAAAAACACGTCAGATGCCCACACGTTTATCTGCTCAGGACACAAACAGGATGGAGAATTGGAGGAAAGGGCATTGCTGTGTGACTAGGCTTTCTTGGGTGAGTTCACATGCATGTATTAGCAAACTCGCTCCTTTTATTTCTCCTCCAACTTTTTTCCTAGGAGTATGCATGCATCTTCTGGCATTAAATACACACACACACACACACACACACACACACACACACTATAGCCGTACAAAAATTTTTCTTTTACATATCCATATTCTATATGCTTTTTCCCCTATTTTAAAATTTGTTGTTATTTTTGTGTTACTTCTTTTTTTAAAGAATTATTTTATTTAACTTTATTTATTTATTTATTTTTGATTTGACCAGAGAGGGACGGGATGAGGGGTGAGAAAGCAAAGTCATCAGGTCTGGGACTTGAACTGCAGCCGACCAAGTGGGAGTCCAGCACCCTTAACCACCGTGCCACCTATGGGCCCCTTTGTTTTAAAAACTAAGACACAGGGGCAAGTTGGTGGCATATGGGTTGAGGCACTAGACTCCCACATGGTCAACCACAGTTCGAGTCTGGGACCTGGCAGTGGCTTGATCTTTCACCCAACCCTCCCCTGTGTCTCTCTCCAGCCAGACTAAAAAATAATAATAATAAATTAAACTGAATAAATATTAAAAAAAAAAAGAAGAAACAACTAAGGCACAGACACACACACAAGCCTAGGCCTATACAGCCATAATCATCAATGTAACTGTCTCCCACCTCTATATTTAGTGCCACTGGGAAAGCCATGACTAAGGAAACAACACGAGGGGCCGGCAGGTGGCATGGTGGTTAAAAGTACTGGACTCCCACATGGCCAACTGGCCCAAGTCCCGAACCTGGTGGCTTGCTTGCTCTCTCTCTCTCTCTCTGCCTCTGTCTCTCTCTGGTCAAAATTGGAAAATAGTAATAATAAATAATTAATTTTTTTTTTTTTTAAAGAGGAAAAAGAAAACACAAGACCAGGGGAAGATGATGCACTCCAGGGATACGTGATGAGCATGGATGTGGAGAGCGTACCGTGTCACGGTGAGCCTTGCTTCCGATCGCTAGAGGGATACACTCTTAAATGATTCCCAAGTATAGTACAGTGCTAGGGTTCAAACATGTTCTTCTGAAATTCATGTGCGAAATTTTGGTTGGGATGGGGGCCGGCAGGTGGTACAGCGGTTCAAGTGCTGGACTCCCGCATGACTGAGCACAGTTTGAGTCCCAGATGTGGCAGCTTAAAATTCACACCAGGCACACTTGCCTGAGTGCCCAAAATCCCAGGAGAATGGAGGAAAAGGGATTGATTGCAGTGCAAACATCTCCCCCAGGGCATGATTTCTCATTTTCCCTTTCTCTCTCTCTCTAGTCAGTGCACGCACCCTTATGGCAAAAACTAAAAACAAACAAATAAACAAACATACAAAAAAAAAAAAAAACCAGCACTTGTGATGGAATAAAGAGGGTGAACACCTTAACTACAGTGTTAAAAACTAGGGTCTCCCACATGGCAGACCATGGTTTGAGTCCTGGACCTGGTGGCTTGCTTTCTCACTTTTCCTTTGTCTCTCTGTGACTCCCTCTGGTCAAATTAAAATAAATGAGTGACTAAATAAAACTAAATAATTCTTTAAAAGAAAAAACTAGGGTCTCTGGGTGGTAACTGAGATCAGATAAAAATCCTAACAATGGAGCACACATGACTGAATCCTGGAGGAGTTTGTTTTTTAATGCTAGAAGGTGACAGAGAGAGACAGAGAGAGAATGGTCTCCCCGACACGGCTGTTCACAACAGTCTCCATTCCTCATCACATTCCAGGAGAAATTACCGAACGCACTCAAGTACCACGCAAGGTTTTGGTCAATGATCAACCACACATTTTGTGGGGTCCCCTCCAAATGTCCGAGGCTGTACTACACAGACCAGGTGTGCAGCAGGTGTGAGGAAGTGTACTCTGTGTTTGTACAGGGATGGGATTGCTTGATGACCCATTTCTCAGCTGTATCCCCATCATTACGCAATGTCTGGCTGTAATTCGATTATTCAGAATGACAGTTCAGCAAAATTTAAACACACTAATGACAACCACAAGGTCCTACCCAGAAGGTGTAACTTCCAGGGCTGGCTCCGCAGCCTGGTGGTGAACAAAAAGCCAGATCCCACATGGCCAACCAAGCAGTTGGAATTCCAGCTCTGGCTGCTTGAAAAACACACGGAGTACCTGTGTGTGCATGCCCTAAATCCCTAAACGTGGGGCAGTGGGGGAGAAGGGAAGGCGACATGACCACGCCCTGGGGGGTGCTTTCTCTCCCTCCCTTCCTTTCTGGTGAAAATATGCACTCCCTGGCAGTACTTTTAAAATAGAAAAAGGATCTGTAAGTTCTAAAACAGAAAAGACATAGCAAATTCACACAGAAATAGCTCTCAAACCAAGGGACACCTGAAATGAAAAGATAAAGAATGATAAACAGCAAACACACAGAAGCCCACACACTGTATTTCGGCAATCACAACAAATACAAACACTGACACTCATAAAAGAGAGTGCGTCGAAGTCTCTTCCTTTATCTAGCTATATGTTGTTTGTAAGGGACAATTCTAAGCAAAACCAGATGTTTTTAAATAAAAAGAAAAAAGATGTAACTAGCAAATACTATCCAAAACAGCAACTTACTTAAAAAAAAAAAGTTAAGGAAAACAAAAACATTAATTGAGGGTTACTACATATTAATAAAAGGAGTGATTATGACTTTCAATGTATCGAAAATCCAGGTTCAAAATACACAAAATGTGTATTGACCATCTACAATCTTAAGAAATTAACACATCCGTGTCAGTTAAAAAGAGCAATCAAGAAAAAAAATGAAGCTACAGTGAGTGTCTGATAAAGGAAGTAACTGGGGCTTACAAGCTGGTTAAGGCACTGGACTCCCATGTAGCTGACCACGGTCTTTAAGTCCTGGACCTGACGAACTGCGGTCTCACTTTCCCTTTCTCTTTCTCTGTCCCTCTCTGGTCAAATTAAAATATGATAATAATAACAAATGGAATGAAATAAATAATTCTTTACAAGAAAATAAGTAAGTTTGATACATGTGTATATAATTGAACCCTGAACCAAACAAAATCGAATAGGTATGAGTTTAAAAGGAAAATATATAATTCTCTCTAATTTGTGGAAGAGATGATTGTCTGCATATACATATACATTTAAAAGGATTTAGAAATTTTCAAATAATAAGATAGCTTCTCAAGTTTGCTAGGATTAGATATAAATACCTAACAGTATTACCAAATTGTTCTTCCATAACAAACACAATAGAAAAAGCTAGTGTCTAGGAATAAGACTAAAAAGGGCTATGCGAAGCTTTCAAAAGTTCATAATGGGGCCACCAGGTGGTGTGGTGATTAAGGGCGCTGGACTCCTACATGGCCGACTGAGGTTTGAGTCCTGAACCTGGCAGCTTACTTTCTCACCTTCCCCCCCCCCTTCTCTCTCTCTCCCTCTCTGGTCTAAATTAAAAATAAAATAATTCTTAAAAAAATTGTTTTTACAAAGTTCATAACAGGGACCAGCAGTTAGCGTAATGGCTATGTCGCTGAACTCCCATGTAGCCTACTGTGGTTCGAGTCCCAGACCTGGTGGCTTAAACTCACGCCAGGCGCGTGTGCATGCGTGCCCAAGATCCTGAGAGGAGAATGGAGGAGAAGGGATTGCGGTGTGACCATCCCCCCGGGGGGTGATTTCTCGCTGTCTGTCTGTCTGTCTTTCTGGCAAGCATATGTGCCCTATATAGCAAGAACCTCTGCAAAAAAAAAGTTCATAACAACATTCCTGAGGGAAAGGGAAGAGAAAGATGTAAGGAAGCCTGTGGTCCTTACCCTGGATACGGTCCCTCCTTGTCTCAAGGCATCATTGCAGCTCCTGCTTTCATGTCAGCCCCTGTCTCGCTCTCTGAATCCCACCTTCCCGTTACCTATTAGCCATCACCATCAACACAACAAACTTTAATTTCTCCCCTCTTAAAGCAACTAGAGGTTCCCCTGTCCCCCCCGGCTCCTTTCACAAAGGACAGTTGCCCGTCATCCACCTCCGAATCTTTTCCCATTCACTCGTGAACCCAGTCTTGAATGGGCCACCAAAACAGTGGCTGCCCAGGAGCCTCCAAGCTGCCCAATCTCATAGTCAATTCTCAGTCCTCGGCGGCGGCAGCAGCAGCAGCAGCAGGGAACAGAGATTCGTTCCCTGCTTGAAGTTTTCTTCCCCTGGCTTCCGGGCACTCCCAACCCCTGGTTCTTCTCTGGCCACATCTCTTCTCAGTCTTTCCACTGTGTCGGTGTCTCTCCCGCCCCCTCAGGCTTCACATCTCTCTTCTACTTCCACTGGCCCCCCAGATAATTCACTGCTCTCGTGGTCTTAAAGGCTGGATAGGTACTCCTGAAGCCATCTCAGCACTAATCTTGTATATCTTATTACTGCCCTGCACCCCTCCCTGAATGTCTAAAAGGCTTCTCCAACTAGACACATCTAAAATCCAGCCCCCAAAATCCACCCACCAGCCCCTCCAGACAGTAAAGTCAAAGCTGTCCCTAAGGAGTAGCCCCATCTTGGGAAATGGGAGATTCATCCTAGTTATTCAAGCCTAAAAAGCCAGGTCCTAGCCATTCCTCCTTATCCCCTCATTCAACGTCCAATCTACGGGGAGCTCGTGCTCAGCTCTGCCTTCTGTCCTGAAATGCAATCAGGATCCCCCCAGTGTGAACATCCAGGTTTCACACCACCCAGTATCTATCATCTGGATTATTCTGTCGGCCTCCTAATCAGTCTCCCTGCTTCTCTCCTGCTCACCCCCTTGTGGTTACAGCTTCCAGCATAATTTTATTTATATGGTTTCTGCCACAGAACGGGCGAGACTGAGAGAGACAGTGAGAGGGAAAGTGAGAAATCACCCCCTCCCCAGGGGGATGGCCACATCTCTGTACCTACTCCTCCATGTTCCTCCTGGGATTCTGGGGATGTAGCACATGCAACCAGCATCATTTTCAAGCCACTGAGTCTGGTCTCAAAATGTGGTCGGCCATGTGGGAGTCCGGTGGCGTAACTACCACATCACCTGCTGGCCCCCAGGCATAACCTTTTAAAAGGTTTAATCCCTAGGTCAGCCCTAAAGTGCCACAGTTAAGTGCTGCACAGAGAAACTGGATCCCATATGGCTGACCAGGGTTTGAGTCCCAGCCCTGGTAGCTTGAAAAACACAGTAGACACACCATGCATGCCCAAGACCCAGATGGGATGGAACACTGGGGGAATAAAGATTCCGGCATGACCACTACCTCATGGGGAGTGCTTGTGCAATGTGCTCCCTCTTCTCTTTTTTGTCCATACACACACATGCCCTCTGAAATACATATATATATATATTTTAAACTTGTAAAAAAGCAGAAAATCTAATGTCATGACACAGTTCCTCCATGGCTTCCCATCTTACTACAAGTGAAATTCAAAGTACTTACCAAATCTGCAAGGTTCCACATGTACCCCCAGCACCCTAACCTCACCCACCGCTCTCTCCCTCAAGCTCCAGAATCACCTCTGCTGGTCCTCAGGCTCCCCAACAGCTGTCCAACCTCAGTCCCAAAGGTCACCTACCTAATAAGGCTTTCTCTGTTTCATATTAAAATGAGCCCCAAGCCACTGGCCCCAGATCCTAATTACACTAAAGCCACCTCTACAGGAAGATCTCCTGGTGGGCAGAGGCTGAATCTGCTATGGCCCCTGCTGGATCTCCAGCACCAGAGATAGCCCACAAACGCGATGCAGTAGCAACCCAACCCAACCCAACCCAACGTGGTTTCTCTTGTAACTTAACAAGACGATTCCAGTGTGCAAGTGAAAGGGCCTATACAAAGAGCTGAGGGCCGTAAGGTGGTGCTAGACTCCCACGTGATCAACTGTGGTTCAAGCCCTGGACCCGGGAGCTCGGAAAATCACACAGGGTGCGTGTGCATGCATGCCTGAGATCCTGAGAGGAGAAGGGACTGGGTGTGGTCATCCCCCTGGGGGAAATTTCTCATTTTCTATCTCTCTATCTCTCTCAGCTGAATGCATACAGTCTATGGCAGAAAGAAAGAAAGAAGAAAAGAAAGCTGAGGTATTTGTCAGGGAAAAAAAAAAAATGAAGAAACGCCTGCTGTCTGAACTCTTCCGTCCCACCTGTATTACAGAGCCGTCCAGAGTGACGGTCCCCTCGAGTTCGTGGCAGCTGGGTGGGGTGGTAGGACACGGAATTTTTCTTTCCTTTCATCTCTGATTTCCATCTTCTTTTTTCAATAAACACACAAAAGGCCTTTATGTACAAACTCTACTAAGATGGTGAGACATCAAAAATTCTGGAAATTCAAAGGCGCCCCGCTAAGTACCAGCTAGTTCAAGCAGTGACCTCAGAAAGCCAAGCTCGAGTTCGAAGGAGCCGTTGACAACATAAAGTGTTCTCAGAACATTCTCCTTTCAGAATTGCCCTCGGACGCAGTCTTTCTAACACTCTCCATGATGCCAAATCTCTACTTCCTTTATTGGCAACTTTTTTAAAAGAGATTTTTGCTATAGTGCACTTGACGGAGAGACAGCAAGAAATCACCCCTCCGAGGGGATGGCCATGCCGCAATCCCTTCTCCTCCACGCTGCTCTCAGGATTTTGGACAACGCAGGCACATGCAACCAGTGTGAGTTTAAGCCACCAAGTCCAGGACTCAAATCACTGTCGACTATGTGAGGAACCAGCAACGTAACCATTATGCCACCCGCTGGTCCCCCAAATCTTTACTTGCTAGGAGAGACTTGGGGGTTTTGAAATGAACTGAAGTGATTCAAAACTATGAGGTCCACTGAGTGAGGCTGATATGTTGTAAATCAAAAGTGGTTTCTCATGCACAAAACGAAGTGTCTTAATACAGAAAAAAATGCATTAGTAGGCACCAGGTCTGTTCCTTCTGCCTCTATTTAATTCTAACTTCCTCATTTCCACAGACTGAATCTACTTGACCCTATATAATAGTTACACAGAGTACGATGCTATTTGTGGGCAAAGATCACAATGCTGATTCCACACGGGTGCTTTCTTGATTCTTAGGAATGTTAATGCTAGGGAACCAGCAGTTAGCATAATGGCTATGTTGCTGGACTCCCACGGAGTCGACCGCGGTTCGCGTCCTGGACCCGGTGGCTTAAAACTCATGCTGGGCGTGTGTGCGTGCGTGCCCAAGATCCCAAGAGGAGAATGGAGGAGAAGGGATTGCGGCGTGACCATCTCCCCTGGGGGTGATTTCTCGCTTTCTGTCTCTCTGTCTCTCTCTGTCTGGCGAGCGCACGCGCCCTATAGCAAAAACCTCTCAAAAAAAAAAAATAAATAAGGAATGTTAATGCTTGCGTCCACTTTACATGATTCTTTTTTCATTTAATTTCTTTCATAAGAAGAAGAGAGACAGTCAATCCAGACAGTCGCACGGGTGCCCTTAACAGAGGGCTGCCATGTTGCAATGCATCCCGGGTCCCTCACTTTCCACCCCAACCAGAACGTCAAGTGCCCACAGGTACACACTTACTCAGGTCGACCTGGTATCCAAATTCGGACTTCCCATCTGGCTCCGGGATTGACAGCAGCACCTAGCGCCCACAGTGCTGCAGCTGGGCCTGTGCATGAGTCTTTTTTAAAAGATTTATTTACTGGGGCTGGCAGGTAATATGGTGGTTAAAGGTGCTGGATTCCCTTATGATCAACCACGGTTCGAGTCCTGAACCTGGCAGCTTGCTTAGTCACTTTCCCTGTCTCTGTCTCTGTATGGTCAAATTAAAATAATAACAACAAATAGAATTAAATAATTCTTTTTTAAAGAAGATTTATTTAATTTAAATGTATTATTATGATTTAATTTGCTATTGGGCACATGTGCTCACCAGAGAGCAAGAGAAACAGAGAGAGAGAGAAAGAGAGAGAAAGTGAGACAGCAAGCGGCCAGGTCTGGGACTCCAATCGTGGTTGGGTCATGCAGGAGTCCAGCGCCTTAACCACCACGCCACCTGCTGGCCCCAGGCAGGAGTCTTTTAACATTTGTATTGAACAAGTCTCCACCCTTATTACATTCTCCAAACAATTTACTTTCTTTTATTTCTTTTCAAAAATGCTCAATAGATGTTAGATCATATGTGTACTCACTGTCTTCCTAGAAACTCTCAAATTCTCTTCCGAAATGAGTATTTACTGATTTTCACTGGATAAAATTTTCAGTCGACCTATTTGGACAAATCCAATCTCTGATCTTTTCTGATGTCATCAATGTTCTGTGCTTTGTTACAGACACCCGCTTACCTTGAAATCTTGGGTGACATCATAAATCGCTATCAGTGATGATGTATTAAGCTCATTATCCTTGCAAATTGGTTTAATCTCATACAGAGGTTACTGACTCTCTTCTCTACAATCAATCATTCATTTTTAGGTCCATACAAAAGATTTCCACATGGAGCTGTGCCCCAGAAAACCTACTGACTGCTTCTGGAATTCCAGGTAATTATTAGCTGTCCCTTCCTAGTCAGCTGCTACCGGGTACACCAGAAAATATTACTTGAGTCATGTCTGCTCCATGTCCTGCTTGATGACCCCAAGGATGGTGACCATGGAAGAAAATGCAGATCGACATGCTGATTAGGATCCTGTGTGTCTTTTATAAGAGAATCATCACTGTCAACTTACACTACCAAGAGAATTCCCCGTAACTCTAGTCCTCCTAACAAGAAAACTGGAGGGTGTTTTTTTTTTCGGCTAAGGAATTAGCGTCTTAGAGAACAATAACTTCTCTAATGTCTTAAAATAAACCCTAAACCACAGAGGCAACACCTCCTGGACACTTTTTATACAGCATGCAAAAGGTCACTGACACGTTTAGTACTGTCACATTATTCTTTTTTAATTATTACATGCATTCACTATTTATCATTACAGCATACAAAATGAATTTCCCCATCCAATACCTATTGATCAATCAAAGGCATTACCATACTTATCATCTGCAACAGCTAAGTTTCCATTTTGTGTTTTTTAAATGTTTTGCTTCTTCCTTTTTCCCCTTTCATTCCCTCCCTCATGTTATTCTTAATTGCTCATTAAAAATCTTTAAGATTCTGACACCGGCAGGTGGCGTGGTGGTTAAGGTGCTGGACTCTCACATGGCCAACCATGGTTTGAGTCCCTAACCTGGCAGCTTGCTTTCTCACTTTCCCTCTCTCTCCTTCTGTTTCTCTCTAGTCATATTTATAAAAAGAATAGCAACAATGTTAAATAAAATTAAATACATAACCCTTTTAAGAGTTAAGATTCTGAAAAAAATTTAAGTAATCTTCACATTTCAAAGATTTAGCAATATATTATTTATACATTCTCTTCAAGTAGTCTTTCATCATTTTTAACGAACATAAGAGGGTTACTTTCGCTTACTCAGAGAATCAGCAGCTTTTTGCTGATATATATCCAAAACAGGTAACTGGTTGGACCAGGAGGTGGTGCAGTGGCAATACACCTGAACCCCCACGAGAAGGGCCCCACTGCTGGCCCTGGGACCACCTTGAGCACGTTGTGCATACACACCTCTGATCCGGGGGTGGATCGCTGCATGAAGACCCTGTTGGGGGTGCCTGTCTCTATGTCTCCCTCTTTTTCCTCCCCCTCTCTCACAGAAGAAAATAACTTTAAAGAGAACAACGAGATAATGGAGCAACAGGTGGCATGGAGGTCAAGGCGGCTGGATCCCACATGGCGTCAACTGCGAGGTTTGACAAACATGCCAAGTGCACATGTCCCAAGAGGAGAACAGGGAAGACTATGTGGCATGGCCATCCCCCCGGGGGGAGGGTGATTTCTTACTTTCTGCCCACCCCCCTCTCTGTCTCTTCTCAGCAAACCCACACCCAACAGAAAAAGAAAAAAGGAAAAACAAACAAACAAACAAAAAAATTAGTGAGGGGACCAGCACTAGTTGGTATGGTGGTTAAGGCGCTGGACACTCCCACAGCTGACCACGGTTCAAATCCCGGAACTGGTGGCTTGCTTTCCCACTTTCTCTCTCTGTCTCTCTCTCTGGTCAAATTAAAATAAAGGAATGAATAAATAAAATTAAATAAATAATTCTTTTAAAAAATTAGTGAGAACAGTACATTTTCCGTATCTTTCTGCTCTTTAGTATCATCATCCATGTGCACACACAACAGACTAACAAAGCCACACTGTGGCGTTCTAGGTTGATGATTATGGCAGGAGTGAGAAACCCATTTGAACTGAAGACAAACTATAGGGGGGGGGGAAGCAAGTAAAGAACAGCTTAGTGTAGTTTGAAAGTTGTTTCTTTTATTTTTATTTTATTTATTTTAAGGGAGATTTTTGTTAGGGCATGTGTGCTTGCCAGAGAGACACAAAGCGAAAAACCACCCCCGGTGGTGGTGGTGAGGGGTGGCCATGCCGCAATCCCTTCTCCAGTCTCCTCTCAGGACTTAGGGCTCACACGCCCGGCCTGAGTTTTGAGCCACTAGGTCCAGGACTCGAACCAAAATCTACAAACCACAGAACTGCATGGGAGTCCAGCTACATAACTATTATACCAACTGTTGGTCCTGAAAGTTGTTTCTTTTAGAGAGACTGAAGGATTTTACTGTTCACCTGATTTTTCAATTAAGAGCAGGAAACTGAACTGTGAAGGGTTCAATTCCATATTATAGGTTGAACATCCCAAATCCAAAAATGTAAAAGCTGGGGACCAGCAGGTGGCATGATGGTTAAGGAGCTGGGCATTCCCACATGTCTGACCATGGTTCAAGTCTAGGACACGGTAGCTTGCTTTCTCACATTCCCTCTCTCTCTCTCTCTCTCTCTGTGTATCTCTCTCTAGTCAAATTAAAATACATGAATGAATAAATAACTAATACTTAAATATATGTGTGTGTGTGTGTGTGTATACACACACAAAAGCTGAAACGCTCCAAACTCCAAAACTTATACAACAGCTGAAATGCTCCAAACTCCAAAATTTTTGGAACACTGATGCGAATCCACATGTGGAAAATTCCACACCTGATCTCCTGTTCGACTGCAGTCAAAACACAGGTGTATAACACAGTTTATTCAATGTCCCCAAGGGGGCTGGGAACTCTCGGACCAGCAGATGGTATAATGGTTATGTTGCTGGACTCCCACATAGTTGACTGAGGTTTGAGTCCTAGACCCAGTGGCTTCCAGTTCCCACTGGGCATGTGTACATGCCCAAAATCCTGAGAGGAGAATGGAGGAGAAGGGACTGTGGTGTGGACATCCCTCCTGGGGGGTGATTTCTCGCTTTCTGTCAGTCACTTTCTGACTCTCAATTAACTGCACGCACTCTATAGCAAAAATCTCTCAAAACAAAACAAGCCACTCTCCCAGGCCCTTTCTGATCCTGACACCTGTGCCTTCTAATGATTCAATGTATCAATGAACACAGATTTGGCTTTGTGCAGTTATTTTTAAATACTATATAAAATAACCTTCAAATTATATGCACAGGTATATATAAAGCAAAGGAATGTCATGTTTACTCTTGGGTCCCATCTCCAAGATAGCTCATATGTTAATGTATTTAAAAACTTTGTGTAGGTTGTGGGGGGGGGTGGGGGATCTGAAATCCAAAACCCTTCTGTTCCCAAGTATTTCGGATAATGGATATTCAATCTGTATACAATGTATAGGATAGACAATGGTGGAACAGCGGTGGGAAATGGGGAGAAGAAGGGTAAGGAAGTTTCACAGGGAGCAGACGGCATTTCCCTGTAGAAAGGAAAACAATACTCCATCTTAGTCCCTTGACTCGAAGTTAGGTTTCAGTGACAAGTCCTTCTGAAATACACTGCCCCTCAAAAGCTAATACACACTTCCCGGGGCTCCTCGATTACTTCTTCCTTAGGGAGTAGGTGCTTTCGTTTAAATCACTAGAGCACCCCTGCCCCCCCCCACTTTCTCACTCCCCCCACCCCATGTCTCTTCAGCAAGCACAGGCACCCTATAGCAAAATTACAAACAAATCATGTACCTCTTGCTTTAAGCTCAAAAATGCACCTGCACATAAGAAATCACAGGACCAGGACAGCTCAGGGGCTGACAGGTGGCCGTACCCACCTTGAGTGCCTGAGGTGGAAGCCAGGTAGAGAATGTCCCTCCGGGCTGTGCAGATACAAAGTCAGTAAACCAAAGTGGGCCATCTCCTTCTCCCTGGCCAACAAGAGAGTGCAAAGCCAGGGTCAAGAGTCAGAAAAGGATGGGCTCAGCAGTTAGCATAATGGCTTTGTTGCTGGACTCCCATGTAGTCAACTGCGGTTCGAGTCCCGGACCCAGTGTCTTAAACTCACACCAGGCGCGTGTGCCCAAGATCCCAAGAGAAGAATGGAGGAGAAGGGATTGTGGTGTGGCCATCCCCCAGGGGGTGATCTCTCACTTTCTATCTTTCTGTCTCTCTCTGTCTTTCTGGCCAGTGTACATGCCCTATAGCAAAAACCTCTCCCCCAAAAAAAGTCAGAAAAGGATGAGTGAAGCCCTGATTCAAAGGGAACCTGGAAGAGGGGTAAAAACTAAGTTGGAGGTACCGGAGCTGGGAATGGGGAGACGAAAATCCACGGAGAGAGGCAATGAAGGACGGAGCCGCCCTGGACAACAGAAATCTCCGATGGGAACCCGAACCTCCAGGCGGGGCAGCCTTGCAGAGCCTCCCACGCCCCTGCTTTGCCACTGTCTGACCCTTAAATCACTCTTAGGTACTAAGAATCAGCAGGCAGACTTGACACAGAAGCAGCTACTGCACTTTCTCAAAACATCTGGCTGTAAGATGATTCTCCCTGGGCCGGCAGGTGTCGTGGTGGTTAAGGGTGTTGGACTCCCACATGGCTGACTGTTGTTCAAGTCTTGGCCCTGGTACTTTGTTTTTCTCTTTCTCTCTCTCTCTCTCTCTGTCCCTCTCTGGCCAAATTAAAATAAAATAAGTAAATACATCAAGTTAAATAAAAAAATTTCTTTAAAAAAATGATGATTCTCATTAGAAATAAAAGTATCTTTTTAAAACTTCATTAGTTGGGGCCAGCAAGTGGCATGGTAGTTAAGGTGCTAGACTCCCCGTGGCCAACTGTGATTCAAGTCTCGGACAGGGCAGCTGGCTTTCTCTCCCTCTCTCTCTCTGTCTGTCTCTGATGAGCATGTGCCATGTAGCAAATTAAGAAACAGTAATAATAATAAATAAATAAGCTTTGTTGATTAAAAACAATGAATGAAACAAAGTTTTAAAAATCTTTTTGATGGGATCAGCAGGTGGCATGTTGGTTAAGGTGCTGGATAATCCCACATGGCCAACCATGGTTCAAGTCCTGGACCCAGTGGCTTTCTTTCTCACTTTCTGTTTCTCTCTCTGGTCAAATTTAATTAATTAATTAATTATTTTAAGTTAAAAAATAAACATGTTTTTGATTAAGTCATTGAAATCCTCTCATTTACATATTACCAACTCAGCTCAAAAATGTCTTTATCTAGCATTATTATGGAAGATAACACAACACAGCAAGCCCCTGCTTCTTAACCAGAGTATGCAAAGTCACTAACCCATGGCTCGTCAGCCACACTTAAGGAGTTAACTGGTATTTTAAAAACACTTAATGGCAAACCCCCAAATTACTTGAAGGAAGTTAGTAAAATCTCAAAGGCTTTAGGATGATAGAATTCAGAACCAAGTCAGCCTTGAGGAGTTCATTAGAGTCACCACTCCCACCTCCACCTCTACAAGAATACTTGACCACGCTCTTCTGCTGCTAAGAGCATGCGGTGGAAATGACAGAAAGCATATCATAAAAGCAAACTGAACATTGTCACTTATATACGTTTAAAAATGATTAATAGCTCTTTTCCATATCAGGACAGACTTCAGAAAGTTCATGCATACTATGAAAAAAGAGATGCATAATAAAAAAAATTTTGTACCAAAATAAACTTATATTTTAATTTCACTTTTCCACAAAATTTTCGTTTTTTGTTTTATAATTATTTAATTTTATTTATTCATTCATTTATTTTAATTTGACCAGAGACACACACACACACACACACAGAGAGAGAGAGAGAGAGAGAGAGAAAGTGAAAAAGCAAGTCACCAGGTCCTGTACTCGAACCGCAGTCGGCCATGTGGGAGTGTCCAGCATCTTAACCACCACGCCACCTGCTGGTCCCATCCACAAAATTTTTGACTTGTATGTCTTTTCTTTGCCTTTCACATGCCCTATGGGGACCTGTATGACCCTCTGTAATCCTAGGACCAGAGGTACCTTCAAGATACATATCTTCTTCGGCTAATTTCGTAAGCAAGTCTATTAACATCAACTCACCTGCCTTTGGCA
The DNA here is from genome assembly GCF_000334495.1 of Tupaia belangeri chinensis. NCBI lineage: Eukaryota > Metazoa > Chordata > Mammalia > Scandentia > Tupaiidae > Tupaia > Tupaia belangeri. The sequence continues at coordinate 8,971,870 of NW_006159506.1, forward strand.
GATTTCTCTCCCTTACCAAATACCTGTTTCCGACACGGGAAGGAAGCCAGTGAAGGCCAAGCACATTATACATAAAACAAAGCCAACCGTCTCCAAAAGAGACCCAGATTTGTCCAATGAGCCTGAGGAGGAAGACTTTTTGGTCCTGACTCTCCAATACGCTACAAGGTGGAGGTTTCCAGATTAGTTACATAATAATACAAAAACCGCTTTGGGGTGCAACTGATAGCCTAGGGTTAGGAAAGTGGGATCCAATGTACCCAACTGCAGTTCAAATCCCAACCTGCCCAGCTTGAAAACAAGGCTTGATGGTCCCTGTGCATGCGTAAAATCCTGATGGGATTGTGGCACAACCAGTCCCCGTGAAGAGGTGCTTTCTTCTCCCTCCCTGCCTCTCTCTCATGAGTGTGCACACCCTCTGGCAATGAAGGAAAAAGAAAAAACAAACAACAAACAACAAGACATGTTTTTGTGCGCAGCCATTTGATGCCCTAACATAATAAACAGTAAACTACCGATATAAAAACTGGATTTGAACCAATGAATATTCATGACGTGCAAGCAACATGGTAGGGGTTTATCGACCAATAATAGAAAACTACCAGCCTCTAGAAAACTTCTCATAGCAGAGCCCATACAAATGGGATTAAGACAAAAGGTCAAGACATTTCCTAAGTATGTTGGAAGGTAACTTCTCCAACTAGAGAACATTAAGATGACATCCCATCCTCCCCCCAAATGCGCACACACTTTTTACCAATGAGCGAAACATAAAATTCATTTCAATACTAAAATTTCAAATACTCTTTTGAGGAACATAATTCTTCCCCTCCAAATTATTTGTATCAAATTTAGAAAAAGTCTGTTTTTTCTCTAAAACACCGTGTAGGATTGCCACCCCAAAACAAAACACCTGAATGACACCCATATAAGTGGTATAATTTCAAACAACATAGAGGCCGACAGGTGGCGTGGTGGTTAAGGACATTAGACTCCCACATGGTTGATGGTGGTTTGAGTCCCGGACCTGGTGGTTTGCTTTCTCATTTTCCCTCTCTCTCACTCTATCCCTCTTCTGGTCAAATTTAAAAATAAGTAAATACATAAAATGGGTACATAAAAGTTAATTAAAATAATTATTTAAAAAAATATAATTCAGTTACTACAACTATTTTTAACAGATTTTTGCTATAGGATACATATAATCGCCAAAGAGACAGAGAGAGAAACAGACAGAAAGCAAGCAATCACTCGCCAGTGTCAATGGCCAAGTTGCAATCTCTTCTCCACTCTCCTCTTGGGATTTTGGGCATGCACGCACATGCTCCCGGCATGAGTTTCAAGCCTCCAGGTCCAGGACTGAAACCGTGATGAGCCACGTGGAAATCTAATGACGTAACCATTATGTCATCTACTAGTCCCCACTATAACATTTCTATTTGAGAACCAGCAAGTGGCATAGTGGTTAAGGTGCTAGACTCCCGCACGGCTAACTGAGTTCAAGTCCCAGATCTAGCAGCTTGCTTTATCACTTTGTCTCTGTCTCTCTCTCTCTCTGGTAATAGCATGTGCCCTGTAGCAAATTATAAATAATAATGATAAACAAAATGAAATGATTCTTTAAAAGAAATTCTATGTAAGCTAAATGTCAGCAAGTAAAAACTGCCCACCATATATTCATATCTTCAGACTGTATACTATGATACACCAAAAAAATACACATAGTCAGCCATTACAGAAGAACATACACGTAGCATTATTCATACATACCCAAAGAAAGCAGAAGAAAGTTTATTAATGAATATAATGTAAAACAAAAAGCACACAGGTCACAA